>NC_091447.1:64421046-64722712 GCF_964237555.1 Oryctolagus cuniculus | reverse complement strand
CGGGTCCTCATGGCCGCACGTTTGCCTCATTGTTGACGCCCCTCAAGGGAGCTGGGGTGGAGCATGACCCTCCGTCAGCCCAGCTTCCGGTCTCCTCAGCCCAGCTTCCGGTCCCCTCAGCGCCACAGCCAATAGAAAGCAAGGCTCTCCCAGCCAGGGCAGCCTCTGATTGGTCAGTTCGCATCACGTGTTCTGCCCAGAGCCAATCCACAGTGGCTAAGCCAATGACAATCCTGGATTGGCCATCCTGGGATCACGTGGCTGCCCTTGGAGCTGGAAGTGGTGGCCATGTTGACCAGTGGGGCTTGGAGCGTGGATCCCGGAAGTCCTGTTGGGGAGCCTGGGCGGTAGGGCGCCCTAGGTGTGGGCCCAGCAGAGCGGCGGGTGCTGAGGGTGGGCCGATGGGGGTGTCCCGGCGATTCTGGCCGAAGGCTAGCCTCCGTTATTCCCTCTGGTGCCCAGGATAACCCCTTCCGCCAGCGGATCGCCCAGGTCTTCTCTGAGGACGGCGACGGGCACATGACCTTGCACAACTTCCTGGACATGTTTTCCGTGATGAGCGAAATGGCTCCCCGTGACCTCAAGGCCTACTATGCCTTTAAAATCTATGGTGGGTGCACAGCCCGGGGTAGGCGAGGCGTGGAACAAGATGGAGCCCACCACAAATGGCTCCCCGAGGGCTTTGGGGGCCCGGCCTGCTCCTCCGCCCACCCTGGCCCCTTGCTCACCCCATTCCCGCCACACTGGCCTTGAACACAGCAGATGCCGTGTGCCCCAGGCCCTTTGCACCTGCTGCGCTCGCTGCCTGGGGTACCTTTCCCTCTGTTCCCTCTCAGCCTGTCAGCCTCCATCACCAGGCGGTGCGGCCTCATTTCTCGTAGGAGGGGCCGGCGCTGCACCTGCAGTACCAGCATACCATAGGGACCCCAGTTCGAGTCCCGGCTGCTCCACTTCCGGTCCAGCTCCCTGCTGTGGGAAAGCAACAGGCGATGGCCCACGTGCTTGGGCTCCTGCATCTGCGTGGGAGACCCGGATGGAGCGGACTTAGAGCCCACGCTGCGTAGCTCACGCCATACTTTTTGAATGATGGGTGACATATACTTAGACCATGCAAGCACACAGTAGGCGCGCGCTGAATACTTAGGCAATCCACAAGTCAGACTCCCAGCAGGTCCCTGCACAAGTCCGGTGCAAAGACTACCCAGGCTGTGCGGCAGGCTCTCGGGGGCCGGCCCATGGCCTCGGGTTCTGTCTCTGCGACCAGGGCCAGCCCAGCCCCGCCCCCGTGGCCTGTCCCCCACCCCCCGCCCTGCAGATTTTAACAACGACGACTACATCTGCGCCTGGGACCTGGAACAGACGGTGAGCAGGCTGACGCGGGGGGAGCTGAGCGCCGAGGAAGTGAGCCTCGTGTGTGAGCGGGTTCTGGACGAGGCCGACGGGGACCACGACGGGCGGCTGTCCCTGGAAGACTTCCAGAACATGATCCTGCGGGCGCCTGACTTCCTCAGGTGCCCTGCGGCGTTCACGGCCTGATCCAGTCCGCAGACCGTGCAACTGTCCCTGGACAGCCTTGCGGGAGAATCAGAACCCAGTACCGCCAGGCTGACAGGGAGGGTAACATGGATTAGCCCAGGGGCTACCTGCTGTGCGCTAAAATGGTTTTACCTGCTAGGCCACAGCGCCGGCCTGTGACAGTCCAAGCCCGTGAGATCACCTTCCCCTGGGATAAGCCACAGGTTCCCTGGTAGACGGTCCTGAGCGCCGACACATAGAGGGTCCCCTGCCTGGGGCCGCACCTGCTCCGGTGCCCTGCAGGTTCACCCATTTTGCAGAGGTGCAAACTGAGGCCTAGAGAGAGCAGCGCAGAGCCCCTCCCCGCCACCCCCTTAGCAATTTCCAGGCAGAGCCGCGTCCCCGCGTCTGAGTGCCGGGGGTACCCAGGGGGGCAGCAGGTGACGGCCACGTCGGGGTCCCGGCTTCAGCCTGGCCCAGCCCTGGCCTCTGTGCGGCTTTGAGCGGTTGGCCCATTCATTGTATCTTCAATTAGATGCAGTAACCAACACCTTGATACAATGTTGCTCTTGAAGCCGCAGCAGGTGCCCTGGATGGGGGAGGGGGGAGGGAGTGCTGCCCCCTGCTGGCGCCGCGATGGCCTTCTCTCTCTCTCACAGCACCTTCCACATCCGCATCTGAGCCGGCGGACCCGGGAGGGAGCCCTCCGCGCGCTCGGAGCCCTGGGGACTCTGCCCGGGCCCTGGGCGTGCACTCAGGCCAGCGAGCCTCACCGGACGCACGGCTCCCGACGCTGTGTGACTCAGGGACCGGCCGCACTCTGGTCCGGGATCTCCCTGTTTGTTTAAAAAAAATTTAAAAAAAAAAAAAAAAAAAAAAAGGGAGGCGAGGGCTGCTTTCTAGATCTTTCCACACTTGTGAAGGCCAGAAGTGGCTCTCTACTGTGGCCTGGGAAAGCAGTGGACGATGGCCCAAGTCCTTGGGCCCCTGCCCCTGTGGGGGAGACCTGGGAGCCCTGGAGGTGGGCGTGGCGGGGCCAGGTCAGCACTGGGCACACAGCAGGTGCCTGACCCGGCGGGCACCGTTGACAACCGTGGGAATAGGTCCCCAAAGCACTTTATTAGTGTCCCTGGTCCCTGGGGACTGGAGACAGTGGGGAGGGGAGGCTCAGGGCTAAGGCTGGCCCCCCAGCGGCAGGGGCCCGGAGCCTGGATCGCCCTGTCCTCTAGCAGTACCCTGGCGCAAAGGGCGGCGGCGGGCGATACTCCTCGGGGAGCCAGTCCTCGGGCTGTTCCAAGTCCCCCGGCCGCGGCTCGGACCCGTGGGAGGACAGCGCCCTCACGGCCGCGTGGTGCCAGCTGCGGTGCCTGGGTGTCGGCTCGCTCCAGCTCGTAGACCTGGTGGCCTTCCTGGAGGGGGCGTCTCTGTCTCTCGAAGGCTGTGAGAGGCTTTTCAGGGATGTGGCCACCGAGGATTCCGCGGAGGAGACACTGCCCGCCCGGGCCGGGTGTCCCGAGTGTCCCTGGCTGCCTGTGCTGGCCCCGGAGCCCTGGGTCGCCGCCGTCCGCCCGGGGTCCCGGAGCGACGAGAAGCTCACAGCTGAGAGGCGGGACCTCAGCTGCTCCTGGAGCCTCTTGCCTACTTGCGGCAGCGCTTTGAGGTTCCTCCAGACTCCCTGCCGGGCCTCCCCGAGAGGGGCTTCCGGGCTGGGTCCGCGGTCCGTCTCCGCCGATGGCTTGCTGTCCGTGGGCTGACGGTCGCCGGGGCCATGGGCGGAGCGGCAAGCGTCCTCCGCCAGTGCGGTGGAGTAAATGAAGAGATCTTGGTAGTCCACGTTTTCTGGATCCTCCTGGGGGCAGGAGGGCCCTGCAGCTCAGTCCCACGCGGGGCGAAAGAGGCTGGGCTGGGGCCCGGGACACGCCCGGGCAGGCGGGTCCCAGGAACTTCCCCGCCCACAGCAGCCGTGGGGGAACCAGGCCCCACCCACCAAAATGTCTACGGAAATAGGCCCCGCCCACGGCAGGTCTTGGCCTGTAGGCCACACACACTGAGCCCTCTGAGGACTTGTGCCCCATCCACACAGAGTCTCAGGGCCCAAGCCATGCCCCCTGAATCTAACAGGGAGTCGGGTCCCGCCCACAACAGTGCCGCTGCAGACCACACCCACTGAATAATAATAATAAGGAATCATGCCCGGCAGGTAACAGCTAAGCCCTGGGCCACATCCACGGAGCCTTATAAGGACTCGTGCCCCGCCCACCACAGCAAAGCCCCCGGGCCACGCCCACCAAGCCATATACAGACTCGCGCCCCGCCCACCACCGCTAAGCCCCTGGCCACGCCCACTGAGCCGTATATGGACTCGCGCCCCGCCCACCACAGCGAAGCCCCCCCGGGCCACGCCCACCGAGCCTTATACAGACTCGCGCCCCGCACCCCACAGCGAAGCCAGGGCCGGCCGCGGCCTTGGCGGTCCTCACCTGCCCGCAGGGCTGTGTCAGCAGCTCCTCCGCACGCGACTGGACCGGGTGCTGCTGGTGGAAGGTGACCAGGGCGCCCAGCGAGGCATGGGCCACCTGCTCCCCGGGGATCACGAAGCTGCCGTCGTCCAGGAGCTTGACCATGAAGTGGCGGCAGCAGCCGGGGGCTCTGCGGAGACACCGCCTCCCCTTGAGCGGCCCACAGCCCGCCCGCCCCAGCGCGCCTCCGGTTCCCCACTGGCGACCCGGAGCCGCGAAGGTTCACGCCAAGCCTGGCCAGGGCTCAGTGTAACCCCCGAAGAAGGCTAGGTGCCTAGCACACAGCAGGCGCTCAGTAGATGCTTGGCCAATCTCTGAACGGATGCAATGGCCCACGAAGGGCTTTGAGAGGCCGAGAGGGGTTGAGTGACTTTCTAAGGTCGCACAGCAAGAAATGACAAAGCCAGTCTTAGGCTGTGTGACCCGGGGGCCAAGGGTTTCCCATGGTGGGTAGCTGTAGTTAAGCCATTGGATTTTTTTTTTTTCCCATCCAGAGCAGCCGGGGCTGAGCCAGGCCAAAGCCAGGAGCCTCACCCAGGTCTCCCAGGTGGATGGCACAGACCCAGGCGCTGGAGCCACGCCTGCACCTGCTACCTCCCAGGGTGCGCATGAGCAGGGGAGCAGAGGCGGGAATCCCTCGCAGCGCCCCGACGTGGGGTGTGGCTGCCTGAACCCCGCACCTGCCTTCTGCGGCCGCACACCAAGATCGGATCCGGCTCTGGGCCTCCCCGCGTCTCCCTCCCCCAAAAGGGTCCGACTTGGCCAAGACAAGAATGCCCGCCTGCAATGGTGAAAGCCTAGGCCACGCCCACCGTGCCAGCCGGGGCCCCCTGCCCCGCCCACAAGCCGTCTCCAGGCCAACAGGCCACGCCCAGAGTGCACCTGCCGCCAGCCCGGGCCCCCTAATCCGAGGCTTACTTGTAGGACAGGGTGTAGCCCACGTGGCTGTGGCTGACCCGGATGAGAAAGGACCCCAGCGGCTGTGACTCCAGCAAGTTCTCGGCGGTCCTGGGGGGTGGGGGTGGGGTGGACACACACACACAGGGAGGAGATAGTCAGGGTCCAGGCTCCTGTCCCCCTGGGTCCTCCTAGGACTTTGTGGTTTTTTTTTCCAAACGAACAATCAGAGCCTGGGCTCTCCATGGTGGTCTGAGGCTTCTGGGGAACCTTGATCCCGGGGCTTGTCCATCACCCCCTACCTCTCCCAGGCCAGGCATCACCAATCGATAAGGAGCAGGATGCAGGGGTCACACGGCCTCCTCTCGTGTCCCCCACCCCCACCCATGTTAGGGCTCCTCTGGGCGGATCCGGGTGGCACCGGGAAGGTCGTGGGTTCCCAGCCCCCAGCTCCGCTGCTCATTACACTGTGTGACCTCAGGCCGAGCTCTGTCCGTCTCTGATCCTCAGCAGCCTTAAAGGCACAGCAACCCCATTGCCAGACGAGCTGGGAGCGTCTGTTCCGGATACTAGGGACTTTGATCTGTTTGTTTTTGTCCTTGTCGCCTGCGTGTCCGCGGGGTGTGGGGGGACCCTGAGCAGATCCCACACAGGGACCCAGGGTGAATGGTGCATGTGTCCTGGGACTTTCTCTGGAAGCATTTTTTTGGCTCGATCATGTGCCCAGAATGATGGATGCTTTCTTGGTTACACTGGAAGTAAGCGCTGAGAATTAACTTGTGATGGCCGTGTCCAGTGGGCCGCCAAGGTGCTCCCTCTTCCTGTGCCCACGGCTTCCTGTCCACTTCCTGCGTGCCGAGGGTGGCCCTGGCTGCCTTGTCTCCGTCTATGTGGAGCCAGGCCTCAGAGGGCTGGCTTGCTCACATCCTCACTGGGGTGCTTTGGTTCTATCCGGATGGACTGAGAGGAGCTGTGTTGAGAAGGATTCTGAGGCTGCATCCTGCTCCTTATCGATTGGTGATGCCTGGCCTGGGAGAGGTAGGGGGTGCTGGACAGGTAGAGCTGAGGTCCAGAGAGGGGAAGTCGCTTGCACACGGTCACACAGTGAGTCAAGGAGGAGGCAGTTTTGGGGGCTGGGAAACTCAGATTCGTTACATCGTGAGCCCAGCCTAGAATTCTGCTCAGGATTGGGGCCGAGGAAAGACAGGGCAGGGGGAGGGCGTGGGTTGTGCTCACTCTCTTGAGATGGTGCCATGGAACCATGCGGGGATGCCGTCTTGGGCCAGCTGGTCCATCTGGGTGTGCACAAACCAGTCCAGACGTGGGGGTAGCGGGGGAGGCAGCTTTCTGGCCTCTGTCATGGCTGCCCCAGGGTCGGGGGGACGTTACCTGTGGGTGAGAGAGACAGAGAAAGGGTCAGACTTGGCCCACTGCTCAGCTTGGCTCTGTTCTTGCAGCTTATGGTGCCGCCTCCATCGAGAAGTCCTCCAGGCTGGACAGAGCAATGCATTCAACACCGGCTTGCATTTCCCAAGCACCTACTGTGTGCCTGGCATTTTGTGTGTAGTCACTCAACAGCTCCTTCCAAGAAATCCCTGAAGAGCTTTCCCTTTTGTGTTTAGTCTTATTAACGCCATTATGAGAAGAGCTAGGGAGCTGGCGCTGTGGTGCAGCGGGTAAAGTCGCCACCTGCAGTGCCGGCATCCCATATGGGCACCGGTTCGAGTCCTGGCTGCTCCACTTCCGGTCCAGCTCTCTGCTAATGCACCTGGGGAAGCAGAGGGGCCACCCGGGTGGGAGACCTGGATGGAGGTCCAGGCTCTTGGGGAGTGAACCAGTGGATGGAAGATCTCTCTCTCTCTCTCTCTCTTCCTCTCATTCCTTCTCTCCAACTCTGCCTTTCAAATACATAATAAATAAATCTCAAAAAATTATCCATCCATCCATTCATCATCCTGTCATCTATCTTTCCATCCATATAGCTATCTGTATCCATTCACCCATCCACCTATCCATCCACCCATCCACCCATCCACCTATCCATCCATCCACCCACTCATCCATCCACCCACCCAACCACCCATCCACCCACCCATCCACCCACCCACCCATCCATCCATCCACCCAATCACCTACCCACCCATCCATCCACCCACCCACCCACCCATCCATCCATCCACCCATCCACCCACCCGTCCATCTGTCCTCCGTCGATCTGTCCATCCACCCACTTACCACCCATTCGCTGTTCCGTGTGTCTATGTATCTACCTATCCTGAGGGCCCTCCCCGAAACTCATGGAAAATGGAATAAAATGTGAGTTTATGTTGGTGAAAAACCATTTTTGAAATCCATGCCAGGGAGTCTTCCGGAGCGTCATGGTCAGCAGCTGGGGCCCTGGCTGGGGTGTTCACAGCCCACACTGAGACACCAGGTTCGATCCCTGGCCCCGGCTCCTGATGCCAGCTCCCTGCTGGTGAAAACCTTGGGAGGCAGCGGGGAACGGCTCCAGATGCTGCGTCCCTGCTAACCGCGTGGGAGACCCGGATTGAATTCCTACCTCAGCTTCCGTGTGTGGGAGCTGTCTGTCTGTCTCTCAAGTAGATAAAAATTGAAAGGAAAAGTTCGTAAAAGTGTGAACTGTAAATAAATAAAAAAAAAAAAGCGCTATGCATGCAATTCAGAGAAACCTTTTTTTTTAAAGGTTGGTTGATTTATTTGATGGGTTGTTTGCCCCCTAGCGGTGCCGACTTTCAGAACACGTCCCCGTTGTAGAACACACACACACACACACACACACACACACACACACACCTGCAAAGCATTCTGGGAAAAGAGGCACTTGAAAAACCCGTAGATGGATTTCAACTTGGCTTGTGCGTGTGTGTGCAGAGACAGAGCGAGAGAGCAAGAGAGAGAAAGCGAGAGAGAGAGAGAGAGAGAGAGAAAGAGAGAGAGAGAGAGAGAGAGATCCCATCAGGCTGTTCACTCTACAAATGCCATTGCCATGGCCCAGGCTGGACCACGGGCCAGGTACTGAACCCAGGTCTCCCATGTGGGTAGCAGGGGACCCAAGTGCTGGGGGCATCACCTGCTGCGTTCTAGGGTGTGTGTTAGCAGGAAGCTGAGCCAGAACCGGAACCCAGGCACTCGGATACGGGCCGTAGGCATAGGAAACACCTGGTCAAACACCCAGCCCTAAATTAAATATTTTAATTCTGTTTCCCCTAAACTTTGTGATGCACTCTTGTAAGTGGGTGCATAAAATAATTCATGAATCCTGTGGTTACCTAGCACAGCCTTACAAACTTATGCTTTTTTCTACTTGGAAGAACTCCTACTTAGCCTTCAAAATCCCACAGAAATGTCCCCTCTTCCTGGCAGCCCACACACCCTTCTCTGCTCCCCACCCTCCCAGCCTTCCTCCCCTGGCCCCAGACGTGACCACACGCATTTGGGGTCTACTTGCCTGGCTGTTTCTGCCGCCCAGGGACCTGGAGCTGGGCTCTTTGGTCTCGTGCTTGGCTTTGTTTTCTTTGTCCCCAGCATTACTTGGCGCTGGGCTGGCACGGAGGACGATGGGGAGGAGGCCGGTGGCCGAGGAGGAACTGTTTGGGGATGCATGGACGCCTGCTGAGTTTCAAACTTTTGAGTTTTCCCGACTTCCCTGCCCCTACAATCCAACCCTGACAAGCTTCCTTTACCCAGAATGCATCGGGCTCGCTTGCCGTCTCCCCTCCATGCCTCTGCCTGCCAGGAGTGACTCCCCCCCCCAACCCAGTTTTCCCCTCCGAGGCCTCCTCCTCCAGGAAGTCCTCCCTCATAGCCTCCAGAAATTTCCTCCTCATTTCAATGCCTGTCAGGACCCCTTCTGGCCCAGCCCGGACCCCATGCTCTGTCTCGCTGGGGGGGGGGGGTGTCTGGGGACTCTGAGGCTCCTACCTGGGAGACTCCTGGGTGGCCCTGGCCCTCCCTCCGGGCTGTACAGAGCCGGCTGCAGGAGCCTTGGTTTCAGTTCAGGGTCTGTGCGTCAGCAGGGTGGGGCGGGGCGGCCCCTTGTGGTTCCTGCTTCCTCAAGAGGTGAGCCCTGGGGGCCCGCTGTGCTCGGCTCACCTCGCTGCCAACAGCATTTCTCTTATTCCCAAAGATTGATTTATTTGAAAGGCAGAGTAACAGAGAGCAGTGGAGAGAGAGAGGGAGAGAGGAAGAGAGGGAGAGAGGGAGAGAGGGAGAGAGGGAGAGAGGGAGAGAGGGAGAGAGATCGATCCAGTCTAGTCCCCCAAATGCCCACAATGGCCAGGGCCGGGCCAGGCTGAAGCCAGGAGCCAGGAGCTCCATCCGGGTCTCCCACGCAGGTGCAGGGACCCAAGCACTTGGGCCATCCTCCACTGCTTTCCCAGGCCACAGCAGAGAGCTGGATCGGAAGAGGAGCAGCCGGGACTCGAACCCGTGCTCCGACCCAGAACAGTGGCCTCTGTTGCTGGTGGCAGCTGTGCCACAACATTTACTGAGTGCCTTCTGTGTCCAGGCCCTCAGGGGACCACAGGAATGACAACCCTCAGGGTACCTAGGGCCCAGCAAAGACGGATGGGAGGTTGTCCACACCCTACGTCTGAGGTCCTGGATTTCAGTCTGGCTCCAGCTCCAGACTCCAGCCCCTTGCTCACGCGTACCCTGGGAGGCACAGGTGCTGGCTCCAGCACTCGGGCCCCCGCCACCCACACAGGGGACCCGGATGGAGCTCCCAGCTCCTGGCTTCAGCCCCAGCTGTTGTGGACATTTGGGGAGTGGACCAGAGCCCGAGTGCTGTCATCCGTCTGCCACTCAAATAAAAAACCAATAAACAAAGGTTAGAACATGGCCGGCCTGCCAGCTGTGGGAATGCCCAGACAGAGGGGCGTCGGGGGGGTCTCCAGGAGTCCGTGTGATTTGGGGAGTGGGGTGCGGAGAAGGTGGGGGGCATGGCACAGCAAAGGCCCTGAGGCCGGCTGGAACCCCGACACCCTGGGGGGGCGGAGGGGAGGTCTCTGGCCACACAGGGCCACGCCCCGAGTTCCTTGGTGGAGAGCACATTGGCGTTCCATCTCACGGCTGTGGCGGCCTCAAAATCAGCAGAGCCCAGGGCTGGGTTCGTTGTGAACTGTCCCTGATCAGCGTGGTCATTTTTTTTTTTTTCAAGCCTCTTCGGCTATTAAAGTGAGTGAAAGCATAGTGGGGCTCATGCACGTATTGGGGGCCCTGGGGGCAGCCCCCCTGCACCTGGCAGACGGACACACACCCACCCTGCCCCGGGCATTCAGGCAAAACCACTTCCTCTTTTCCCAGCTGAAACGGCCTCCCCAGGGGGCCTACAGCCGCAGCCCAGCCTGACTAGTACCTCCCTCTCCTCCTCACAGCAGGGGTGGGTGCTGTGGGTTGTGGGTTAGCCCTGGGGTCTCACTGCTCTGCTGTGTGACCTCCTGGGAGTAGCTCAGCCCCCCCAGCCTCAGTCGCTGCATCTGTGCAGTGGGCACAGGGGCCCTCCTTAAGGCCCGTGAAGACAGCAGAAGACACGACTCATGGGGCCCGGATGGTGGCACCTGCAATGCTAACACTGCACACTGGAGCACGGGTTTGAGTCCCAGCTGCTCCACTTCCAACACAGCTCTCTGCTGTGGCCTAGGAAAGCAGTTGAAGATGCCCGGAGTCCTTGGGCCCCTGCACCCATGTGGGAGACCCAGATGGAGCTCCTGGCTCCTGGATTCAGACCGGCTCAGCCCTGGCTGTTGTGGCCATCTGAGGAGTGACCCAGGGGATACCAGACCCCATCTCTCTCTTCCTTTCAAATAAATGAAAAAAAATTTAAAGTGTGTGGTTTAAAAAAATAAATCTGCGAACTTTCAAATGAGCTTTAATTTGTTTCCGTAAGTGCATTTATCGATGTAAACAGAGCGTATTAGAGATTCCAGAGGGCAGCAGACTATCGCTGGTTTGTTGGTTTTAATTTGAAAAAAAAAAAAAAAAAGAAAGAAAGAAAAGAAAAGAAATCTATGATGCCAACGGTTTGGATCGACAGCAGCTTGGGAGGAATGGTGGTGCCCCTCTGGCCAGGTCACCTGGTCCCAGGCAGTCTGTGTCGGGGACAGCAGACACCCCCCCCCCCCCCCCCCGCCGGGCCAGGGCTGGCGCTGTGGAATGCACGGGGGCTCGGCCCCCCCCCCCGCCCCCGCAGAAGGCGCCACCCTCGCCCAAGGCCGCGTCCAGCGTCCAGCGGGAGGGGGGTGGGGTTTCCCGCTGGTTCCCAGGGTCACCAGGGTTGTGCCGCTGGAAATCAAAAAGACAGAAAATCAGTTCATGGCACTACGAATCTGGAAAAAGACAAAAGAAAGGAAAAAAAAAAAAAAAAACCTCCGCTGGAAAAACAAATGTCCAGCGTGGAGCCGGCGGCAGGAGGAGGAGGAGGAGGAGGAGGGCGGGGCCGCACCGGGCAGGGGCGTGGCTGGGGTCACCTGTGGCCCCTGGGCACCCCGCCCCGCCCCGCGGGCGGCTTCCTCCCAGCGCTGCACGCACGCGGGGTTCCCTTACTTTGTGCTTCCCTTTGGTTTAACAGTTAACAAGAAGGCAGGGGGGCGGGGGCGGGGATGGCTTTTGTCACTTGTCCCAAACTGAGAGAAGAGGCTTGCCAAGCGGGCTGCCAGGTGCTCGGGCCTGGCGGCGGCTGCCTCCCTCGGGGCCTGGAGCCCAGCACCCAGGAACCCCCGGCTGGCCTTGGTGGGGGGCGGGCGGCGGCGGCGGCCTTGCTTCCAGGGAGTGGGGGCGGGGAGCTGGCGCTGGCCCCGGGCGTGGGCGGCTGTGGACCCCGCACTTCGGCTCCACCCCTCTCTCTCTCTCTCTGGGTACGCGATTTCTGCGCGCGCCTCTTCAGCGGACGTCCCAGGAAAAAAGAGCCAATTCTTAACTTCTTCCGTCTCCGCAGTGGACAAGGATTCTAGACAGTTACTAAAATAGAAACGATTTCTCAATGGCATTCCGGTGGCCGAGCGGGCGAGCGCGCGAGCGAGGGGCTCACTCGGGGCAGGCACAGTCAGCTGGGCTGAGCGAGGCTCAGAGCGAGGCGGTCCTCACAGGAGGACACAGCGGAAGAAGCTGCTCCTCTTCTGCTGGTCCGAGGTGATGCGCACTCCCTGGCTGCTGCCCTGGGGGCTGCTGCCCTCCTGCAAACACAGGGTCGGGGTCTCAGGGTGCGGCGGGGCGCCCTCGGCCGGCAGCCCAGCCCTCCCCAGCCCGCCCCATCCACCAGTCCCCCACCTTCCAGCTACGACCCATTCGTTCCCTTTCAACCAGCCAGCGGCAGCCATGGCAAGGGGTGGGCGCTGGCTGGGCTGAGCTGTGACAGCAGCAGAGAGAGGAAAGACCGGGTGGGCGCGGTGGGCCGACACGGCCAGGGCTGCGAGAGGACACGGACTCCCACCCCGAGGACGCACCAAGGCAGAGGGAGGAGCAGGTAGGACAGGGTTTACTTCCCAAAAAAACAAAAACAAAACCAGCTGGGGCGGTGTGTGGGGTGCAGAGCAAGGGGAGGCCACGGCCTGCGCCGCCAGCGCCCCATACCAGAGCCCTGGGCCCTGCCCCTGCCCCTACCGCGGGAGACCCGCATGGCATCCCTGGCTCCTGGCCTTGGCCTAGCCCAGCCTCTCTGCGGCTTTGGGTGTTTGGGGTGAGCTTGCTCCTGCAGATGGAAGATCTCGCTCTCTTTCTGTCTCTCTCTCCCTCCCTCCCTCCCTCCCTCTCTGGTGCTTGCTTTGCCTTTCAAATAAATAAATACTCTTACGAAAAAAGACACAGAGCACCACACTGCTTAAAACTAAATACTCAGAGAGGCAGGAGGAGAGGGCGCACCGCCCAGCGCCCGCAACGCTAGGGGGCGCTGCAGCCAGCAGAACCGCCCGAGGCCCAGCTGAACCCTCTTCGTTCATTCCCGGGGCTCAGGGGTTTGTTTCTGCGGCAAAGCACGGAGACACCGGCTGGCTGAGCGCTCAGCAGGCGGCGCCCCCACCCCCATATCTGCACACTTCCCTCTTCCCCAGCACCAACACTCTAGGCGGCCGTGGCCGGGGTCGGGGAGGCACCGGCTGGCCGGACTCACCAATTTTTTGTCCATTTTTGCTTTGATGTCTCTGGCGAGCGTGAAGAAGGCCTGTGGGACACGCAGATTGTCAGCGCTCTGTCCTACACACCCCTACCCCACTCCTGGGCCGCCCACCGCAGGCAGGCAGGGCACTCCTGGCCCCGCCCCCCTCCTGGCCAAGGTCAAGTCCCCCAGCCTGCAGACCAGCAGACTGAGGCGGAGGGAGGCGGGGGTGGGCGGCCCCGGGGCCCGGCTTCCCGCCAGCCACCTTGGGACGGCTGCCTGAGTCCCCGCCTCCCGCCGCTGGCCGCGGGCATCGGGGGCAGCAAACCGGCAGATGGGAGCCCTCTGTCTGTCTCTGTAGGCATGGCTTGCCAAGATCTGATTTTTGTTTAAAGCCGATTTGTTTGTTTGTTTGTATTTGAGAGACAGAAGGAGAAAGACAAACAGAGCTCCCAGCCCCCCAACCCCGCCCTCCAACGCCGGCAAACAGCTGGGGCCAGGCTGCAAGCAGGCGTTGGAACTCCGCCCACGTTACCCCGCGTGGGCGGCAGGGGCCGAGGGCTGGAGCCATCCCCTGCGAAGCCGGCGTGGGAAGCGGGGCCAGGTCGACACCCAGGCTCTCCCGCGACGGGTGCGAGCGCCCCCTGCAGGCGCCTTGGGGTTGCACCAAACGCCCGCCTCCCCCACCTGTCCACTAGTGTGCATCGCAGCCCATTCAGCCTGGAGCGGAGACAGCGCAACCAAGGGCGGGCAGGGGCCGCACGTCCCGCTCTGCGGCCGGCGGAACGCAGCGGCGGCTCCTCTAAGCCCCAGGCCCGTCCCTCGGGAGGCCGGCTGCCTACCCATCAGCGGGTGCCCACGCCCCGCGCTCCGGACTCACGTTCTCCACGTTGATGTTGGCCTTCGCACTGGTCTCCATGAACTTGATCCCATAATCGAGGGCCAGCTGTGGAAGGGGGGAGGGAGGCACACGTGTGGGGGTGAGTCAGCCGTCAGGTACCCTCTCTGGCCTCATGCGGGGGGGGGGCAGCAGATGGGTTGGGGGTGGGGGAGCACCCACGGGCCCCTGCTGGGCCAGGAGAAGGCGGTCATGGGCACCCCTTGGGCACCCGGGCTAAGCGTGGCCCAATAGGGAGGGCAGAGGCGGCCTGGAGTCCAGCGGCCATTCCCCCCACCCCCGTTTGCTAGGACCCTGACAGTGGCTGGGCGGTGACACCAGATGGGCGTGCACTTCCTGGCCTCTATTTCCATGCCAGGCACCCCACTGGGGGACCAGCTCATCCTGGGGCCGCGCCCCCCCAACAGTCCCCAGCAAGCCAGGCGGGGGCATTGGCCTTTCCAGCGCCGGCCACTAGGGGGCGCGCCTGACCACACCCACCTTTTCTCCCCGCTCCTTGGAAACTTGTCGCTTGTCGTTCACGTCGCACTTGTTCCCCAAGATCATCTTTTCCACGTCTGCGGAGGCGTGCTGAGGGGGCAGAGGCCGGTCAGCCGGGCCTGCAGGCCGGCGCCCCCGCCCCTCAACATCACAGCGCCAGAGGTGCTCTCCAGGACCCAGGGGAGGGGGGACACACGCGAGAGGGGTCCAGGAGCCGGCCCAGGTCACAGGGCCACGGCCACTGCCGGGTCGGGCCCGTTTCCTGGCCACACCTGAGGCTTCAGCGGCGCCACCTGCTTAGTCAGCAAAGCTGCAGGCGCCGCCTCCATCCAGGAAGACGGGGTTGGGGGGGTGAGGTCAGCGCCTTGGGGGAGCGGGGCCATGACAAAGCTGGCTTTTGTCCCCCACCCCACCCCCAGGGCTCAAGGTCTCCTCTCACTGCCAGCTGCTGGCCTGAACACGGGGCGCTCCTCTGACCTCACAGCCCCGCTGCAGGCAGCCCAAAGTACAACCCGCCACGCCCTGCCAGTGCTTCCAGAACCTTCCCTCTAGACGGCAACACCCTGCACCTCCCTGCCTCTCGGGACCGCACAATCTCTCCACTGATCGGCCGGGTTCCCCGGTGACAGCCCGGGAAAGGGGATGAAGCCCAGGGGTTTCTGGGACCCGCCCCCAGGGTCTCAGCTACCTCCTCAATGTTCCGAATCCAGTTCCGGATGTTGTCGAAGGACTTCTCGTTGGTGATGTCATAAACCAGCATGATACCCTGTAGGGGGGAATGCCCAGGCTCAGCTGGCTGTGGACCCTGGAGGGGGTGGGGGGTCCCCTCCCAAGCATGGGAGACTGGGCCCGCTGGCAGCCAAGCCTGAGGGGTCCCGGAAGCCAGCACCCTGACCCCCCATCACCCTTCTGCGGGGTCACTGGGCTGGAGCCTGTGAAATTATTGGGTCCGGCCGTGCCAAGGCAATGGTGGGCAGGACTGGAAATTCGGCCAGTCTAGATGGCAGGCTGATTTTTAAGCTGGTCGTTGTGTATGATCCCTGGACGATGTTATAAATGGCCCCGGGGGCCGAAACAAGGGCCCCCCCCAACCCCTGGTACAACCAGTCTCCCCTGTCTTGGCCTGCCAGGCACTGGTCCTGGCCCACCAGACACCGGAGGTGACCCTTCGCAGCCCCTCCGGCCGTGAGCTGTGTTCCACGGGCCCCTCCACGGTGACCCGCCTCCCCACTGCCCCCAAGTTGCATCCCAAGCCTGGTTGCTGCAGCCTGCTCCGGAACATACAGGCACCGTAGTCTCTACGCTGCAGACCAGGGACGGGGGACAAGGGTGGCTGGTCCCCTGTCTACTGTCACATGAGATGACTTTTTTCAAACCCTCAGGAGTCCAGATTTCGGAACACATCCTCAGGGGGCCACATGACTCCCTTCCGGTCCCCTCCCCCACAACTGTCCGCAAACTCAGCCGGGGACACCAGGCTGTGGTGGTCACCCTTTCTGGGATGGCAGCTCTGAGCTGCTGAAGGCGTGGCTGGCGTGACCGTGGGGCTGGATTGTCCAGGTTTAAATGATTTGAAACTCAAAGGGAAACAGGTGTCGAGTGGGCCCTCCCGCACCCCCCCCCCACCTGCCAAGGGTCAACCAGGGGCTGGGGGGACTGAGTGCCACTTAAATGGTGCTGGACACGGTCTGAGGCTGCTCAGTCCAGTTCATCGGCGGCTGGTGGGGGATGGAGCCAGCTGTACCCTCTGGGCAGGGCAGGGCCCTGGGCTGAGCCTCCAGCGCTTTGCGGTCGGACAATAATGGGGGCCGCAGTTTGGTGTGGCTGCTAAAATGCCACACCCCTTGGAACACCCATTCCAACCTGGAGGGCCTGGGTCTGAGTCCAGCTCCCTGTGCACGCACCTGCTGGGAGGCAGCAGGTGACGGCCCAAGTGCTGGGGGTCCCTGCCTGTCTCTCGTGGGAGACCAGGCTGGGGCTCCTGGCTCCTGGCTTCAGCCTGCTGCAGCCCCTCTTGTGGCAAGCATTTGAGGGAGTTGAGTGAGCAGACAGAGGATCTCCGTCTCTGTGCCTTTCACATAAAAAAGAAAAAAAGAAGCCCAGGGATAGTAATGACCTGTCCACTCAGGTTCACGGTCAATGTGCAGCAAGATAACCCCGGCTAAGACCCCAGGGCTGGGGGGCTGGTGCAGGGGAGGGCTTGGAGAATGGGGTGGGGTAGCTCTCTCAGCCCAGAGAGGCATGAGACCAAGCCCGAGGCCACACAGCTCTTTGGAGCGCCCCCTGCCCCTCTCTCCATGGGAGCACCGTGAGGTGAGGGGGAAAAACAGTCGCTTAATTTTAATGAGGACCACTAAGGTTGCACCGTGCTCGGGTCAAGTTTCCATTGTGTTCCGTGCGCTGCGGGGCGGCACGCTCTAAATACTTCATGTCTCCCTGGAGGGCTCCCAGGTGCGGGGCACTGCCTGCCCAGTGCCCACGCCCTGGTGCCTATGCGGATAAGTGATTGGGGGAGGGGGTTGCCGTGGGGAGGGAGCTGGGAGTGGGGAGACAAACACTTGGACAGATTCCCATTGGGTTCCATTTTTCCAAGTATAAGGAGATGGATGGAGTGAGGGTGGGTGACCTGGCTCCCGGCTTCTGTTCCAAGGGTCCACGTCCTGGGTCCCGTCTCCGGGGCCCACCTCACACTAGCATGATGGACTTGGGACCCTTAAGAACAGGACCCCGCCCCTTCTCCCTTTCATTCCTGATTCAGGCCCAGAGAGTGTTCTGGGGGGCCGGGGTTGTGGTGCTGTGGGTTAAGTCAGCACCCATGTGGGTGCTGGTTCGAGTCCTGGCTGCTCCACTTCTAATCCAGCTCCCTGCATATGCGCCTGGGAAAGCATTGGTGATGGCCCAAGTGCCTGGGTCCCTGCCACCCATGTGGAAGACCCGGATGGAGTTCCAAAGTCCTGGCTTTGGCCTGGTCCAGCCCTGGCTGTTGGGGGCCATTTGGGGAGTGAACCAATGGGTGGAAGAGCTCTCCCTCCCACGCCCCCCCCCCCATCACTCTGCCTTTCAAATAAATAAATAAATAAATCTGTAAAACAAATAAACTGAAAGAAATATCTGAGAGATGACGGCTGGATCTCCCAATCACGTCACCCAGCTGCCGCAGGCCTGGGCGCCAGAGCCAACAGCCAACAGCCTGGACCTATCAGGTCCTGGCGGAACAGCCAAGTTTTTAGTAGCGAATTCCACGGAGGCTGACGTGGGCCACGGGACCGGGCCGAGATGTTGGGGCATGCCGGCCCATCTCACCCGCTTCGCCCGGAGGAACCGGCTTCAGCCTGGCACTGGTTCAGATGCCAGATAGGGGTGGGGGGGGAGGGGGAAACACATGTGCCTGGGGGTGATTGGGCAGGGCATGCGGCCTCTTCCAAAACCTAACTCGGGACCTGGGTTCCATAGAAACATCCGGGCTTTGGACTTGAAGCCCTGGGGGGATGTTCATTTCCACTTCAGGGAAAAGCCACACACGGGGCCGGAGCTGTGGCGTAGTGGGCTAAGCCTCTGCCTGCAGTGCCGGCATCCCACACGCGCGCAGGTTCAAGACCTGGCTGCTCCACTTCCAATCCAGCTCCCTGCTGATGCGCCTGGGAGGGCAGCAGAAGACGGGCCAAGTTCTGTACCTGAAAGAAGCTCCTGGTTCCTGATTGGCCCAGCTCCGGCTGCTGTGGCCATTTGAAGAGTGAACCAGCAGATGGAAAACCTTTCTCTTTGCCTCTCAAATACATAAAAAAGCCACACACAAATCAAACCTCTAGTCCGTACCATTGCACCCCTGTAGTAGGCTGTGGTGATGGTCCGAAACCGCTCCTGGCCAGCCGTGTCCCTGAGCGTGAGAAGGAGAAATGGGGTCAGTGACACCGGTGGGGGCCAGGACACCTGCTTTCTCCTGGGGTGGGAGGGGATGCCTGGGGAAGACAGAGCTGGGTGGGGCCCGGCTTCCACGTTTAGTTGAAAGATCAGGGCCAAGGTCATGGCAAGACTATGCCTCTGGTTCCAGGGTTCTTCCTGTGGTCCTAGCTCTCTCCCTAGAAGACTCCGTATGTATGCACTGCACTGAAATGACTCACCCAGCACCAAGCTGACGCTTTCGAAACTTATTTACTTATTTTGGGGGCCGGCGTTGTGGCACAGAGAGTTAAGCTGTCGCTTGTGACACCAGCAGCCCACACTGGAGCGACCTGTTTTGTGTCCTGGCTGCTCTACTTCTGGTCCAGCTCCCTGCTAAGGTGCTCCCTGGGAGGCGGCAGGTGAGGGCCCAAGCAGGTGGGTCCTTGCCGCCCACATGGGAGACCTGGATGGAGCACCTGGCTCCACTTGAGCCCAGCCCCGGCTGTTGCAGCCATTTGGGGAGTGAACCAGTGGCTGGAAGATTTCTCGTCTCTCCCTCTGTCACTCTGCCTTTCAACTAAATCATAAAAAAAAAAAAAAAAAAAAAAAAACGAAAAAAAGCAACATATTTATTTCTATTTATTTGAGAGGCAGAGAGAGACAGAGAGAGCTCTCATCCACTGATCTATTCCCCAGATGCCCACACCAGCCCAGGGCTGGGCCAGGCGGAAGCCAGAAGCCGGGAGCTCCATCCGGGTCTCCCACGTGGGCGGTAGGGACCTCTAACTACTTAAGCTATCGCCTGCTGCTTCCCAGGGAGCGCCCCAGCAGGGAGCTGGAATCAGCAGTGCAGCCAGGACCCAAACCCAGCCAGCACTCACTGTCATGGGATGTGGGCATTCTAACCAGTGCTTCGGCTGCTGGGCCAAGCGCTGGTCCCCCATCCCCACTGCCCGCCCCAGGTGGCATGGGTGGCTCTGAGCAGCCCTGTTCTTCCCGGCCGTGGTCCTGGGCCTCCTGGAAGAACTCTAAGTCTCATACACACACACTTTTCCTGGAAGGGCTAAAAAGCAGGAGTGGGAAGGCAGGGGGGAGGGGAATGGAGGTGCGACCCGGGCACAAAAGCTGCCGTGGAGCCAACGTGTTGGGAGTGGAGGAGCGGCCGCGGCTCCCGACTTACGAGGTGGCCACAGAGCAGCTTACACCGGGCTCTGTAGTTCGGACGAGGTGTTGAACCACCCCCAGGTTTGGGGCGTGGGGTCAGATTCAGAGGGCAAAGGCCACCCTGATTTGTGATGGACAGAGACAGGGCAGGGCAGGGTAGGCGGCCTCATTGCCTATCTCCTGGCACTCTGCTCCCAGCCAGGGGTGCCTGCCTGGTACTAGGGCTTCTTCCTTGTTGTAAAATTTTATTGGGGCCAGTGCTGTGGTACAGCGGGTAAAGCCGCCACCTGCAATGCTGGCATCCTATATGGGTGCTGGTTCTAGTCCCGGGTGCTCCACCTCTGATCCAGATCTCTGCTATGGCCTGGGACAGCAGTGGAAGATGGCCCAAGTCCTTGGGCCCCTGCACCTGTGTGGGAGACTCGGATGGAACTCCTGGCTTCGGGCTACTCCAGTCCTGACCATTGCAGCCATTTAAGGGAGTGAGCCAGTAGATGGAAGACTCTCTCTCTCTCTCTCTGTAACTCTGCCTTTCAAATAAATAAACAAGCCTGTAACAAGCCAGCACTCTCATCCACTGATTCACCCATCAAATGCCCCTCAGCGGTCGGGGCTGAAGCTGGGAGCCACAGACTCAATTCAGGTCCCTATGTAGGTAGCAGAAACGCAGTGAGCAAAGCTGTCACCGTTGCCTCCCAGAGTCTGCAATAACAGGAAACTCGGGGCAGGAACCCGAGCCGGGAACTGAACCTGGGTACTCTTGACATGGGACCCGCTGTTCAGCACAGAGTCCTACCCATGGCACAGCACACTCTGAATTTGGTCTCCCTAGTACAACGGGCTGCAGACCAGGGTCGGCGCCCGTGCTGGGGACTTGGCCACTCACGACTTCCCTAATTCTATGGGGCAGGGAAGTCACCCTCAGCTCTGAGGGGTGGAAGTGGGTCTCCCCAACTGGGCTTGGCCTCAGCTGAATTTCAGTTCAGGGTATGTGTGTGTGTGTGTGTGTGTGAGTGAGTGTGTGTGTGTGTTGGGGGACTGGGTTTCAGGTCTGCATGCCAGGAAACGAGGCTTGGGCTTCCCCAGGAGAAAAAAGAGGAAGTGCTAGTAGACCTTTACACTCTAGTATGAGCTGATGGACTCCAAAGGAAAGGTGCAGTCAGGGCGGCTCCGCACCCGGGCACAGACCTGGACTTTGTCCGCATCAGAGTGCTGGGCCTGGCTTGGAATCCCAGCTCTGGCTCCTGACTCCAGCTCCCTGCTCATGCAGGGCCCCTGTGAGGTAGCAGATGATGGCCTGGGTCCCTGCCACCCATGTGGGAGACCTTGGATGGAGTTCCTGGCTCCCAGCTTCAGCTCTGGCATCTGGGGAGTGAACCCACAGACGGGAGTTCTGTCTGTCTCTTGTCTCTCAAATTAATCTCAAAAAAAAAACACAAAAAAACAAAAAACAACACAGAAGGTTGAGCTAAGCGGGCCTGGGGTGATGTCCCCAACAGGTGTGGACACAGTCCCCCGGGCCACAGCAGCAGCGCACAGGTCCCTGATGGGGAGAGCACTTGAGAGTTTTTGAAGACAGCCTGAAGGCAGCCCTGGGCACCAAGAGATGAAGGCCAAGGTCACGGGGTGTGGGGGTGGGGAGGGGCAGGCACCAAGGGCTCCTGGCTCCAAGCGCTCGCCGGGTTCAGAGGCTGCCCCAGGGCACCACTTACCATATCTGTAGTTTAATTCTTTTGCCATCGAGTTCTATGGTCCTAATTTTAAAGTCGATTCCTGAAATAGAAAAGAATAAAAGAAGACCCATCACGGTCAGCCCATTGTCCCGGGTGCTGTCTGGGGGCGGGGTCAGCCAACCTATGTTTCTGGGGGAACGGTCACCTGCCTCCGCTTGGGGGTTCACCTGCCTGCTGTTGGGGATGTGTGCCCTCTGCCTCCTCCCCAGCAAGTCTGGAAGCATCTGGAGACTCTCCCCTTTCACAGAACGGGGCGCCTGAGGCTCTCAGAGCCGACGGGAGCTGCCCAGAGTGACAGATGGTGGGCACACCCAGGAGCTCAGGCTGCCAACGTCTTTGGTCTCCTCCCTTGCCAATGCCGCCAGCCGTGCCTGTCTCCCTGTCCCACACGGCCCTGCACGGTGCTCCATCACACACCCCGAGGCACCCAGGCCATGTCCTTTCTTGCCCCAGGGCCTTTGCACATGCCAGTCCCTCTCTGCCCATCAGCTGTGCTAATTTCTCCTCCCCCGGGGTCACTTCCCAAGACACTGTCCTGACCTTACCTCCTCCTCCTTCCCCACCTCCTGCTTCATTCTCCTTTGCCAAGGGTGCCTTTGCGGGGCCCTCAGAGCCGGCACCCCAGTGCTCTCCTAACCAGGTCACCAAGCAAACCTCTGCTCCAGACCTTTCTGTGGGTCCACCGGCCGGTGACTGGACCAACCCAAAGTGGAATACTGCCCAGCCACAAAAAGGAACAAAGTGCCCACACTCGCTGCAGCAGGGATGCACCCTGGAAGCCATGATGCTGAGCGAGAGAAACTGCACGCACCAGGCCACACCTCTTCTACCTTGTGACAGAAATGTCCACAACAGCAAGCCCACAGACACCGGGCGTGTGTTCGGGGTTGCCGGGGGCTGGGGAGAGTGGGAGACTGGGGATTGGCGGAGGAGGGTGGGGGTTTCTTCCAGCATGACCAAAATGCAAAACGGATTGTGGTGAGTGCAGAAAAGCACCCCTGAATTGTACCTGGTTGGTGGGTGACACCGTACGGTACCCCATTATCTCACTGAAGCTGTTACAAAGGGGCTGGTGCCGGCATCCCGGATGAGCGCCGGTTCAAGGCCCAGCTACTGCGCGCTTCCGATCCAAACACCCTGTGGATGCGCCTGGGAAGGCAGCAGCCAAAGACGGCTCAAGTGCCTGGGGCCCCTGCCACCCACATGGGAGACCCGGATGGAGCTCCAGGTTCGTGGCTGCAAACCCAAGCGTGCACTCGAACTCTGCCCATTAGCAACTTTGCCAAGGCAATGGGCTGCACGCAGCTTCCTTGCTGCTGTCACAGGGACAAAACGCCCAGCCTCGTGCCGTCGCTACCTCCCCTCCTGATGCACCCGAGCCGGCTCTGAAGCCCTGGCTCCAGTGCTGATGCCCAGATGTCCGTGGAAGGCGGCTGGCATGCCACAGAGCCACAGGGTGTAGGTGGCCGCGCGTGGTGAGGGAGGCACTTGCACAAACATCATCCGTCTCGCAGAAGGCACGGAGCGGGGTCCCCGAGGAGATGGCGGGGACGGAGCCAGGCTGGTAGAGAATGGATCGCAGGGAGCCGCAGGGCCAAGTTCACACCACAGATGATGGATGGAGCTCCTAAGAATGGGCCTTGGCAAGACGTAACCCCAGGGAAGCAAATGAACAGCCATTCAATCCCCGATCTATTAAGAAAACCCAGAGGGGCACTCGATACCAATATCCAAGGGCTCTGTGCCTGAGTTCTGTCTCAGGGATAAAGCAGTCGGGCGCGGATCCTTTGCACCTCCTGTCACTGGGCTGCACAAACTCAAGATGCACTGCTCAGTCGCCTGAGCCCTAGAGCAGCCCTCTGTCCTGCACTCCTCCTGGGTTCTAGGAACACGCGAGGTTCAATTAGCAAGCGCACACTTTACGAGGCCCGTTAACTCCAAGGTCATGGTTGAGCAAAGCCTAGAAGCCAGAGCCCCGTTAAGGCGGCTTCAAATGTAACAGGAAGAAGACTGGTGTGGCAGGACAGGACAGGACCCTGGCTCCCGTGCCACCTCCCGCCACGCGAGGCGACTCCAGGAACCAATCGGTCTCCCCCAGATTGTCGCTCTGGGCCACGGGCGGCCGTTCATTCATTGTATGGAGTTCTAATCTGAAGACACGGGGCTCAGAGAGGGGTAGTGCTTGTTCCAGGGCAAAGAGCAACAGGAAAGCAGGCATGGTGACCTCCAGCATGGTGGAGTTCCGGGTGATAATGAGATGTGGCTCAAGTGACATGGTGGTGGTGGCAGTGGTGGGGTGGGGTGGGGTGGGGGGAAGCCATTCCCTAAGTTTCCTCAGTCTGGGGTCAACCCCTGGACTGGGTGACTGTCCCCTCTGCTTCCTGAACAGGGCTACCTAGCTCGCAGGCCACTGTGGGACGGCTGTGCCTCCCGGGTCCAGCCTTGTCATCGTGGGCAGGGGCTGGCTTTTGTGGCACGGTGATGAGAAGTCAGCAGGGCCGACAGAAAAAGACAAGTGGATTCCGCTCAGCCGCCACGTGGGGTGGCCCAGCCGGAAGCGCTGTTCCCTCAGTGGGACAACCACGGAGTCCTGGGCCCTGTGATAGGGAGTGGGGTGCTGTCTGTGGCTTCTCACGGAGCCTTGTATCTTGCATCTCCTTGGGGGAGGGGATGACAGGTCCCTGGGCGGGCAGCTGTCACTCACTGGGGCTGTCACCCTTGAGTGGGATAGAGGGCGGGGCAGGGTAAATGCTCCTCACTCTCCCTCACGATTCCAGGGCCAGGGAGGAGGCTCAGTCCTTAAAGTCCAGTCCCAGGGGAAAAAGCAGGAGAGAGAGGTGGGGGTCGGAGTGTTGCTCCCAAGTGGCTCCTCTGGGCTGTCAAGACGCATCGAGGTTCAAGTCTCATCCGTGCCATTTATTCTGCAGGTTGTGTGACCTTGGACAAGTCCCCCGGCCACCCTGAGCCTCAAATCCCGCATCCGCGAAATGGGTTCGTGACAAACACCTTAACTTGCAGCCCCAGGAGGGCGCGATCACGCAGCTGGCAGAGCGCAAGTGCCCCAGCATCCACTTCTGTACGACCGACCCCTCCCACAACGCCCACAGATGAACTTGGCTTGGCAAGGGGCTGCGAGGACGGCACGAGAGGATGGGCGCCAAAACCCCAGCCCCGGACCGACACTCCCGACGGAGCGGGCTGAGAGGCGGGAGCCTCAGTCTACCCACTCGCCAAACAGGCACTGGTCCCCAGCACCACCACGGCCCGGGAACCCGCGAAGCGCGGCGGAGCCAGCTGCTCGGCTCCCTTCAGACCCCCTGAGAGCCCGCTGCCCCTCGGCCAGGGTCGATGCCTCAGCCCCAGCCCCTCAGGGGCGCGCCCGGCCCGGGCCTCCGGCGCCCCCGGCCGCTCCCCAGCCCCGCTACCTATGGTGGAGATGAAAGTGGAGTTGAAGGCGTCCTCGGAGAAGCGGAACAGGACACAGGTCTTCCCCACCCCCGAGTCCCCGATCAGCAGCAGCTTGAACAGGTAATCGTAGGTCTTCGCCATATTACACTCTCTCCTCGACGGGAAGTGCGGCCAGCGCCTCGCCACTGGCCGCTGGACCCGTCCATCAGCTCCGAGCCCGCCCCTCATTGGCTCCCGGCCCGCCGCGCGTCACCGCGGCCGACGCCCGCCCCCGAGCCCCGCCCGTCGCGGGGAGACCTGAGGAAGGGGCGAGCGGAGCGCGGAGCCGGAAGCAGCTCGAGCGCGCCTCCCATTGGTCGGCGCTCGGGACAGGGCGGGCTGGGATTGGCCAGCGATGAAGAGTAGAGGGGCTTCAAACAGGGACCGGGGCGGGGGTGTGGCATCCCATGTCCCCGCCTCCCCCCCCCGCCTCGGGCTCTGGGGAGGCCCCGCCCCGCCCTCTGAGGGGAAGGGGCGAGTCGGGAGCGGGGCCAACGGCTTCGCGCGCCGGCAGCCCAGGGGCGGGGCCTGGTGGATAGGCGCACGCGCACTTGAAAGATCGTTGGTCGCCGGCAGAGGGCGCACGCACGTGGAGGAGCCCCTGGGGCCCGCCCTGACGGCTCGCGCAGCCGCAGTAGGCGCCAAGGCGAGCGCGGGAAGGCTGGGTAGCCAGGCAACGCCAAGTGGAGTTTTCCGCGTCCTGCCCGTCAGTGGGAGCCAAAGAGGAAACAGAGAGAGCCGGGAGCTCATCGAGACAGAAATGCAACCCCTCGAGACGGGCTGCGGGCTCTCGGCCAAGAGAAATATCCAGGCCTCGGCGACCTGAGCGGCTTTCCCGCCGCCAGCTGCGCCCTGAGGAGAAATTGGGACGCCTCAAGCGAGACCCGCCCTCGGACCTAATTAGAGGCTGTCCCGGCCACCTTCAGCTTCTAGTGTCCATCCCCCCAGCCTCGTCAGCCTCACACCCAGCCGGCTGTCTGAGGCGGTCAAGTCACCCGCCCGGGGACTCAGGGCGGCGGCAATTCTAGGTCACGTTAAGGAGCGTTGCGTCTGTGCCTGGCGGTGGTAACCAACACTTAAAAAAAAAAAAGTTTGGGGCTGCTCCACTTCTGAGCCACTTCCCTGCTCATGTGCCCCGGAGGGCGGCCAAAGATGGCCCAGGTGCTTGGGCCCCTGCCACCCACGTGGGAGGAGCCAAGCTCCCGGCTTTGGCTTGACCTAACCAGAGCTATCCGCGGATGGAAGATATCTCTCCCTTTCTGTAACTCTCCCTTTCAAATAAATAAATCTTTTTTTAAAAAAAGTTTTATGATAGTTTTGTATTTTTTTTTCTTATGGTGGGAAAACAGGCCCACAGGAGGTTGACTTTCCCAGGCTCTCAAGTGGGAAGTTAGTTTTTGAATTCAAACCACCAAGCATCAGAGAACCAAAGTTGGAACCACTGGGGTTTGTGCCTCTCAGCGATGGTCCAGTCTCTTGTAGGTCACACTGAGGGCATCAGAGAGGCCTGGAGGCTTGCCTAAGGCTCTCTGGAAGATGGCCCTGGCCTCTCCTCCACCCTTCCTAGGCTCATTCTTTTCGCTGACCTCACTCAGGGTTAAGAAAACTTCAGTCAGAGCCACTGACCACTTCATAAGCCTCAGCCTCTGAGGTATTTGACAACTCAACCACTAACTGTGGAAGTGATTTTTTCTTGGTTCTCTCCCTGATTTTATTTCTATTGTGTCTGCTTCCCCATTTCTGGGTGCTGCTTCTTTGGAAGATTTCTATTTGTGCCTTAGATGTTTATGTTCCTCGTGGTTCTGTCTCTGGTCTCAATTTCTGGGTGATCTCATTCAGTCCGGTGGCTTCTAATACCTCCACACTGACGAGTCTCATTTCTTAAGCCATAGCTCACCATCCCTCCATGTCCAACTAGTTTCTTGACATCTACCTTTGGATTTGCCAAAGATAACTTCACACTCACTATGTCCACAATTAATCTCATCTCACATTCACTTACCTGGAGTTACCTTTTGACTCATCTCTCACATCCTGATTTTTCAAGAGTCTTGCTCTTCCACTGCCACAGTCAGGTTGCCACTGGTCTCCCTGGCCATTTTCCCTAGCCTAGATTCCACCCTGCAGTGTGCTCACTCTAACTCACTTAACTAATATTGATCTCAATAAAGATAAAGTCCAAAATCTATACTTTTGAGTATGATACCTCTCACTACCTTGTCCTATTCTCACCCTGTGTTCCACACACACTTTATGGGACTGGGAACTCCCCAAGAGCTGGGACAAGTCAGTTTAACAAACATGGAACATTCATGTTAAGTGCTGAGGTACAAGGATGACTAAAACAGTATCCAGAGACTAGACTACACCCAAAGTGGGTGCAGAGGAGGGGGAAGAGAGAAGTAAAAGAGGAACTTCAATCTAGAAATGGTAGGGCTCACACTGGAGGGAGTTACACTGCCATCGACATTGCTCCCACCTTCCACCTAAGCTGTCAACTACTGCTTAATTAACATGAAGGACATGTTTTAATTGTACTTGAGCGCAAAAAGCTTGTTTCCATATCACATTAATTTTTAAAAAGGTTTTCATACCTCTTTTTGATTTTTCTGCCTCCCTTTCTGGATTGGATCTTTTATCCAGATTATCAAAGCAATTCAGGTAGTGAAACTAGTCAGCTTTGACACTCTCATCTCTCAGATCCCTGCCATCAAGTCGGCTACATTTTAAGATTGCTTCCTTCTGATCACTTCTTCCCTCTTACTGCATGGCAACCACTCTGTGTACTGAAACATCTTCCTGACACCTTCCTGTCTGTACAGGCCACCACCTGAAAATAGGTGCTAAGTGCATTTTCCTAATGTCTTGATGTGTTTACTTCAGTTTGGGTCTCTACTCCTCAGTAAGTTAAATTCTAGCTCTTATCAATTTTGGATCCAGCCAACCGTCCAGCTTTTCTACCTAGGGTACAACACATAGAAAACCTTGTCCGGGCAGGCCTTGCACTTTCCTAAGTCAAACAGTGAGCCCATCTCGCCTGTCTTCACCATCTATTAAAATCCTACTCATTCTTCACAGCCCTGCTCAGACAGGATTGCGGATAACAAAGGACAAGAGCTTTTGAGTTGCTGAGGCCAGGTGTTCTCATGTGCAACAGGGAGATCATTCATTCTTCTATCATGAAGTCATGGTACAAAGTAAATAAATAACATCTGCAAAGTTCTTGGCCCAGTTATCTCCCCCTCGCTACCCCACTAACAACATTCATCGAAACAAAATTCACACAAATGGGAGTTTCTGTAAAAATTTATTTGACCAAAATGTAGAAAAAGTGATACCATTACATATGATACAGTTGCAAGAATCTAAAGAAAGTGTGGGTTTTATTCCATTGCACAATTGGCTAGTGTATCTCCTGGGTAGTGTGATGCTTAATAATAAATAGAAGTGAAGGGCAGGGGTTCAGGTAAGCTAGAAGCAGGGTGCTTTTTAGTCAGAATTGTAAACTTGAATTGGCCCCCACACTGTCGGAGAATATGGAATGTTTCAGCTCTGAGATGTTAACCGATAAAGCAGAAATGTAAGAAAGTGAAAATGTGCAGCTGCTGTCTACCAAATACTCCATATCCAGTTTAATCAGGAGTTTCTTGGTCTTTTTATTAACTTGGTCCTGAAGAAGGAACTCCAAAGTCCTAGATTCAGAAAATCCTCACTTTGCAATTCCCTCAAGTATGGAGATGACATGAAGCCAGTAACTTTTCTGGCTACCAGACAGGCCTCTTCTGCCTAATACTGTGTTAACAGGAAAAAAAAAAAAAAAAACAAAACAAAACAAAAAACTCGCTCAGTTTATTGGTGATGAGCAGCCTTCTGATATGGCTGACCTGAACAGGACTGAACTTCATACTCATGGCAGACAAACATGGGTCATCGTTGGCACAAGGCACCTGCTCCTCAGAGAAGGATAACTAGGAGAAAAGCATAACCTCAAGGAACTATCCAGAAAATCCTTGGGAAAATTATGGTGACCACTCCCCAAGCACTCTCATGCTGGCTGCTCAGAGAATGTTATTTCTGCACAGTGGAGTGTGGAGAAGGGCCAGAGCGATTAGGTTGATCTGTGGTTTACGACTTCCCACAATAGCCCTTTTTTTTTCCCCCTGCTCTGGATGGAAAATCCCCACCCATTTTAATGTGACAGTCACCAGCTTCCTGTGGTCTCACAACAGGGGTCCAGCATTTTAAATCAACCCATGACTAGACAGATTATGTAGAGTCTGTGTTCTCAAAAAATCGGGGGGAGGGGGGTTGTCTATTTGCCCAGGAACCAAATGCTCTCAGTCTTTTAGAGAGGATGCTTGGTAGGAAATACCCTGCCTATCTTAGGAATACATGCAACTTCAGGCTAAAAATAGAGCTGAAAAAGCTGGTGCCATTTGGAAGGAAAAAAAAAAAAAAAAGGAAGGCATTGGATTGAACTGGTGCTCAAAGCTTCTCTGATATATAAAATATTTGGTCACGTATTCTTAATTGGCTTGACATATCCAGCAAAGCAAAGATGCAATAACAATAGGAATGTCTTACAAGAGAAGACAAACACGTGGAACCCTGTGGTCTCTGCTGGCACGAGGCTCTTCGGTTTGGGTTATATACAGTTAAGTTCGTTTAGCGTCTGGTCCAGTGTCTGATGTAAGCCCACGTTCTCTTCTTTTGCCTGGGCGAGTTTTTCTGGTGAGGATTGAGAGGGGGGTAAAAATAAGTTAATAAGCATCTACGTTCAAGGAAAACAAATGATGGCAGAGAAAAGTCCTTTTCATTGGAAGTATAGCAGAACACCATGGAATAACAGGGATCAGATCCCAAATTGGAGGGTCAGGATTGTAAGGTAAAATACAGGCTGTCTAGTTAAACTGAATTTCAGATAAGCCACAAATAATACTTTCGTATGTAAAGTCTATCCCAACTGTTGCTTGAGATGTACTTATGCCAAAAGAAATGACTCACTCCCTACCTGAAATTCAAATTTTACATAACATCCTGTTATTTTTGTTTGCGAAATATGGCAAACCTCCAGTTACAGGGCACCTGAATTTATGCCCCAGGTGTATCACTGAAATAAGCCATTGACCCTTTCTGGCTCTCAAGTTTCTCCACCTGTCAAATGGGGTCCACAGTATCAGTGTGGTATGGGATTATGAAGAACCCATGGAAACTGCTTCAGCACCTAAGATTTCCACGTTAGATAAAACTAATTCAATACACTTCTTCCCAGGACCTGTGAATTAGTCTCCGAGAGCCAAGCCATGGGTAAGCAAACACAATCCTGCAACCCTTGCTTCCTTTGGAGGTCCTGGGAATGCCTGTTTAAATTCCAGGCATAATTGTGTTAATGTGTCTTGGCTCCACAGCAAGGCAGTCAGCCCCAGGGTAAATGCAACAAGACTGAACTTTAAGCCAGACTACAGACACACTCTGAAGTGATGGGACTCATGAAATGAACCACCACCACCACCACCACCACAAACAAGATGCCACTGAAAGCAATGCATGGCGAAGCAGGAGGCAGAACTGGTTTGCAGTGAGTGGGGACAGATAAGGGGCAAGGCCAGCACTTGTTAAAATACTGGAGGAAAGCAAAGAGCCTCATAAAAGGTGATATGGTCAGCCTGGAAATTTTCAGAAAGCAAAAAAAAAAAAAAAAAAAAAAAAAAAGTGCAAAAGATGGCTGCCTTTCTACTATTTCTACTATTCATTTGACAAGGCATTGAGACCCTGACCTGGAAGGATTCCATCAGAGAATCCATCCACCCACCTAGCCTGGATGAACAGGTGTTAAGTGAATGCCCCCTACGGTGAGAGCCAATTTCTCCATGAGCTCATTGGATCCTTCCAATAACTTGCAGCTTCACCTTTGTTTTGCAGAGAAGCTACATAGTATCGTTCAAGGTTGCACAGTGAACTGTGTTAGAGAGCTAGGCAGCACTGAAACTCAGGTGTCCTTTTGTCTACACAGCCTGACTGCACTTCACCTTGACACCTGGCTTCTCTGGTGTCTATTTTGTTGATAGGTCTTGAGAGGGAAAGACCTTTCCCTTGAAAGGTGGATTTTTTTTTTTTTTACCCTGGAGAATCAGAACATAAACTCTACACCGGCAGGAAAGCTCCATTAACACCAATCTTTGTCAATGAAGACCTGCTTAAGCGCTTAGGTAGCATAACTGGATAGGCCGGGCTGTGGAGTCATTTCAAAGGGCGGAGGTGGCAAATTTCTGGAAAAAATCCCAGGGACAGATACACAGAGCAAACCAAACAACTCCTCCCACCACCCCCACAGCCTCCCTTCTCCAGGGGTGGGACATACGTATGCCAGTACATGAGGCCAACAGTTGATGCCAAGTTCAGGTTGGAAGGCAGTTAGAACAGGATGAAGGGGCAGGTGCAAAGGTGTGGGCAGTTTAGGGAGCTGTATTTTTGGAGGAATGAGCATAAAGAAGAATTGAGACAGAGGTTGCCACCTGAATTACAAAAGTATAGGACGAGGCACGACAAGCTAGTGTCCCAGATGAATGATCTAATTGGAGATTTTCACGTCTGGCAGATGTGACTTGGATCAAAAGTCATTTCCAGGAGCTGGCCCTGTGGCACAGCCAGCTAAGCTTCCACCTGCAGTGCTGGCATCCCACATGGGTGCCGGTTCTAGTCCTGACTGCTCCACTTCCAATCTAGCTCTCTGCTCTGGCCTGGGAAAGCAGTGGAAGATGGCTCAAGTCCTTGGGCCCCTGCACCTGCATGGGAGACCCAGAAGAAGCTCCTAGCTTCAGATTGACACAGCTCCGGCTGTTGCGGCCATCTGGGGAGTGAACCAGCAGATGGAAGACCTCTCTCTCTCTCTGTCTCTCCCTCTGTCTGTAATTCTGCCTCTCAAATAAATAAATCTTTAAGGGCAGAGGGTATGGAGGTGAACTCTCTCCCAGGACTAGGAGCTTCATGAAGGTTCCCATGAAGGAGTGAAGACACAGGGAACCCCAAGTCCCCCTTCTGAGCATTAACAGAACAAAAGAGACCAAGACGGCTGTGAGAATTCATAGCTCCAATCCCATTCAAGCGCAGGCTCCTGTTAAACCCAGGCCTGCTGGCTTTTGCAAGTTCTGCCGATTTCTTTTGAAGCTGCCAAAGAGGTTTATGGGGATCAGGCTCCATTCAAAACCAATTGCTATTTAAGGAAAAACTATTGGCACGCAGATTGCAGCTAGCTAAGTGAGGCGAGCTCACGGCCAAGTTGGCTGTCGTCTTTCACGGCTTTGGCAAAGCATTTTGGGAGTGAGAAAAGCCGAAGCGCCCACGTTTTGGTTTCAGCCATGGTCAAGGGCACACAGCTTGGGCACCCTAGCTGCCTTTTCAGAGATGGACAGCTTATATCACGGAGAGCATGGTCCAGCACCTGGCTGAGAGCCTTGAACTTGAACTTCCTTGTGCAGAGCTCATCCATAGGGTGGAGGAAGAAAGCTTTAGGAGAAAGAGGTACAGGGGATAGAACACGAGGTGGTCGGAATGGAGTGCTGTGGATGAGTGAGGAGAGGAAGACAGAAACAAGGGAAGAGGCTGGCACTGTGGTGTAGCAGGTAAAGCTGTCACCTGCAGTGCCAGCATCCCATATGGGTGCTGGTTCAAGTCCTGGCGGCTCCACTTCCCATCCAGCTCCCTGCTATGGCCTGGGAAAGCAGTAGAAGATGGCCCAAGTCCTTGGGCCCCTGCACCTGAGTGGGAGACCTGGAAGAAACTCCTGGCTCCTGGCTTCGGATTGGCCTTGCTCTGGCCATTGGCAGCCATTTGGGGAGTGAAGCAGTGGATGGAATACCTCTCTCTCTCTCTACCTCTCTCTGTAACTCTGCCTTTCAAATTAATAAATAAATCTTTAAAAAAAAAAAAAGGAAAAGAAAGAAGAGGCAACAATACAGCATGAACTAGGAGCAAGTCATGCACTAGGTAATACACATTATTTAAAAAAAAAAAAAAAGCCACCACAGAAGATCTCCACAGGGCACTCAGCCACAGCGAACCTTTGCAAGGGTGACCTGAGAGGGACACAGCATTTCCCACCAACCCTTGCTCCTGGGTAATTAGCTCTGATTTCCAATGACGTCACCCCGTCCAAAGGTTAGACTCCAGACTGGGGCATTTTCCCTTATATGGAAGCCTCATTCCCCAAATCAAACACTGGAGCGCAGGATCTGAGGGGTGAGCTTTGTCTCCTTTCCTGATGAGGAGACTGTGAAATGTCGTGGGAACCCCATGATTCTCGAATCCTCCCCCGGCACCCCCCTCCCCATCTCCTCTGGCTATCTCGCGGACGGAGATTTTTACAAATTGGAACTCTTTGAGAAATTCCCAGCTACGTGGGCACCAGGCTCGCAGATCGGATAGAGTCTTTCTGGAAGTCACTACATTCTCTAGGTTTTTTTTTCTTGTTTTCTCAGATTGTGATAAGCTTGGAGCTCTCTGGGAGAGAACTCTCTATAAAAATGCCAGGCATTTAAAAAAAAATACCAAAAATGCAAAGCATCTCTGAAAAATAAGCAACCCGCAGAAAATTCTAAAGACTTCCTCCTTGTGCACTTGATTTTTTCCAGGCAAACAAAAGCCCAGCTCAACCCGGGCCACAGACCCACAGACCCAAGGGGAGCTCGGCCAGCTCCCCGTGGCTCTGTCAGCCGGGGCAGGGAGGGAGGCATGGCAACTTTGAGCTGGTCCATCCCTACCTTCCAGGTCATCGATGGTCTTTTCCAGTTTGGCGACCGTTCTCTCTGCAAATTCCGCGCGTGTCTCGGCCTGTGGAAGAAGACAGAGTCCATACCCATTATTCTAGAGCCATCCCCGGGAGAGGCTTGGAACCAGCGGCTGGCCAGCCCCTGAGCTCACCTCTTTCAGCTTGTCGGACAGAAGTTTAATTTCTTCTTCGTATTTATCTTCCTTTTCAGAATACTATGGGAGAAACCAAAATACTGGCTTTTAAAAAGAAGCAGGGGGGAAAAAAAGCATCTAAGAAGGGAGGTTCCCTATTCCTAGAAGAAAGGGGTGTATAAGATTCTTTGGGGGCCAGCGCCGTGGCATAGCTGGTGAAGCCACTGCCTGCAGTGCGGGCATCCCACGTGAGCGCCGGTTCAAGTTCCAGCTGCTCCACTTCCGATCCAGCTCTCTGCTGTGGCCTGGGAAATCAGTAGAAGATGGCCCAAGTCCTTGGGCCCCTGCACCTGCGTGGGAGACCCGGAAGAAGCTCCTGGCTCCTAGCTTTGACCTGGCCCAGTCCTGGCCATTGTGGCCATTTTGGGGAGTGAACCAATAGATGGAAGACCTCGCTCTCTCTCTCTCTCGGTCTGTAACTCTATCTCTCAAATAAATAAATCTTTAAAAATAATCCTACTTTAACAATGAACTAAGGGTGCCACAGAAAAGCCAATCCCACTTCCAACACCTGCTGTTCCTCGCCTCTCTCTGCCTCAGTTTGTCCCTCCATAAAATGGGCAAGGTGCCTCCTTCCCAGGGCAACCATGAAACAGGTGAAGAAGGCACTTTGAGAACTGAGCCGGGGACCAGCCAAGATGATGAGATGGCGTTTCCATAGGCACCTGGAGATGAGGCGCATGTGTGGGGCCTCCATTCAGAACCCAGTTCCCCATGCACTTTGGCGAGTGCAAAAGGCACCAACTCCCGCAAACCTCACCCAGGGCCCCTGGGCAGTCACCAACCTTCTCAGAGGCGGCCTCCAGCGACTTCAGATTATTGGTGACATTCTTGAGCTCTTCTTCAAGATCGCCACATTTTCTGCCCAAGAAAAATTTTATTTTAATTTTGGTATCTCATCCTCCCTGACAGCAGGCAATTCTCCCCTACAAAGAAAAGTTTCAAAAGGCGAAACCCACATTGCCCTGGGGGCTTCTGGAAGGAATGCAGGGGGAAAAAAAAGGATTTTCTATTTTTTTTCTGATCCCTAGGACTGTGTAGTTATTATCAAAGCCCCATCACCCCGGGCAGGCCCAGGAGTTCTGTGGAGGGTTTGCTAAGCAGCCCCTGGGCTTCCGCCAAGGGCTGAAGCAAGATTGTGAAATCCAGGCTGGATGAGGCAGGCTCCGGAAGGGGTTAAGAACGAGGGGGTGGGGGGAGAGAGAGGGAGAGAGGGAGAGAGAGAGAGAGAGAGGGGAGCTGGGATTCCTCATCCCCAGGAGAGAGGCATTTATTTTATCAATATATATACATATTTTTTGTCTGCTGGAACTTATAGGATGCTCAGCTCCCCCACCTCAGGAATGTTATCACTGCCAAATACTGACATCAGCAGCCAAGAATTTAAACAAGGATGGGTGGGAGTGGGGGTGGGGGGCGGGGCAGTCTCCTTGGGATAGCCTCTCTGGGAAAAAAGGACCGAGAGCTTCCTCCCGCCCGCCCAGTGAGCTCTGTGAACATGTGGGCAATGCTTCCCAGTCTGCTGAGCTGCCAAGTCCCGGAGGTCCCTCCCTGCACTGTCCCCCACCCCAGCCCACCTGAGCACAGAGCCCATTCCCAACAGAAGCCACTCAGTGGCTGGGCCAGACCCCTGGGGGCCCACCCTGGGACTCACAGCTCAGACACCTCGGCTCGCTCTTCCGCCCTTTCCAGCTCGCCTTCCAGGATGACCAACTTCCGGGCTACCTGTGCACGGAGAGAGGAAAAATAAAAAAAAAAGGCCGCCCCCTGCAGCTGACCCAGCTCTCCCCCAGCATGCACCGGGCCCCATTCTACTCACTCTCAGTCCCCGGGGTGGGGTGGGGGGGCGCACACAAGAAAAGGAAGAAAGAAAGGGCTGGGGGTATCAGCATCTTGCATGCTTTCTAGATTGTTCCAGAACACCCAGCGAAAGGACAGAAGCGAGTTAGGGGCAGCCCCAGCATCCCAGGACGCCAGAGCCCACAGAAGGACCCACCAGGAGCTTTCTCCCGGCCGCCGCCGCCGCTCACTCACCTCCTCGTACTTGCGGTCCGCCTCCTCCGCAATGTGCTTGGCTTCTTTTAGTTGCATCTCTTGGATTTCCATCTTCTCCTCATCTTTCATGGCCCGGTTTTCGATCACCTTCATTCCCCTGCAAAGAGGCAACCCCGCACACCCCCACAAGGCACACGCCCGTCAACGACCGCCATCCGCGCCCGCCCCTCCGCCATGAGCAGCACGAGGGAGGCCTGGCCGACAACCAGGGAGCCTCCATAGGTCTCATCCCGCCCCTCCCCACCGCCAGCCGCTGCCACCCGGTTCACAGCCCACCCATGGGAACCGAGTGCTGGGCACCGCTCTCAGAGCCGTAATGGTACATTCTGGAACCGGATGGGAGCTGCAGGGAGCCGCTCCCACTGGAAGGGTTCCCTATACAGCAGTGTGTGGGAACCAGGATGAGCTACGGCAGGAAGCCCCAGGTGAGCAGCAGGTGCAAGGCTGAGCGTCCCTGCTCTGAGAAAGAATCCCCCAATCTGAAGCTTGCTTTTTCTATTTTTTAAGGTTTCATTTATTTGAGAGGCAGAGTTAAAAGACAGAGAGAGAAAGGGAGAGGTTTTCCATCCACCGGGTCACTCTCCAAATGGTCACAGCGGCCAGAGCTGGGCCAATCCAAAGCCAGGAGCTTATTCCGAGTCTCCCATGCGGGTACAGGGGCCCAAGTACTTGGGCCATCTTCCACTGCTTTCCCAGGCCACAGCACAGAGCTGGATCAGAAGTGGAGCAGCTAGGATTCGAACCCGCGCCCATATGGGATGCCGGCACTGCAGGCGGCGCCTTTACCCTCTATGCCACAGCACCGGCCCCAATCCGATGCTTTCTGAGCAGTGACCCGATGCCACAAAGAGAGAATTCCACCCCTGATCTCATGAAATAACGGGTTGCACTCAGAACACAGGTGGCCCAAAAAGGCTTGTCTAACATGGCCTTCAAGCTATGGACCACAGGTGTACTTGGAACGTAAAATGGATTTCAGATTCAAGCTTGGGTCCCGCACTCCGCCGAGATATCTCAGGTCTATGCAGATATTCCAAAATCTCAAAGTCACTGGAAACCCAGATCCAAAGCTTTTCTGGTCCCAAGCATTCTCGGAGATGGGACACGTGACCCACCCATACCGACCAGGTGAGGGTGCAGAGAAGGGCAGAACTGAAGCTGTCATGGCAATTTGGGAAAGCGGGCATAGCTGGCCTTGTGCTATGACTCGGCTGATGGGCCAAGAAATGAGTAACAGGCCGACGCTATGGCATAGTAGGCTAAGCCTCTGCCTGTGGTGCCCACATCCCATACGGGCACCAGTTTGAGTCTTGGCTGCTCCACTTCTGATCCAATTCCCTGCTGATGGCCTGGGAAAGCAGTGGAAGCAAAATGGCCCAAGTGCTTGGGCCTCTGCACCTGCGTGGGAGACCCAGAGGAAGCTTCAGGCTCCTGGCTTTGGTCTGGCCAAGTCTTGGCCATTGCAGCCATCTGGGGAGTGAACCAGCAGATGAAAGATCTCTCTCTCTTTCTCTCTAACTCTGTCTTTCAAATAAATACAATGAATCTTGAAGAAAAAAAAAAAAAACCAGCATTGAGTATTTCTGAAGAAGTCTATGTTGGAAACAGCACAGGGGATGGATCAAGTGACAACCTGATGTGATGTGTGGCAGCTACATAAGGACCACTGGCCCAGCCCACTCCATCACCTCACAACGAACCCATTTACTAGCACACAGAGGCCACTGCTTGTGGGACTTCATACAATCCACCCTCAGTCCTGCTGAGCAAGGCATGACAGAGAGCAAGCCTGTTCTAACAGCCAGGGCAGGGGCCAGAGCAGTGGTGTAGCGGGTAAAGCCGCTGCCTGCAGTGCCAGCATCCCATATGGTCACTGGTTCGAGTCCCAGCTGCTCCATTTCCGATCCAGTTCTCTGCTATGGCCTGGGAAAGCAGTGGAAGATGGCCCAAGTCCTTGGGCCCCTGCACCCACGTGGGAGACCTGGAAGAAGCTCCTGGCTCCTGACTTTGGATTCGCACAGCACCAGCTGTTGCAGCCAATCGAGGAGTGAACCAGTGGATGGAAGACCCCCTACTCTGTGTAACTCTGACTTTCAAGTAAATAAATAAATACATTTTTAAAAAAATGACAGGGCAGCCCACTAGAGGCCCTCAACACAGCATGAGCGCCCCGGGGGGCTACACCGCCAGTGGTGAGTACACTACAGACACGAGGGTTAGTGTATTCTGTTGTCACCAGCCAAGAGCCTGAAGCCTCCCTGATGGCATCATGGACAATCATCAGTGCACATGGCCCATTGATCACCTGTGCACATGGCCTGTCCATCATCAGTGCACACAGCCCATTCCAGGTGTTTTTTTTTTTTTTTTTTTTTTTTTTTTTTTTGACAGGCAGAGTGGACAGTGAGAGAGAGAGAGACAGAGAGAAAGGTCTTCCTTTTCCATTGGTTCACCCCTTAATGGCTGCTGCAGCCAGCGCGCTGTGGCCAGTGCACTGCGCTGATCCGAAGCCAAGAGCCAGGTGCTTTTCCTGGTCTCCCATGCGGGTGCAAGGCCCAAGTACTTGGGCCATCCTCCACTGCACTCCCGGGCCACAGCACAGAGCTGGACAGGAAGAGGAGCAACCAGGACAGAATCTGGCGCCCCGACCGGGACTAGAACTCGGTGTGCCGGCGCTGCAGGCAGAGGGTTAGCCTATTGAGCCACGGTGCTGGCCACCACTCCAGTTTTTATTTCCTCTCTTTTGCCTTTCCCGGCCTATTGGAAGTGTGTCTTCATGACCACCATGATGATCGACTTTCTCTACCAACAGCGTGACAGTTTTCAAAGCACGGCCACACATGTGTATGTACCAGGGTCCATTAATAAGTTAGCAGAAGGGGCCGGTGCTGTGGCGCAGCAAAAAGCCGCCACCTGTGACACCGGCATCCCATGTGGGTGCTGGTTTGAGTCCCGGCTGCTCCTCTTCCGGTCCAGCTCTTGCTGTGGCCTGGGAAAGCAGTGGAAGATGGCCCAGTACTTGGGCCCCTGCACCCACGTGGAGAGACCTAGAGGAAGCTCCTGTCTCCTGGCTTCAGCCTGGCCCAGCTCCAGCTGTTGTGTCCATGTGGGGAATGAACCAGCAGATGGAAGATCTCCCTCTCTGTAACTCTGCCTTTCAAATAAATCAAATAAACTTTTTTTTTAAAAAAAGAAGTAGAAAATGGAATTAAAAGATAAGCTCATCTTTGTGTATAAAATTTCTTTTCTTATTTTTATTTATTTTTTTTTTGGGACAGGCATAGTTAGACAGAGAGAGAGACAGAAAGGTCTTCCTTCCATTGGTTTACCCCCTAAATGGCCACTACGGCTGGAGCGCTGTGCCGATCTGAAGCCAGGAGCCAGGTGCTTCCTCCTGGTCTCCCATGCAGGTGCAGGGGTCCAAGCACTTGGGCCATCCTCCACTGCCCTCCCAGGCCACAGCAGAGAGCTGGCCTGGAAGAGGGGCAACCGGGACAGAATCCGGTACCCCAACTGGGACTAGGACCCGGGGTGGCAGCACCACAGGCGGAGGATTAGCCAAGAGAACCACGGCGCTGGCCTTTGTATATAAAATTTCAAAGCCCATGCATAGAGGTAATCTTCAAAAATTCATGAGAAAGGCCTATTATCGAAAAACTATGTATGAATTAAATTTTTTAAAACATTTTTATTTCTTTGCGAGGCAGAGAGAAAGAGAAAGCCCATTGCCTGGTTTAATCCCCAAATGCCTCCAACAACCAGGGTAGGGCTGAGACTGAAGCCAGGGGCCGGGAACTCCATCCGGGTCTCCCACGCGTGGACGGCAGGCACCTAGGCAGTTGAGTCCTCATTGCTGCCTCCCAGGCTGTGCACCAGCAGGGAGCGGGGCCAGGGGCGGAGCCAGGGGTCAAAACCCCAGGCTCTTTGATTCCTCGGTTGCCTTAACCACCAGGCCAAACACCCATCCCTGAAAACATTTTTCAGCCCCAAAATAAACATCTTTCCATTCCATTGTCCCAGGGAACTTCCTGAGGTACCCTCCCCGTGGACAAGCCCTTCCCCCACTGCCCAGGAGGCGGGTGGTGCTCTCCCCACTTGCCAGCCGCTGCCAAGGTCAAGGTCAAGGCGCTCTCACCTCTCGCTCTCATCCGCAGCCTTCTCCGCCTCTTCCAGTTTCTGCAGGGCGGTGGCCAGCCGCTCCTGAGCTCTGTCCAACTCCTCCTCCACGAGCTGGATGCGCCGATTTAGAGCTGCCACATCGCCCTCAGCCTGGGGGAGAGGACCCGGATGCAGTGTTAAGAAGGAAAATCCACCCCTCTACACCTCCTCAGCTAAGCCCGGCCCCTAAGGAATCCACTCTCTGGTCTGCAGAACAGGTGGCATACCCCACCCAGCAGAGGGTAAGAGACAAATTTGTTACAGTTAGTTTGTGTCAATTCAAAGAGTGATGCTAAAACGAAGCAAGACAAGCCAAGTGTGCCCTTGGCTTGGAGACAACAGATCCGACCTCAGCATCGGATGGCATGTCCCGGGAAAATGGCAAGGTAAGTCCAAGAACAGGCATGCTGGCCACAGGATGAGCTGGCTGGGCAGGGGCAGCCCAGCTGGGACATTTTGCGAGGTCTGGTTGAAGACGAGATGGGACAATGATAAGGTATCACGTGTGGGGCAGTGGGTTAAGCTGTTTCGATCCCCGGCATCCTATTTGGGCACCAGTTCCAATCCTGGCTGCTCTGCTTCCAATCCAGCTCCCTGCTAATGTGCAAAGCAGCAGAAGATGACCCAAGTCCTTGGGCCCCTGCACCTGCGTGGGAGACCCAGATGGAGCTCCTGGCTCCCAGCCCCTCCCATCTCAGCCCTTTCGGGGGGACTGAACCAACCCTCAGAGTGGAAGATCTGTCACTCTGCCGTTTAAGTAAATGAAATCAATTTTCTCTACCATAATAACCAATAAGGTGTGAGGAAGGGAAGCAAACTTGCTGACAAAGAGTGCTCGGAGCTTTTTCCAGAGTGTTTTCCCCTATGAAGGAGGAAATCCAGGGCTGTGTGAAAAAGCAGGAAATCCAAAAGTCACAAAGTGCTGCGTCAGAATCCTGGCTTTGCCACTTTTGTGGCCACGTGACACTGATAGCCCACAGCCTGACTCCTCCCCCAAGGGCTGAGAGGGCTGCAAGGCATAGCTGGCCCCTGGCTGGGGGGAGAGAGGGGCAGTAAAGACCAGAGAAGGGCCGTTCTTGCTCTCAAAGTTTGACCTCATTTGAAACTTCATACCCATTTTATAGATGGGAACCCTCAAGGGCTCAGTGACTCACAGCTGGTGAGGAATGACTTCCTGAGCCCCAAGCCAGGTTCTTCCCTTATCTGCCCCTGTAGGGCCCTTAAGACCTAGTCAAATGGGACTGAATCCAGGGAGGCAGCAAAGGCACCAGGACAATAAAATAATCGGTGCAGCCGGTGGTGGCGTCGCTTGGGCCATCTGCACCCCATATTGGAGTCCTGGCTACTCCACACTTCTGATCCAGCTCCCTGCTAATGCGCCTGGGAAAGCAGCAGGTGATGACCCAAGTACTTGGGGCCCTGCCACCCACATGGGAGACCTGGATTGCATTCCGTTCCTAAGCGCCTGGCTTCTGCCTCACCCAGCTCCAGCTGTTGCAAGCATCTGCAGAATCAAGTAGCTGGTGGGAGCTCTCTCTCTCTGCCTCTCAAAAAATAAATTTATCTTGGCGCAAAAGAACTCTAAAAAAATTCACACCTAGAAGGGGATCTTCCAAACATTCATGGATGGATTTCCAATTTTTTTTCCCCTCCCAGAATACACTTAGATTTCGACCCCATTCTCCGCTAACTTTTGGAAGTGGCCGCGTCTGTGGCGGGCACACTGCACACCCAGATACTTGGTAGTCATCTGGGGACTCCACCCCTTCCTGCAATCAAAGCCTTCCACAGGCTACAAAGGATTTTCCTTATAAGGTAAAAGAGGCTTGCAGCATGCATGTGGCAAAGGAACAGGAAGATGTCGGTTAATCACACACAAAAATCTAACCGAAACCAGCTGTTGGGAGGCGGGCCCAGAACTCTGCCACCCGCCTGGCTTTCTCCACCAGACGGACACAGAGTGGATTTTTTTTTTCCTTCTGGATTCTCCTGACCCACAGAGGGAAACAGGCTCTGTAGAAGAGCCCTTCACTTTCCCAAAAGATAAAATAAAATCGCTCGGCTCTCTTCCCCCTGCCTGTCCCAACTCCAGGAATCCTGGCTCCCCAAGGAGGGCCACTCTGAGGCCACAGTAATTGTCCCCCAGCGAGATGCCCCGATGAGCTCAGAGGGAGGGTCAGGCCTATGAGAGCAGCCAGAGCAGCTACTGTTGGTGGCTCCCAGCCGGATTCTGCTGCGTCTTCCAGCCAAAGCGGCATTTATAGAATTAAACCCCGGCCACCCCGGCCACCCGGGCCAATGCTGAAGCGGCTCTGGCCAGGACACTGTGCAGACCTACACCCGGCCAGGGCCATGTGGCAGCTTCTCTCAACTCCCCGAGTCGCCCCCGACCCAGACTGCGACCCCAGGCGAGAGAAGGGGGGTCCCCCACAACTTTTCTTGCCTCTCTGTCTTTGCACCCAGGGTCTGTAGTCCCAGCCAAACTTCCTTTATCAGTCTGCTCTATCGGCCCCCTCTGGCCTCCTTTCCCATAGTGGAGGGCAGAGAGTAAGGCACAAAGTGAGCACCTACTGTATGCCGCACTGCACGCGGGGAGGCGCACTCCCCGAGGTTAAGCACCCGTAGGAGATGAGGTTAACACCCGCGGCTGTCCCAGCCCCCTCCCAGGAAGGGAGGGTCAGGGGATGGAGGTGGGGGGGGGGGCTGGAGAGGTTCCCTCCTTTCAGACCTAGTTTTCCGCGGCGCGCACCAGAGGTAAACAGTAGGCGCTCAAACGACCCCCGCACGAACCTCCCAGGAGAACGCTCTGCAGGAAGGCGGAGGTCCCGCGGGCCCCGTTCCCGCAGGGGCCAGCTGGAGGGAGTAAGGCCGGCTGGCAGGCGGCTGCGGGCAGGACTTCCGCGTTGCCGCCGCGCCCGGTGGAACCGGCTGGGTGGGCGAAGCCGGGAAGCCGAGAGAACGTGCGACGCCCCCGCCCCAAGTCGCCCCGGGCCGGGCCAACCCCAGACAATGGGAACCGCTCGCCGCGTCCAGCCTCGCTCCCCGCCTGGAGGTCCGGCGGCCGGGGCCTCCGCCATCCCCCAGGCCCGGGATCCCCAGCCAAGCGCGCGCCCCGTGCGCCCCCTCCCCACACCCTTCCCGCCTCTCCACCCAGGGGGGATCGCGAACCCCCGGCGCCCCATCCCCCCCATTTCCCGCTCGGCCAGCCCCGCCCGACCCGGATGCGGCGCCCCCTCCCCCGTCCCAGGCCCCAGCGCGAGGATGGCGGCGCGGGAACGCAGGATCGGCCGTGGGTCTGGGGGATGGGGGGTGTGCAGATCTGCGATCCGGGACACTGCAGGGCGCCGGGGCGGGGGGAGGGGGCCACTACCAGGGGCGGGGGGTGCGGTGAGGTCGGCGGCAGCGGCGGGCGGGGAGCGCGCGCGCGCGCGGCGCCGGCACCGGGGGAAGAAAGGAGGGCGCGGGGCCGGGGCGCGCGGGGCCGGGAGGGGCTCTCACTTTCTCGCGCCGCTCGCGCTCGCCGTCCAGCTCCCGCTGTAGGCCCTGCGCGCGGTCCTCCGCCTCGTCCGCCTGCTGCTGCAGGGCCTGGATCTTGCGTTTCACCGCCTCCAGCGAGTTGAGGCCGGCCATGGCGCGGAGGCGCGGAGCGCACGCAGCGGGGCGCTCGGCTGGGCTGGGCTGGGCTCGGTCCGGCTCCGGCGAGAGCTGCAGCAGCCGCGCCCCGGCCCCGCGAGCCTTTGCCTGCGCCGCCGGGGCCGCCCCCGCCTCTCCCCGCCCCCCGGGCCGGGCCGCCGACTGGGGCGATGAGGTCACCGGGCCGGGCGGCCGACGTCAGCACCGCTGGGGGAGGGTCTGACGTGGGCACCGCTGGCCGCCGCCGCTGGAAAGGGCCCCTTTTCGGGACTTATTTGGAGAAAGCGCCGGGAGGCGCCGCCCCCCGCGCGCCGCTGCCTCCTCGCGTTCCCCACCCCGGGCGCTTCCCGCCTGGCCGGCCCTGCGGGCGCCGGGCTACCGCACACGCACGTCGGAGGCCTTCTTCTCGCTCAGGTCCAGTTTCTCCTGCGCGTCCCTGAGCTCCTCACAGTGCTTGTCCAGCTCGTCCTCCGCGCCTTTCAGCTTCTTCTGCAGATGCGCCAGCTCCTCTTCCACCTGGGGCACAGCGGGTGCGGGTGTGTGTGTGGGGGGTGCATCAGCCTAGTGACACCCCCCCCAACAGCCGCCCTTTCTCTCTCTGGGCCTCAGTTTCCCCGTCTGGATCACCGGGTCCTGAGGCTCCGGCTGTGTGGCCCTTCTTGGCGAATCTACGATCCCCCTTTTGCAGGAGACACACACAGCGGGGACGTCACCCCCACTCCCCAACTCCGCCCAGGTGGAGGGGGGTTCAGCGCAAAGACGGGGCTCATTTCTCGAGGCCTGGACACCCCAGCCTCTTCCCCATGCTCAGCCATTCTCGCTCATACAAGTGCCCAGGGACACTCTGCCCTCCCTCCTCCTACAACCTGCTGTGGCTCCCCATTGCGCGAGGCCAGGCCTCTCAGACTGGCCCACCAACTTCATACCTGCTGCCTCCCTCCTGCCCGACTTTTTTTTTTTTTTTTTGACAGGCAGAGTGGACAGTGAGAGAGAGAGACAGAGAGAAAGGTCTTCCTTTGCCTTTGGTTCACCCTCCAATGGCCGCCGCGGCCGGCGTGCTGGGGCCCACGCACCGCGCTGATCCGATGGCAGGAGCCAGGTACTTCTCCTGGTCTCCCATGGGGTGCAGGGCCCAAGCACTAGGGCCATCCTCCACTGCACTCCCTGGCCATAGCAGAGAGCTGGCCTGGAAGAGGGGCAACCGGGACAGAATCCGGCGCCCCTACCGGGACTAGAACCCGGTGTGCCTGCGCCGCTAGGTGGAGGATTAGCCTGTTGAGCCGCGGCGCTGGCCCCTGCCCGACTTCTAACAGAGACCTGGACTCCTCAGGGACTGCTTTCCTTGAAGACTGGGGGTACAGAGTTTCTGTACTTCTGGCTTGTGTGCAGCCCTGGTCTACGAAGCTCCTGTAACCTCTCCTTGGACCCCTCCTGCGGCCCCTGGCCCCCAGGCCCTGGGCTGGGGTGGTCTTGCTCTGGCCTGAGTTCTGGGTTGACCTCTGCTCCCTGGATGGGTAGGCAAAGCCCCCCTCCCCCCCCCCCCCCCAAGCACGGGACCCTGCCTTATTCTGCTTCCTCACAGCAGGCCGCCCAGAGAGGGACAGTGACTTGCCCCAGGTCACACAGGGCACTTAATCCCATTAGGGACTAAATGCTTGTAGCCAACACCCCCCACCCCCAATTGATGTGATGGGAATTGGAGTTGGGGTGGGACTTTGGGAGGTGGTTAGGGTTAGGCGAGGTCAGGGGGTGCAGCCCTCTGTCTTACAAGGAGAGGCAAGTCCAGCCCCCAGCTCCGGTTCCCAGTCCCCAGCTCCGCACTGCTGCACACCCTGGGAGGCAGCAGGTGCTGGCTCAAGTGCTTGGGCCCCCGCCACCCACGTGGGAGACCTGGGTGGAGCTCCTGGCTTCTGGCTTCAGCCTGGCCCAGCCCTGCCCCACCTGTCGTGGGCATTTGGGTGTTTGATTGTTCCTCTCTCTCTCTCTCTCTCTCTCTCTCTCCCTCCCTCTGTGTCATCTGACTTCTCTTTAGGGATTGCTGAACGTCCCATTGCTGAGTTGCAGGGTGGGGGCAGGGAGGGGCGCCACAGCTCATGCCAAGGTCAGGGTCTACAGGGGCTGACTGGGAAGCCTTGCCTCCCAGAGTCTGGGCTATGTGGTCCCAGTTCCTGTTCTGGCCTCAGCTTCTCTATCTGCAGAATGGAAGCCTGGAGGCGGCAGGGGTGAGCACCCTGGGGGCTGTGCTTCCGCCTTGACGGAGATAAATGAGTCTGTTTCTATAAAGATTTTTTGCAGGTCACCCTGACTCCCTTCCAGATCTGCAGAGTGCAGCATTTATGGAGCGCTGACTGTATCCCCTAGCTGGGGGCTCTCCTAACACAGAGTGGGAGCAAATCGGACTCTGTCGAGCTCATCGGGGCAGGGAGATGATTTGGAGTTTTGACAGCTTTGGGGGCAACGTTTGGACAAGAACAGGTGTGGACTGGAATAAGGCAGGGGGCTAGCAAATATGTAGGATGGGGGTGAGCATTTGGCTTAGCGGTTCTCTCCCTCTCTGTGTGTGTCTGCCTCTCCCTCTCTGTAACTCTACCTTTCAAATAAATAAATACATCTTTAAAAAAAATAACAATAGATGGTCCCAGGCATGCTCTAGACGTCCTCATTGAAGGTCCATGTCACAGAAGGGGAAACTGAGGCCCTTAAAGGGGAAGTGACTTTGCCAGGGTCACGCATCTGGGGAATTTGAATCCTTAAATCATACACGGATTGCAAAGCCAGTTGGTGTGGCCGCCGGCAGGTGGTACAACCTCCCACCCTCCCCCGACCTGCTGCGGGGAGGGGGCCAAGAGCCAGCGCCCACCCCCACTGCTGTGGGCCTGCCTCTGGTCCAGGCCCGGCCTCTGTCCCTCCTGTTGCTGCTTGCTCTGTTTCTGTCTCTCCTCTGGTCCAGGGCACTGCTGGGGCCCCCCAGGAAGCTGGGGTCAGCAGACGCCCCCGTGCTAACCCTTCTGGATGTTTGTGGAGTGAATCAAAAACCCCCTCCCAAATCCTGCAGAGGCGGGGAGGGGGGGAAGGGAGTTAAGTAAGACTGGCATAAATTGAGTTCTGGGCTGGTGAGTGAGCCACACAGTCCCGCTGGGGCCTCAGCCTCCCTGTGCCTACATTGGCCAGGCAGGGACAGGGCTGGGGCAGGATGTGGGATCAAAGGTCAACAGCAGCGGATGCTTCTGACCTGGGCGGGGAGTGGGCAGGAAGTGGCCAGGCTGGGCCTTGGTCCTGTTCCCACACGGCGCTGGTCATATGGGGACTTGGCTGCAGTATCTCCCAGGGTCAGGCTGGCCCCAGTCCCCACTATCTCCAGCCTCCTGTAGCACGAGGCACTTTAGGTAAGTTGAGTCCCAGACCACTGGAGAGAACAGAGCCCTATCAGTCACTCACCCTTTAGTGAGAATTAGAGCCGAAACTTTGCTTTCCACTGAATCTCTGGCTAAACGCCGTCAGGATGAGGGCACAGGGACGTGGGGAGGCTGGCAGGCCAGGGCCCCATCTGTGTTTGCCAGGGAAGGGAGGAGTTTGTGTGGGCAGTGCTGGGTGAGGCTGGCCGCTAGGGCAACCCTGGAACACTGGGGGATGGGCGGCCCCAGTCCAGTAGGGCGGGGCAGGAAGTCTTCCTCGATGACTCTGAGCTAGGCGCAGGGCCAAGGGCTCCACCTGCGCAGTCACCTGTCACACAGCTGCCACTTCCCCCAAGTCACACAGGCGGCCACCAAGAAGGCAGAGCGCCGAGGGCGTGGGTCCCAGGGTGCCTGGTGCCTGGGCTGGGCAGGGCAGGGGACTCCGTGTCGCGGTCCTGGGTGTCTCCCCGCGGTGGTGGGAGGGGGGCGCTTCCCGGAGCCCCTGTGGCTCCTAGGGCCTGGCGTTTGATCACTGACATCTGGCAGTGCCCCCAGCCTTGGCCCTGCTCAGCTCCAGACTCTGCTCACTGACCCTCTGGGGGCTCCTCCCTGTTCCCTCGAAGCCAGGGCCTCCTGGGTTAGCCCTGCCCTGCCGGGTGGCCCCCACCCACTGCCCCCTACCCCATCGGCAGAGGCACCCCAGACACGGGACCCATGAGATCTGAGGCTACCCCATAGCTTCCATCCCTGCCTCCAGACCTTGCCCCCCTCCCCAGCAGGCCCTGCAGGGGGTCCCAGCCGCCCCACCCTGCCCCCAGGTACAGCCACCCTCTCTGGGCAGTCGCTGGTGTGAGCTTGGTGGCGGCTCCTGTCACAGCTGGGGACGCCCTGTGCATGGGCACGCGGTCACCCCCCTGTCTACCCCGTGCACGTGCACACACACACACACACACACACAGGGTCCTGTGGGCTGTGTCCAGCCACCCCGCCCCGGCCTCCGGACGCCCTCTCAGGAAGCCAGCTGCCCCCTCATCTGGCTCGGCCACAGCCTCGGCCCCCTGCCCCCATGCCAGCCCTCACACTCCCAGATCTCTGTGACCTCACACCACCACCACCACCACCGCCGCCGCTTTCCCAGGCCAGGGAGAGCTAAACAGAGAGGGTGCCCGGCCTGCCTGGTGCAGCCCAGCACCGCCCAGCCGAGGCCACGGGCGCCTCACCTGCTTGCATCTGTCCTCGGCTGCCTTCCTGTCCGCCTCGGCCTGCTCGGCGCGGTCCACGGCGTTCTCCTTGTCCAGCTTCAACATCTGCATCTTCTTTCGGATGGCCTCCATGGCTGGGCGCTGCAGAGGCCGTGGCGCTGAGCGAGTGAGGCCGAGGGCAGGGGAGAGGCGCTTATAACCGGGCGGGCAGCTGGCGGTGCACCGCCCTCCTCCTGCCGCCGGGCCAGGCCGGGCGAGTCTCGGAGGAGGCGGCCCAAGCCCAGGCCACTGCCGGGCCAGCCGCCACTCGCTCCCGCGGGCCGACTCACTCACCGCCTCCCACAGCAGCCCTCGCCTTATTTGGGCCAGGGATTTTCTTCACGGCGTGGGTGGGGGCGGGGGAGGGAGAGGAGGCCTGTTACCTCTTCCATGTTTAAGCAGGTAACACACAGGTCCCTCGTGGGTGAGCGGCGGGGCCTGGGGTTGGGGTGGGGGGCTCAGTTTCCCCATTGTTGGGGGAGATAAGAAGGGCTGGTGTGGATCCTGCCTGTCAGTCAGGGTCAGGCCTTTGTCCCACCTCCTTCCCACCACCACCTCCAGGGAGCCTTCCTGGATTTCTCCCACCTTTTTCTAATGGGTCTCAGTCTCATCATGGTCTCCCCTCCGCCTTTCTTTCCCTGCCTGTCTGTGTCTCTCGGCAGCCTTCTTTGCCTCCGTCTGTCTCTGTCTCTGTCTGCCTTGCCTCCTGCGGCTTCACAACCAGCGGATCTGGGTTATCTTGCAGGAATTCTTGGGGTCCAGTGTCGTGGCTCAGCGGGTTAAGCCACCACCTGCAGCACCGGCATCCTCTTATGGACGCTGGTTCAAGTCCCGGCTGCTCCACTTCTCTTCCAGCTCCCTGCTAATGTGCCTGGGAGGCAGCAGAAGGTGGCCCAAGTGCTTGGGTCCCTGCACCCACATGGGAGACCTGGATGGAGCTCCTGGCTTCAGCCTGGCCAGCCTTGGCTGTTGCAGCCATCAGGGGAGTGAGCCAGCAGATGGAAGATCTCTCTCTCTCTCTCTCTCTCTCTCTCTCAGTAATTCTGCATTTCAAATAAATAACAAATAAATCTTAAAAATCTTAAAAAATAAAAGAATGAAATTCATGGAGCCCCAGGCAGTCCCAGGTTCCCTGCCTAGAACCTGCTGTGGCTCCCCAGTACCCACAAGAACAGGAAACAACCCAGGCTCCTGGACTCCCCCCTTGAGACTTCTGTTGCCCCAACTCTGCCCACACAGGGCCACCCCATCCCCATCCCAGGGCCTTTGCTTGTGCTGGCCCCCTGCCCCCCACAGTCTAAGGTGGGTTTCTCACAGCTGAGCCCTAGCATATCCCAAGGGATATGGGAGCTATTACTCTTTTTTTTTTTTTTTTTAAGATTTATTTATTTATCTGAGAGGTAGCGTTCCAGAGAGAAAGAGGTCTTCCATCCGCTGGTTCACTCCCCAGATGGCTGTAGCAGCTGATCCAAAGCCAGGAGCCAGGAGCTCAGTCCAGGTCTCCCACGCGGGTGCAGGGGCCCAAGCACTTGGGCCATAGCAGAGAAGAAGAGCAGCCGGGACTCGAACCAGCGCCCATATGGGAAGCTGACACTACAGGCAGGGGCATAGCCCACAACAACGCAGCGCTGGCCCTGGGAGCGATTACTCTTCTCATTATCATTTGCTCAGCGTTTTGGGATTGTCAGCTGCTTGGGGGTGGGGGCTGGGGGCTGGGCCTTGACCTTCTGAGTCCTTGTCCTCTGGAAATGGGAAAACCCTCCTTAAATAACCCCCTCCGTAACACACAGCTCTGCCTGTGAGGCTTCTACGCATCCTTCAAGGCTCACATCTGTGAACTCCTCCTGCAGGGAGCCTTCCTGGATTTCTAGACAGAGCCCTGGACCCCGCCCCCCCTGGGGCCAGCATCATGACTTGTCTGTGTGGGATGGGGATGGGGTGCTGCTAAGCGGCTTCATCTCCCTCTGCCCAGGGCTGCAGAGGGACGGGTGACCGGGGTGGGGGTGGGGTGGCGACCCGCCCTGGCCGGGAGTGTGGGGACCAAGCCGCGATCCGGAGTTCCCAGCTCCCCCCCCCCCCCCCCCCCGCCCCTGCCTGGCTACTTTGCTGTCTGTAAACCGGCTTTCTTCTTTCTGGCCATAGTAAGAACTCCACCTCCTGTTGGCACTGGGACTGCAAAGGTAGCAAATGGAATGTTCTAGACCCTTTTTTGCTCTCAGGACACTGGCTTCTCCCCTTGTTCCAAAGCAGCGCTCAGCCCCCTCCCCAACTCCCTCTGTCCCCCTCCCTCGCCTCAGCCCCTCCCCTTGTCCTGAGCGTGCAGGTTCTGGTTCCCTTGGTGCTGGAATCGCCCAATAATTGCGTTGTGCAGAGTACTCGGTAACAAGGACCCGTCAGCGTTGCTGAGCCCTGAGAGGCACGGGGGACTGTGTTATCCCCATTTCACAGAAGGGAAAGTCGAGGCCCTTCCTCAAAGTCACGCAGCTTGTCCCAGGCCCCCAGCGGGACAAGGTGGCTCACGCTGCGGTCCCTTTGTCTTGACAAAAAAACAAACAAAACCCAAGACATTGCTCCTGGATGCCTTCCAGTTCCCCGTTTCTCATTTGCTTTGCTGCCTGGGCCACAGTGGTCAGCTCCTTCCAACCCCTGTGGCCCCCGGGGACCCTGGGAACGGGTCCGCCCCCCACCCCCCAGGGGAGAATGTCCACCGTCTCCGTGGCCTTGGAGGGAGACCCTTGTCCCTGTCTCTTTCTCTGTCACTCTGCTCTTCCAATCAATCAATCAATCAATCTTCAATAAATAAACGGTGCGGTAGGAGACAGCGGCCGCCATGGGAAGAGTGCAGTCCCACCTTTCACCTCTGGGGGGCAGAAGAGAGCAAGCTCTTTGGCACTGTCTCAGATGCCGGAGAGGGAGCTGCGGTATTTAGCCACCAATTGCCAATGGTTGAATTTTTTTTTCTTTAAGATTTATTTATTTGAAAGACAGAGTTACAGAGAGAGGTAGAGACACAGAGAGAGGTCCTCTGGTTCATTCCCCAATTGGTCGCAATGGCCGGAGCTGCGCCGATCTGAAGCCAGGAGTCAGGAGCTCCATCCGGGTCTCCCACGTGGGTGCAGGGGCCCAAGCACGTGGGCCATCTTCTGCTGCCTCCCAGGTGCATCAGCAGGGAGCGGCATTGGAAGCGGAGGATGTTGGCTTTGCAGGCAGCTGCTTAACCTGCTGCGCCACATCAGCCCCCCCTGAAGTTTTTTATTTTTAAGAGTTAATTTGTTTGATGGGACCTGGAGCTGTGGCATAGCGGGTAAATTCACTGCCTGAAGTGCTGGCATCCCATATGGGTGCTGGTTCAAATTCAGGCTGCTCCACTTCTAATCTAGTTACCTGCTAATGACAGGGAAGGCAGTAGAAGAAGGCCCAAGTCCTTGGGCCCCTGCACCCACGTGGGAGACCTGGAAGAAGCTCCTGGCTCCTGGCTTTGGATTGATACAGCTCTGGCTGTTGCAGCCATCTGGGGAGTGAACCAGCAGATGGAAGACCTCTCTCTCTGTCTCTCTGTAGCTCTGCCTTTCAAATAAACAAATTTTTAAAAAGAGAGGTCGCTCTTCCATCTACTGGTTCACTCTCCAAATGGTCCCAATGGCTAGAGCTGCACAGATCTGAAGTCAGGAGCCAAGAGCTCCTTCCAGGTCCCCTATGTGGGTGCAGGGATCCAAGGACCAGGGCCATCTTCCACTGCTTTCCCAGGCCATAGCAGAGAGCTGGATGGGAAGTGGAGCAGCTGGGACTCAAACTGGCGTCCTTATGGGATGCCGGTGCTGCAGGTGGAGGCCTAGCTCACTACACCACAGCGCCGGCCCGGCGTGGAGTTTTTGAAATGCCCTGGTGTAGTCAGCAGCTGCTTAGTCTTGGGTGGAAGTGAGGGAAGGCTTCCCTGAGGAGGTGGCAAATGAGGGGAGCATTCAAAGGGGGTGGGGTTAGGGGCAGAACTTATGCAAATGAAGAGGAGGGTGTCCACTCAGTGCATACTGGAGGTGGGGCCGGGTGGGCGATGGAAGGGTCCCCTTGCCCCAACCCCACAAATGGGGTGACTCCTGGAGTTTGAGGCGTGCGTGGAGACCAAGGGTGCGAAGTGAGGGGACAGAGAACTGGTAGGAAAAGATGTGCTCGGCTCATGTCCTGGGGGCCTTGCTCACGGATGGTGATAAAAATGGTCATCCTAGGCCGGCGCCGCGGCTCACTAGGCTAATCCTCCGCCTTGCGGCGCCGGCACACCGGGTTCTAGTCCCGGTCGGGGCACCGGATTCTGTCCCGGTTGCCCCTCTTCCAGGCCAGCTCTCTGCTGTGGCCAGGGAGTGCAGTGGAGGATGGCCCAAGTGCTTGGGCCCTGCACCCCATGGGAGACCAGGATAAGTACCTGGCTCCTGCCATCGGATCAGCGCGGTGCGCCGGCCGCAGCGCTCTGGCCGCGGCGGCCATTGGAGGGTGAACCAACGGCAAAGGAAGACCTTTCTCTCTGTCTCTCTCTCTCTCACTGTCCACTCTGCCTGTCAAAAAAAAAAAAAAAATTGGTCATCCTGATTGAGAATTATTGACACCTTTGACCTTTGACCCATAGGGGGCTTCCAAGAGCTCACCAAAAGATGGAATTGAAACATGTGAATTTTCCTTCTTTTTTAAAAGTAATTATTTTTTCGAATTTGCTTGAATGGCAGAGTGACAGAGACAGAGACAGACAGACAGAGAGAACTTGTCCATTTACGTGTTCACTCTCCAAATGCCCACAGCAGCCAGAGTTGGGCCAGGCTGAAGCCAGGAGTCGGGATCGCCACCCGGGTCTCCCACATGGGTGACAGGGGCCCAAGCACTTGATCCCTCACCTGCTGCCTCCCAGGGTGTGCATGTGCAGGAAGCTGGACTGGGAGGACTCGAACCCACGACCTCTGATATGGGCGGTGGTTCCTTAACTATTGTGCCAAACCCGTGCCCCAGACATGTGAGTTCTCTGTGGAGTTTTGTAACATGGGCATACCCCAGCCACAAAAATTGCTCACCTGAGGTCACTCAGCTGGGGCGTGGCAAAGCCAGGATTTGAACCCGGGTCCATCTGATTCTTGGGGACCCTGGATCCACCATGGTGCCTGCCTTGCTGCCCTGGGTGTGGAGGATTCCCTGGGGAGGGAGCGAATCGGTGTAGAGCGCAGAGGAGAAAGCGCCCATGTCCCTCAAGTCTCTAAACCACACTTGGAGGGACCCGAGCCGGTTACACAGCTGCCCCCAGATGCCGAAAACCAGGCGGGACTGCCAGCCCAGTGTAAGAATTACAGTTCACACAGACGGGGCCTCAGTAGGACCATGCTGTCCTGGGTGCCCTGGGTGTGGCGACACCAACTCGCCTACCCTTCACCGCCTACCTGTGACATGGGTCTCACATCGGTGAGGTTCTCCATCTGGAAAACCCCAGGTATGGGCAGGTGGAAGCCACACAGCTGAGAAAGTGGCACAGCTGGGACTGGAACCCGGGCTCCATGGCCCCAGCCCCTGGGCTGCCCCTGCCACGTGCCCCCCAGCCTGAGTTACCCTCGTGGGCCACAGCCACCACCCCCAGTGGTGTGATTGGGATCTGGTGCTCCCCTGGGCTCCCTGTGTTTTCTGTGTTAAGGGGGTGTGGACACCTTTTGTTCACTATCTTTTCAAGGATGTTTGAATTGGGGAGATAGAGTTTTTTTCCTGGGCAGATTTGTTTGCTGTCCATAGAATCAAGATAACTGTCTCCCTCTGACCTAACAGAGGGACAGATTTGGTCACCGCCCACCGTTGGGAGCTGGGAGGAACCCACACAGCCCCGCAGTGCACGCTGCCTGCCAAGCCTCTGATAATAAAAGTCCTGTGGCTCTGACCCTGGAGTCCTGGGTCTTCCACCCGAATCTGTGAAGCTGCGACGGGTTGAGCCGGCAGCTGGCGAGTAGGGTAAGATCCCAGGCTGTATTTGTTCATGTTCATGTTATTATACCGAAGTAGCAGGGGCCGGCACGGTGACAAAGCGGGTAAAGCTGCCTGCCACCTGCAATGCCAGCATCCCACATGGACTCTGGTTCGAATCCCGGCTGCTCCACTTCCTATCCAGCTCTCTGCTGTGGCCTGGGAAAGCAGTGGAAGATGGCTCAAGTCCTTGAGCCCCTGCACCCACGTGGGAGACCTGGAAGAAGGTCCTGGCTCCTGGCTTCCGTCTGGACCCAGCCCTGGCTGTTGTGGCCATTTGGGGAGTGAATCAGCAGATGGAAGATTCTCTCTCTCTCTCTCTCTCTCTCTCTCTCTGTCACTGTGACTTTTTTTTTTGACAGGCAGAGTGGACAGTGAGAGAGAGAGACAGAGAGAAAGGTCTTCCTTTGCCATTGGTTCACTGGCCGCCGTGGCTGGTGCGCTGCGGCCGGCGCACCGCACTGATCCGATGGCAGGAGCCAGGTGCTTCTCCTGGTCTCCCATGGGGTGCAGGGCCCAAGCACTTGGGCCATCCTTCACTGCACTCCCTGGCCACAGCAGAGAGCTGGCCTGGAAGAGGGGCAACCGGGACAGAATCCGGCGCCCCGACTGGGACTAGAACCCGGTGTGCCGGCGCCACTAGGTGGAGGATTAGCCTATTGAGCTGCGGCGCTGGCCTGTCACTGTGACTTTTAAAGAAAGAAAGGAAGGAAGAGAGCAAGCAAGCCTGCACCTGCTGGAGGTTTTAGGCTGCGGGCTGGATGTCTCAGTGGGACAGGGAGGAGTCATAAGTGTCTCCTGCAGTGGGAAGAAGCTGTTTCCCCTGTATTTGGCGGCTAGAGAGCGCCACAGAAGTCCATCTCCTCCTCCTGTACTGGCAGAGCTGCAGCCAGGGCCACAGCTGTCCACCTGGGGTCACATCTTCAGGGGCTTCCTTTGCAAGTGAGCATGAGAAGGAGGCGGTGCTCCCTGAGAGCCAGCTTAGATCTGCTGTGTTCTTTGAGTATTGCTTTGAAATCAGAGTTCGCGGCCGGCACTGTAGTGGATAAAATTGCTGCCTGCAGTGCCGGCATCCCCTATGGGCGTCAGTTCGAGTCCCGGCTGTTCCACTTCCCATCCAACTCTCTGCTATGGCCTGGGACAGCAGTGGAAGATGGCCCAAGTCTTTGGGCCCCTGCACCTGCGTGGGAGACCTGGATGGAGCTCCTGGCTCTTGTATTCATATCGGTGCAGCTCCGGCTGTTGCAGCCAACTGGGAAGTGAACTAGCTGATGGAAGACCTCTCTCTCTCTCTCTCTCTCTCTCTCTCTCTGCCTCTCCTCTCTTTGTGTAACTCTTTCAATTAATTAAATGAATAAATCTTAAAAAATCAGAGTTCACAGCTTCAATATATCTTTAAAATTCTCGTTTATTATCTTCATGGTATAGTAAAGATAGAAAGAGAGGGAGAGGGGGAGAGGGAGAGGGGGAGGGGGAGAGGGGGAGAGGGGGAGAGGGGGAGAGGGGGAGGGAGAGGGAGAGGGAGAGGGGGAGGGGGAGAAGGAGAGGGAGGAGGAGTGGAACCAGGAGCTCAGAGCTCCATCCAGGTCTCCCATAGAGGTGGCATGGACCCCACTACTTGAGCCGTCACCTGTTACTTCCCAGGCTAAGACCCAAATTGAGGCACTCTGATATGGGATATGAGGTCTCAAGAGACATCTTATTTCTTTTTTTAAGATCTTAGTTTTTATTTGAGAGCTAGAGTTACAGACAGAGGGAGACACACACACACACACACACACACACAGGTCTTCCATCTGCTGGTTCACTCCTCGAGTGTCCGCAGTGGCCAGAGCTGAGCTGATCCAAAGCCAGGAGCCAGGAGCTTCTTCCAGGTCTCCCATGCGGGGGCAGGGGCCAAAGCACTTGGGCCATCTTCCACTCCTTTCCCAGGCCATAGCAGGGAGCTAGATAAGAACTGGAGCAGCTGGGACTTGAACCGGTGCCCATAGGGGATGCTGGCGTTGCAGGTAGTGGCTGTACCCACTACGCCACAGAGCTGGCTCCCCCTTAACTGCTACACCAAATGCCTGCCTCCACGCCTTCAGTCTTATAGACCAGAATAACGTACTGAGAAATGGGTAGGAAGCAGCACATAGGAAACCTGGATCTCCAGTGTCTGAATCAGAGGGGCAGATCCACCCCGCAACCTTGGACTTGTACTATTACACAAGGTAGAAATTAATTTCTATTTGTTTGAGCTTCTACTCTGCTACAGTCTTTTGTACAAAAGATTTATTTATTGGAAAGGCGTTGCAGGGAGAGAGAGAGAGAGAGAGAGAGAGAGAATCTTCCATTCACTCTCTCATTCTTCCAATGCCCACAGTGGCCGGGGCTGGGTCACACCAAAGCCAGGAGCCTGGAGTTCCATCTGGGTCTCCTACGTGGGTTCAGGGGCCCAAGTCCTTCCGCTGCTTTCCCGGGTGCATTGGCAGGGAGCTGATTTAGAAGCAGAGCCACCAGAATGCAAAAACAGTGCCCGGAGATGAGACTGGCAGACTGCAAATGGCAGCTTAACCCTCTGCACCATGGGGCCAGCCCATGAGCCTGTGCGTATTTGACGCTTTCTGTTACAGCAGCTGAACTTGAACCTAAACTCAAAGCAGAACAGGAGTCCTGGTCTGGCTCCCAGAGGACTTTTTTGAACCCTTCTTTGTGCTTCAAGCTGGAGGGTAAGCCCTGTAAAGTCGAGAACTTTGCCTCCCCTTTATGTCCTCATCCTTAAAGGAGCGCCCAGAACACTACAGATGTGCCACTAACAGTTGTTGGAAGAATCTGGTGACAAACACAAGAACTGAAACAATACGAAAAAATATTTTTAAACGATTTATTTATTTATTTGAATGTCAGAGTTACACACAGAGAAGGAGGCAGAGAGAGAGAGAGAGAGAGAGAGAGAGAGAGAATCTTCCATCCGCTGGTTCACTCCCCAGTTGGCCACAACAGCCAGAGCTGCACCAATCCGAAGCCAGGAGCCAGGAGCTTCTTCTGGGTCTTCCATGCGGGTGCAGATGCCCAAGGACTTGGGCCATCTTACTGCTTTCCAAGGCCATAGCAAAGAACTGGATGGGAAATGGAGCAGCCAGGACTTGAACCAGTGCCCATATGGGATGCTGGTACTGCAGGTGGCGGCTTTACCCACTACGCCACAGTGCCAGCCCCGGAAAAAATATTTAAGGAGAGGGTGTTACAAGGACATTCAGGACAGGTGGATATTGTGTTTGGACACTCGGATCCCCGAACCCTGTGGTCACTGCATGAAAGCCGGCTTCCTGCTAACGAGAGCCCCCAGGGCGCCCTTCATGTCGCTGTTTCGAAGGCTGTAGATGAAGGGGTTCAGCATGGGGGTGACCACCGTGTACATCACTGCAGCAGCTGTGTCTCTCTGGGCCGTGTGAGAGGACGTGGGGCTGAAATAAACCCCAATGAGCGTCCCGTAGAACAGGGACACCACAGAGAGATGAGAACCGCAGGTGGAGAAGGCCTTCCACTTCCCTCCGGCGGACGGGATCTTCAGTACCGCAGCAAAGATGCGGGTATAGGAGACCAAGATGCCCAGGAATGGCGTGATGATGGGCAGGGCGCCCACAGTGTACACCAGCACATTGTTGAGGAAGACGTCCGAACAGGCCAGCTTCAGCAGAGGACTGAGATCACAGAAGAAGTGCGGGACTTGGTTGTGGGTGCAGAAAGAGAGGCGGGTCAGTAACACTGTGTGGGTCAGGGCATTGCCAAAGGCGGCCACCCAGGAGGCCACCACCAGGAGGCTGCAGAGATGCGGCGTCACGGACGTGGTGTAGTGCAGAGGGTGACAGATGGCTGCGTAGCGGTCGTAGGCCATGGCCGTCAGCAGGAAGCTGTCGATGCCTGCAAACCAGATGAAGAAGAACATCTGAGTCAGGCAGCCCGCGTAAGGGATCCCTTTGTGCCCTGACACGTGATTGGCCAGCATCTTGGGGATGGTGGTGGAGGTGAAGCAGATGTCCACAAAGGCCAAGTTGGCCAGGAAGAAGTACATGGGCGTGTGGAGCCGGGCGTCGGTGGCGATGGCCAGCATGATGAGCAGGTTGCCCAGCCCTGTGACCAGGTACATGGTCAAGAAGAGGAAAAACAGCAGCTGCTGGTGTTCAGGGTCCTCTGAGAGGCCTAGGAGCAGGAACTCGGAGATCCCTGTGAGATTTGTTTCTTCCATGGCCAACCTGGAGCAATCGGAATGGAGGCGGGGAGCTGTCCAAGGTGCTGGTCGAGGCACCTGTTGTACCCCTGAGCCCACCCCTCGTTTTTGCTTTATTTTTTTTGAGAGATAGATAGCTAGATGATAAACATTGATATATAGATGACATATATGATATATAGATAGGTGATAGATATATAGGTGATAGATATATAGATATAGATGATAGGTAGGTGGAGAGATATTGATAGATACAGATAGATCATATATATATATTTATTTATTTATTTATTTTTTTTGACAGGCAGAGTGGACAGTGAGAGAGAGACAGAGAGAAAGGTCTTCCTTTGCCGTTGGTTCACCCTCCAATGGCCGCCGCGGCCGGCGCGCTGCGGCCGGCGCACCGCGCTGATCTGATGGCAGGAGCCAGGAGCCAGATGCTTTTCCTGGTCTCCCATGGGGTGCAGGGCCCAAGCACCTGGGCCATCCTCCACTGCACTCCCTGGCCACAGCAGAGGGCTGGCCTGGAAGAGGGGCAACCGGGACAGAATCCGGCGCCCCGACCGGGACTAGAACCCGGTGTGCCGGCGCCGCTAGGCGGAGGATTAGCCTAGTGAGCCGCGGCGCCGGCCATATATATATATCTATAATATGTGGATAAATACGGACAGATGAGCTCCCATCTTCATATTCACTTCCCAAAACACCTGCCACAGCTGAGCAGAGCCACACTGAAGCCAGGACCCAGGAACACAGTCAAGGCCTCCCATGTGGGCGGAGGGGACCTGATCACTCGAGTCATCACCACTGCCTCCCAGGTGCCCATTAACAGGGAGCTGGACCTAGGGGTGGAGCCAGGACTCAAACCTGGGCACTCTCCTATTGGACACGGGCATCCCAGTCAATGGCTTAACTACTAAGCCAGATGGCTGCTCTTATACCCCCTTTCCATTTACGTTACTACTTGTTTTCAGTATTTACACATTTTTAATTGACAGAGAGAGGGCAAGCTTCCATTTGCTGGTTCACTCCACAAATGCCTGCAACAGGTACAGCTGGGGCAGGCCAGAGCCTGGAGCTAGGAACTCAATGCGTATCTCCCATGTGGGTGACAGAGATCCAACTACTTGAGTCACCACTGCTGTCTCTCAGGGTCTGCATTAGTAGGAAGGTGGAATCAGAGGTGAGAGACAGGTATCAAACCCAGCACTTGGGCCATCGCCCACTGCTTCCCAGGGTGCTGGATTGGAAGCGGAGTAGCTGGGTCTCAAACCAGCACTCTGATCTGGGACGTGGGTGTCCCAAGCAGTGGCTTAATCTGCTGCCCCACATTGCCCACCCCCCAAAAAAATTTGCAATGGTCAGTAAGAAAAATTAAACAAGAACCATTGCACAGTTTCACACTATACAGCACTTGAATAACAGAAAGCTATGAGAAGGAGCAGACAGCCTAGCGGTTAAGACTCCTGCATCCTATATCAGAGGGTCTGGGTTCTTTCCTTGACCCCAGCTCCCTGCTGATGCACGCCCCAGAGGCATCAGGATGGCTCCAATGGTTGGGTCCCTGACTCCCACGTGGGAGACCCGGGTTCCTGTCCAACTGTTGCAGGCATTTAGGAAGTGAACCAACAGATAGCAGATTCTCTCTATCTCTCTTTCTCTCTCTCTCCCCCCTCCCTCTTGCTCTCTCTCTTTCTCTCTCCCTCCCCCGCCTCTCTCTCCTCTCTCTCTATCTCTCTCACCCTCTCTCTTTAGAAAAATAAAATAAGAAATGACACATCAATGAAAAACATTCATGTGGAAAGCTTGGACTTCGTCTGGATGCGATGTATAGTCAGAGTTTCAGGCAATAGCCACAGAACTTTCTGGATGTTTTAGTTTGGTCTCACTCAAAGGCTCTTCAGTTAGTTTTGGCTAATTCCAGAAAGATGTTAGCTCACATGACTCATGCTAAAGTTTCTTGGGGGAAGCACCACGTGTGCCACCGTGCATGCAATAAACACACAGAAAACAAAGCAGAGGGGTCTGAAGAGCTGGGAGTTGAAATTATGCAACTTGGGACCTGGGTGCCAAGCCCAGGCGGCTCAACCTGCAGCAGGGGTTTGGAGCTCATACTGAGCCTTGCAAATTCTTCTCAGCAAAAATTCTGAGGAAGAAGTCAAGTAGTATGAAAATAAAGTGATTTTTTTTGAGATTTGGCTTTAATACATGCAATTCTATTAGGACTATCCATGTTTTATTTGGTCTTACAAGGAACAAATATTTCAGTTATTAAAGCAAGCAACAGGGGCCAGCGCTGTGGCTCAGTGGGTAAAGCTGCCGCCCGCGAATCTTGCATCCCATATGGGCAGTGGTTCGAGTCCTGCCTGCTCCACTTCTGATCCAGCTCTCTGCTAATGCACCTGGGAAAGCAGTGGAAGATGGCCTAAGTGCCTGGGCCCCTGCACATGCGTGGGAGACCTGGAAGAAGCTCCTGGCTCCTGGGTTAGAAACAGCCCCACCCTGGACATTGTGGCCATCTGGGGAGCAAGCCAGCAGATAGAAGACCTCTCTCTCTGTAATTCTGCCTTTCTTTTTTTTTTTTTTTTGACAGGCAGAGTGGACAGTGAGAGAGAGAGAGAGACAGAGAGAAAGGGCTTCCTTTTTGCCTTTGGTTCACCCTCCAATGGCCGCCATGGCTGGCGCGCTGCGGCCGGCGCACCGCGCTGATCCGATGGCAGGAGCCAGGTACTTCTCCTGGTCTCCCATGGGGTGCAGGGCCCAAGTACTTGGGCCATCCTCCACTGCACTCCTGGGCCACAGCAGAGAGCTGGCCTGGAAGAGGGGCAACCGGGACAGAATCCGGCGCCCCGACCGGGACTAGAACCCGGTGTGCCGGCGCCGCTAGGTGGAGGATTAGCCTAGTGAGCCACGGCGCCGGCCAATTCTGCCTTTCAAATAAATAAGTAAATCTTTAAAAAAGCAAGCAGCCATGTATAAAATAATACATTAAAAAGAGATAGGACATACAAAAGTAAGTCAAGAGCAAAGTGAAGCAGTAAGATATTGCAGAAATGAAGACATAGGAGAAGTCGCGTGAGAACCATCAGGTTAGGCACGGGCGGGGCGGTGCTGCCAGTTACGCTGTCATTTGCTGGTTCGAGTCCCGGCGGCTCCACTTTTGATCTAGCTCCCTTCTAACATAATGAGGGATTGGAGACAGGAGACCCGACGGCCCTCACCCTGAGCCCAGCTTTGCCGAAGCCAGCTCCGTCCTTCTGGGCACTCACACCCCAGATCTTGGAGTCACCCTCCTCTCAACTGTGCTTCTTCCACCCCTCCCCCCTGAGTCTGCCGCAAAGCCAGTGGCCTCCACCCTGAAAGTGCAGGCAGGACTTGGAACAGGTCTGGCCACCTTTCCTGCTCCTGTTCTGCTCCCAGGCACCGACTTCACCCCTGGGATCCTGGTGTTGTCGCCTGACTGGTTTGTCTGCTTCTACTCTGGCCCCTGAGCCTCATTTCCAACGCCCCCTGCTTGGGGACCTCTTTTGCCCACACAGATCCATCTCCATCTCCCTGCTGTTCAACAGAGCCAAGCCAGGGTCCTCCCCTTTGCCCACAACGTGGGTCCCTCCAGCCGCCCTCGGATCTCAGCTTCTACTCTGTCCCAGGTTCACTGTGACGTCTGTGGTGTTCCTTGACAGACAAGCCCCTGCCTCAGGGCCGTTCCACTTGGCTGCTTGAAATTCCTTTTCTCTTATGTCTCTGCTTCCTCTTCCCGTCCTCACATCTTCACCAGCATGAGGAGAAGCTTCAACAAAAACAAACTAGATCCTGTCCCTCCCCCCCTCCCCTCTGATGTTTAGAACAGAACTAAAAACCCAGTGAAATGTGTCCTCTGCTGGCGTCCCTGACCTCGGCTCCCAGCACTGACCCCGGCCACACAAGTCTCTCGGTCTAATTCTGATCCTACCCCAGGACTCTTGCATGTGTTGTCTTCTCTGCCTGGAATGCTTTTCCCTCCATTTTCTTTCTTTCTTTCTTTCTTTCTTTCTTTCTTTCTTTCTTTCTTTCTTTCTTTCTTTCTTTCTTTCTTTCTTTCTTTCTGACAGGCAGAGTGGACAGTGAGAGACAGAGACAGAGAGAAAGGTCTTCCTTTTTCCGTTGGTTCACCCTGCAATGGCCTCTGCGGCCGGCGCACCGCTCTGATCCGAAGCCAGGAGCCAGGTGCTTCTCCTGGTCTCCCATGGGGTGCAGGGCCCAAGCACTTGGGCCATCCTCCACTGCACTCCCGGGCCACAGCAGAGAGCTGGCCTGGAAGAGGGGCAACCGGGACAGAATCCGGCGCCCCGACCGGGACTAGAACCCGGTGTGCCGGCGCCGCAAGGCGGAGGATTAGCCTAGTGAGCCGCGGCGCCAGCCTTTTCCCTCCATTTTCAAGACTTCCCTGCTTTGCTTTTGTTGTCTCTGTCTCCCCTCCTTGCCCAGGAAGTCTGTACTCCTTGTCTTACTTCCTTGATAATTCATCAACTACTTAATGATTTTTTAAAAAAAATATTTATTTATTTATTTGAAAGGCAGAGTTACAGACAGAAGGTCACACACACACACACACACACACACATACACACTTTCTCTCTCTCTTCCATCCACTGCTTCACTCTCTACATGGTCCCAATATCCAGGGCTGGGTCAGGCTGAAGCCAGGAGCCAGGAGCTCCATCCGAGTCTCCCACATGGGTGCAGGGGCCCAAGCACTGGGGCCATCTTCTGCTGCTTTCCCAGGCCACAGCAGAGAGCTGGATCAGAAGTGGTGCAGCCAGGACTTGAACCGGTGCCCACATGGGATGCCGCATTTCAGGCAGTGGCTGAATCTGCTGTACCAAAACACCGGCCCCTACTTAATGGTCTTTGGTGAACTATTCCCCAACCTTTGGCTGGGAAATTCAGAGATGGTAACAAAGATAGGGTTCTGTCCCCCACCCCAGCAGCTGCTGATTCAGACGAAAACACCACTAACAGCCTTTCAATAAATCAAAACCTGAGGCGGCACTGTGCATAGTTGGTAAAGCCACTGCCTGCAGTGCCAGCATCCCATATGGGCACTGGTTTGAGTCCTGGCTGCTCCACTTCTGATCCAGCTCTCTGCTGTGGCCTGGGAAAGCAGTGGAAGATGGCCCAAGTCCTTGGGCCCCTGCAGCCACATGGGAGACCAAGAAGCTCCTGGCTCCTGGCTTCGGATCAGCTCAGCTCTGGCTGTTGCAGCCATCTGGGGAGTGAACCAATGGATGGATGACCTCTCTCTCTGTCTCTGTCTCTCTCTCTCTGTGTCTCTGCCTCTCTCTGTAACTCTTTCAAATAAATAAAATAAATCTTTTTAAAAAAATCAAAACCTGCTCAACTGCACCAAGCGACCAAGAACTGGACATCTCAACAGCCCACCAGAGCGGCCAGCATGAAAACATCCTACATCACCACGCCTTGGCTGGGTCATGGAGCCTCAGGCGTGCTCAGACCGATAGAGTTGGCCTGGTGATTAACCAAAGACTTCGGAGACCAATTGGGTAATAGCCAATAAAGCCGAAATCATGTGCGACCTATCACCCAGCAACACTAGGCACAGAGGAATTTGCTCAGGGAAAATTCAGGGATATCTGGAGGGGAGACGTGTCCGTCCACGTCCACGTCCATGTCCACCATAGGGCACATCCGCCAAAAGCCATGCTTCCCCTTGGTGGATGTCTGTGTAAGTCACAGAAATGGAGGAGGTGTGGGACACTTGCACACGCCTGGAGGAATCTCAACACCCGGATGCTGGGCAGAAGGAGCTTTGCAGAAGGAGGGGCCCATAGGGCATTGCTTATTTAAAGGAGAAAAATGTAGAGTGAGTCCTAGATGGTTCTTTGGCACATCCTATGTCGTAAGGCGAGAAAAATGTGCATGGGAACGAGAAGTGCAAAGTATGTCAGAGTGTTGGGAGCGTCAGAGAGAGGCAGAGATGGACTGATTACACACAGAGAGATGGCTGGATCAGAGATACGTGCATGGAACGCAGAGATGCACAGAGAAGATGATAGACAGACGGAAGGCTATGTGGCGATCCACAGAGATGATGGATGGCCGTTGGCTGGGAGGTACACGCACAAGGGTACTTCAGAAAGCTTGTGCAGAAAGTGGAGTTGAAAGTGTGACTTTATTTTGGTGTAAGAAATTTTGAAACACATGTCTAGTTTTGTTGTAATATCCATTTTTCATGAAGTTTTGGGAGATTCTTGGTATATAGAGATAGATAGGTGATAGATGAGAGAGAGGGAGGGAGAGAGAGAGAGGGGAGAGGGAGAGGGAGAGAGAAAGGGAGAAAGAGGGAGATGGAGAGAGGGAGAGAGGGATAGAGGGAGAGGGAGAGGGAGAGGGAGAGGGAGAGGGAGAGGGAGAGGGAGGGATGGAGAGAGGGAGAGGGAGACAGACAGACAGAAGTTGAGGGTGTGTGATCCTAACCCCCAGGTCCAGACACCCCCGGGGGTCCCTCCTGCCCTGGGTGGGCTTGCTCAGGACCCCAGGAGCTCAGCATCTACCCCCACTTCTGGTTTTTCTCCCTAGCCCAGCTTACCCGACTCGCTGGGTCACCTAGGCTGGTGACCTGGGCAGGGACCAGGCTTCCTGCTGCTCCACCACCACACCCTGATCTGATGGCTCCCGCCCCCCTCTTCTCCCCAGCCCCCTTCTTCTGCCCAGCCAGTGCGCCCCATTCTCAACCTCTCACAAGCTGCCCCCTTTGCTGGTCTCGCGGGCTCCCCTCGCACTGCTCGCCGCAATAATCCGCTCTCCACGGTGCTCAACACCACGGTGAAATGACCACCCTCTCTTTGGCTTTAAGGTCTTGTCCTGGCTCCCCATGGCCCTGCTGCCGAAGGGTAAGACGGATTCTGCACCGGACAGCACGTCGAGGAAGCCAAGACGCTTCTTCCTGCTGAACCCTGCAAGGCAGGGCTCTAACCTCTTCTCCCAAGATAATCACCCCTCCCGCAATCTTACCACCCCTCTGGATCCACAGGCTGGGCGCCCTTGGCACTGCGTCCCGCGTGGTGGTTACTTTCCTTATACAAGGTCACTGAGGTGCTCAGAGAGGCCCAACCGCTGTCCCCAGGATGCACAGCCGGAGACTTACCGGCCTCACTCACCTGCAGGCCAAGGAGGAGGTGGCCCAGGTCTTCCTGGGAGGGTCTCTGGGCACCGGGGTGGGCAAGGCAGAGGCGGGTTTGTGGCTGTGCGGGAGGTGGCACGAGGGCTCTGTAGTGCAGATTTACCCCTACCTGCTCCCCTGGGGGGCTCAGTCCCTTGTGTCTTATTAGGGCACCCGCTAATCGTCCGTTTCCCACTCTGTCCTTCTCTTAGGGGGATGGTGAAGGTTGCAGCTACCTCTGGGCTTGTCTCTGCCCTCCTGCTGAGCCAGGAGGCTTGGGGGAGTCTTTGGGGACCCTCGTGTGCCCGGTCTGCCCTGATACTGGGACAAGCCCCCGGCTCCATACTGCGGGAGCCACAGCCTCTTAGAACACTTGTTTATCTTTTATTTCTTTTTGAAAGATTTATGTATTTATTTGAAAGTCAGAGTAGGGAGAGAGAGAGAGAGAGGTCTTCCTTCCGCTGGTTCACTCCCCCGTTGGCCGCAATGGCCAGAGCTGAGCTGATCTGAAGCCAGGAGCCAGGAGCTTCTTCCCGGTCTCCCACATGGGTACAGAGGCCCAAGCACTTGGGTCATCTTCTACTGGTTTCCCAGGCCACAGCAGAGAGCTGGATTGGAAGTGGAGCAGCTGGGACTCGAACTGGCATCCATACGGGATGCTGACAGCTTTACCCCCTATACCACAGCGCTGGCCCCTTAACATGGACTTTTAAATTGAGATGTGAGTCGTGTAACACAAAATTAACCTTTTTTTTTTTTTAAGTGAACAAGGCAGTAGTCTGATACATTCATGTTGTGAAACCATCAGCTCTATCTAGTTCCGGAACATTCTCAAGTCCCCCCCAAAAAGGAAACCCAGGCCCCATCGCCCCTCCCCCAGCCCCTGACAACCACGCGTCTGCTTCCGGCCTCTGTGGATGTGCCTGTCCTGGGTATTTCTAAAAATGGAGGGGACCCTAATGTAGCTTCTTTCTCTCCGCGGCATGGTTTTGCAACATAGATCAGAACTTTATTTCTGTGTTTATTATTTTAACCTACTTGAAAGGCAGAGAGAGAGAGAGAGACAGACAGACAGACAGACATCTTCCATTCACTGGTCTTCTCCCCAGACGCCCACAACAGCCAGGGCTGGGCCAGGCTGAAGCCAGGACCCTGGAGCTCCATCCGGGACTCCCACGCAGGTGCAGGGCCCAAGTTCTTGCGCCTTCACAAGCAGAAAAGGGGCTTGAATTGGAACTGGAACCAGCACCCCATAGGGAATGCCAGAAGCGGTGGCACAGTGCTGCCCCCTAGCGGTCATTTTAGCTGTAACTCTGTCTAGCATTTTCTTCTCAGCATTGGGGCGGGTTAATATTTTTCTTTTTAAAGATTTATTTATTTATTTGAAAGGTGGAATTACAGAGAGGGAGAGGCAAAGGCAGAGAGAGAGAGAGAGAGAGAGAGAGAGAGAAAGAGGTCTTTCATCACCTGGTTCACTCCCCAAATGGCCACAACGACCAGGGTTGGACCAGGCAGAAGACAGGAGCCAGGAGCTCCATCCAGGTCCCCAACGTGGGTGCATGGACCCCGGGTACCTGAGCCGTCACTGCTGCCTCCCAGAGTGCGCATGCGCAGGGACCTGGCCCCAGGAGCCGGAGCGGGGACTCGAACCCATGTACTCCAATGTGAGATGTGGGCCAAATGCTCGTTTCCCCTTCTTATTTTTAAAAACATTTTTATTTTGAAAGAATTTGGGGCCCACCGGGAAGTCACACGCAGCACGGAGAGGAACTGTGCCTGGTGGTAGCACCTGTTGTAGCCGTGCTGTGTTACTCAAAGTTGCACGCTGTGGCTCAAGTCATTGCTTGGGAGCCCACATTCCATGGCTGGGTTGTGGGTCAAGTTCCAGCTCCCTGCTTCTGAGCTGGCTCTCTGCTAATGGCCTGGGAGGCAGCAGGGGCGGCTCAAGTACTTGGGTCCCTACTATCTGCCTGGGAGACCTGGATGGAGTTCCTGGCTCTTGGCTTTGACCTGGCCTAACCCTGGCTGTTGTGGGCATTTGAGGAATTGATCTAGTGGGTGGAAGATCTCTTTCTCTCTGTGTCTCTGTCTCTCTCTTTCCCCTGCCTTTCAAATATAATGAAAAAAGTTAATTCTTAAAAAACAGCTTGGCACACTGACATTAGCATAGTAGTATGAACTAAAGACCTTGTTCATAATTCACTAATTTTTATTATTATGGCAAAATACACACAGCATAAAATTCACCGTAGTAACCTTTTTTTCAGTTCTGGGGGAATTAAAGAGTGACTCTGGACCTGGTGCTGGGGCGGAGCAGCTAAAGTTGCCACCTGTGACACCGGCATCCCATGTGGGTGCTGGTTCGAGTCCTGGCTGCTCCACTTTCGATCCAGCTCCCCGCTAATGCGCCTGGGAAAGCAGCAGCTGATGGCCCAAGTGCCTGGGCCCCTGCACCCACGTGGGAGCCCCGGAGGGAGCTCCTGGCTCCTGGCTTCGGCCTTGCCCAACCCTAGCTGTTGTGGGCATTTGGGGAGTGAACCAGTTGTTGGAAGACCTCTCTGTCTCTGTGTCTCTCTCTGTAACTGTGCCTCAGCTCCAGAATTCTTTTCATCTTGGAAACGTGAAACTCTTCATCCTCCGCCCTAGAGATCACCGACTTTTATCCGCGCTTACTTTGAATTGTTTTAGGAAAATTTCTGGCGGAGCTGGCGAGCTACCAGCGCCCCCCAGCGTCCAGATAGGGAAACGCACCCTGCCGGGAAAGGCCCAAAGTGGAGTTTGAGAAAAACCAATCTGTGGCCCCAGCCCGTCTCTGTACTGTCTCTGCAGAACCCACACTCCGCCTAGGAGGAGGTGTCCTCATCCAAATCAACCTCTCCTTCCCACACCTCGGCCTCTGCCCCCTTCTGTTTTGTGCGTATTTCTAAACTAGCCTTATTTTTCAAAATATTTACTTTTTATTCTTCTGGGAAAGCAGTGCGAGAGAGAGAGAGAGAGAGAGAGAGAGAGAGATATGGGGCCGGCGCTGTGGTGTAGTGGGTAAAGCCACTGCCTGCAGTACCGGCATCCCATATGGGTGCTGGTTCAAGTCCCGGCTGCTCCACTTCTGACCCAGCTCTCTGCTATGGCCTGGGAAAGCAGTAAAAGATGGCCCAAGCCTTTGGGCCCCTGCACCCATGTGGGAGACCTGGAAAATTTCCTGGCTCCTGGCTTCAGATAAGCACAGCTCTGGCTGTTGTGGCCATTTGGGGAATGAACCAGCGGATGGAAGACCCTTCTCTCTCACTCTCTCTCTCCCCCTCCTTCTTTCTCTGTATAACTATTTCAAATAAATAAATCAATCTAAAAAAAGGGAAAAATGGCAAACATACCTCTGTTTCTGTCCCCAAATTTCACCCTTGATGAAGCATTTTTTTTTTCACATGCGTTTATTGCTCCGTGTTCTTATCTTTAAGCTATCCCTGTTTCTGAACTGCCTGAGGGGAGGTGGCAGACTTGGGGCTGGTAGGAGGGGGTCTCAGAAGGCTTGTGGAGGGAATGGGCCTGGGTTTGTCTTGCAGCCTGCTCCCGATTCCAGCTTCCCACAGTGCAGAGCTCACGAAGGGCGAGCAGAAAGGTGAGGACTGGGCTGTTCCCAACCTGGTGCAGGCCGACACCAGGCAACGTGGTTCAGGTGCACCTCAGGGAGGGGAAGAAAGTCAATTTCCTTTCTTTCTTTCTTTCTTTTTTTTTTTAAGATTTATTTATTTATTTCAGAGGCAGAGAGAGAGAGAGAAAGAGAGAGAGAGAGAGAGGTCTTCCATTCAATGGTTCACCCCCCAGATGGCCGCAATGGCTGGAGCTGAGCCGATCTGAAGCCAGAAGCCAGGAGCTCCATCCGGGTCTCCCACGTGGGTGCAGGGACCCAAGCACTTGGGCCATCCTCCACTGCTTTCCCAGGCCACAGCAGGGAGCTGGATCGGAAGAGAAGTAGCCAGTGACTTGAAACAGCACCCACAGGCCACAGCGCCAGCCTTGAATAGATTTTTTTCAATCTGATGCAAGATGCAGCTCAGGTTCAGGTCCGTCTAGTTGCGGAGCCTCGTTTGTGTCCCAAACTTTTTTTTAAACTCTTTCCCTAGATCTCAGATATTTCCAGCCTCCCGAGGACATTCGGGGTGGGAGGAGGCGGCATTGCCTGGGTTTTGATGTTTGAGGAAAGAAATGATAGTGCCTAATGGGATCCTGAAGCCTTGGGAGAATTTTTGGAACGTTGCATTTGACTTTGAAATGCTAGCGCCCCCTAGTGGTTGATTTTGAATGTGCTCCACAGAAGAGTCGAAAATCCTTCTCGCTGAGGTTGACACTGAGCAGTGCCAACAGTGGGACACTGAAGCAGCTCTCAGGGCGGGGACCCCCACCCTCCACCCCTGGCGTTCGTCTCAGGCCCTGCACTCTCACTCCCACCCCGTGTAGCTCCAAACACTCCGAGCCCGCTCCCCTGGATGTAGGATTGTGCTTTGTGTCTCCTTGTCTTTGCACCTGCCCTTCTCATTGTCTTTTCCTCTTCTAATTTACAGAAATCATGACATAGTTTATATTCTGGGAAATACACATATCTTTAAAACTTATTGCTTTATTTCAAAGTGGAGAGAGAGAAAGAGACAGACAGGCGGAGATCTTCTTCCCACTGGTTCATTCTCCAAAGGCCAACAGCCCAGGCTGAAGGGCGAAGATAAAGCCAGGAGCCAGGAGCTTTTTCCAGGTCTCCCACATAGGTGCAGAGGCCCAAGCACTTGGGTCATCTTCTACTGCTTTCCCAGGCCATAGCAGAGAGCTGGATCGGAAGAGGAGCAGCCGGGACCCGAACCAGCGCCCATATGGGATGCTGGCACTGCAGGCGGCAGCTTTACCCGCTAGGCCAACTCTGGCCCCAACTCTGAGTCTTAATCCAAAGATACATTAAGACCAATATCCCTGCAAAGATAAATAATAACAGGGGTGCATTATTCCCCCTGAAATCTGGAACTGAGTAATTGTAACTCTTGTGCCTATTGGTGACGACAACAAAAGCTTTATAACGGCAGCATCTTAGGTGGCCCTGAGGCCCTGAAGGTTGGTCTACAATGAGATCCACTGTCTCACATCTCAAATCTGTAATCTGAGACAACAAAAATAATCCACGGGTGGACTGAGTAGCTTGGGTCATCTTGAGTGATGGCCCTCTCCTTCTATAGCAAATACAAATGGTGACTGTAGGGGTGCCATTTGAGCATCGGGTGTAGCAGCCAAGCACTGCTTGTGACACCGGCACCCCATACTGCAGTGCTTAGGGTTCAGTCCTGATCCTGCTAATGCAGACCCCAAGAGGCAGCAGGTGATGGCAGCAGGTGATGGCTCAACACTTTGAAGACTTAGATTGAGTTCCTGACTCGAGGCTTTGAGCTGACCCAGCCCTGGCTGTTGGGGGCATTGGGGAGAGAACCAGTGAATGGAATATCTGTCTCTCTCTCACTGCCTGCCTTCCAAATAAATGCCGTCAACAAATAGGACCCAAACAAAGAGCCTTCCCAGAACCATCAAGGACTGCGACTTTCACAGCCTCACTGTTGGCACCAGCCCCTGGGTTCCTTTTTGTTGCTTGTGTTTCAAGAGTTGGATCCCAGATGCAGTCAGGAATGTGTAAGAATGAGATGCAAGGCAGGACACTGGTCAGTGGCTGTCTTGGTCTCTTTTCTGTTGCTAACAGCTCAATGCTACAATGCTTTCAAGCTATAAAGAAAAAGAGATTTATTCTGGTTTATGATTCTGGAGGTCCAAGGTCAAGGAGATGCACTGGTGAGAGTATTCTTTTTGGTAAGTTTCCAAGACAACACAAGGCAGCACACGGTGAGATACAGGGGCCACAGGTATATGAGTTCTCTGGTCTCCATTTCCTTCCTCCCTTCCCTCCCTCCCTCCCTCCTTCCCTTCCTTCCTTTTAAAAAAAGATTTACTTTGAAAGTCAGAGTTACAGAGATAAAAGGGGAGAAAGAGCGGTCTCCCATCTGCTGGTTCACTCCCCAGATGGCTGCAATGGCTGGGGCCGGGCCATGCTGAAGCCAGGAGCTTCTTCCAGGTCTCCCACGTGGATGGCAGGGGCCCAAGCACTTGGACCATCTTTGACTGCTCTCTCAGGTGCATTAGCAGGAGGCTGGATTGGAAGTGGAGCAGCCAGGATTCAAACTGGCACCCATACGGGATGCCAGTGTGGCCAGTGGTGGCTTTACTAACTATGCCACAGCACCAGCCCCTCAGTAAAGCCACAAGGATTCAATCACAGGTGCTCCATCTTGATAACCCTCACTTATATAACTCTAATTACCTGTCAAAGCCCCTGCCTCTAAACACGACAGTCAGGTTAGCTTTTCACAATGGAGGATTAAACAACAATGTACATTTTAGAATGGACAAACTATATTCAAACCATAGCAGTGGGCTGGTGCCGTGGCTCACTAGGCTAATCCTCTGCCTTGCGGCGCCGGCACACCGGGTTCTAGTCCCGGTCGGGGCACTGGATTCTGTCCCGGTTGCCCCTCTTCCAGGCCAGCTCTCTGCTGTGGCCCGGGAGTGCAGTGGAGGATGGCCCAAGTGCTCCTGGTCTCCCATGGGCCCTGCACCCCATGGGAGACCAGAAGGAAGCACCTGGCTCCTGGCTTCAGATCAACACGGTGCGCTGGCCGTGGCGGCCATTGGAAGGTGAACCAATGGCAAAAAGGAAGACCTTTCTCTCTGTCTCTCTCTCTCACTGTCCACTCTGCCTGTCAACAAAACAAAACAAAACAAAACAAAAACAACCAAACAAACCATAGCAGTGGCCAAAATGTCCACAACCTGGGATTAATCTCTGTGATTGAGTTGGTATTCTTTTTTATCTGAGAGGGGGAAGAGAGAGAGAGAGGGCAAGCGAGTGAGTGAGAGAAAGCGAGAGAGAGAGAGAGAGAGAGAGAGAGAGGGAGAGAGAATTTCTCATCCTCTGGTTCATTCTCCAAGTGTTTGGGCCAGAGGCAAAGTTGAGAACCTGGAACTCAATCCAGGTCTCCCGCAAGAATGACAAGGACTTAACTACTCGGACCATCACCTGCTGCCTCCCAGGGCCTGCGTCAGTGGGAGGCTGAACTCAGGAGCAAGAACCAGGACTTGACCCCATGTGGATGCCCCAACTGCTAGGTCGAATGCTGGCTCTTGGATTGGCATTCATATAGTAAAAATCTTCATGTTCTGAGACTGAAAAAATCTTACTCGTTTTCTGAAAACACACATCCCCCCCCCAGTGAGACAGGAGGAAGGCAGCCAGACAGATTTGGTAAGTCTTGTACAGCATGGAATGACAATGAAAGGAAGGTGTCAGCTATAAGGAGGGGCCCTCGGGAATCATGAGGTCACCTCTTTGACCTGAGGTCCGCCCTGCCAAGGACTTTGACCAAAGCCATTTGTACTTCTCTGTTCCTCAAGCTGTAGATGAGGGGGTTGAGTGTGGGGGTGATGAGACTGTAGAAGAGAGAGACGACATTGTCCTGCTGCGGGGTGTGGTAGGTACCTGGCACCATGTACATGAACACAGCTGCCCCATAAAAGAGCCCCACCACAGTGATGTGTGAGGAGCACGTGGTGAAGGCCTTGTGTCGGGCCTCTGTTGAGTGCATTTGGAGAACGGCTCTCAGCACGAGGCCGTAGGAAGTGGCGATGAGAGAAATAGGCAGCAGCAAGATCAGCACCCCGGAGATGGACAGCGACAACTGGTAGTCAGAGATGTCGGCGCAAGAGAGTTTCAGCAGGGCTGGAAGCTCGCAGAAGAAGTGGTCCACGGTGCGTGAGGCACAATAGGGGAACTGCAGGGTGATGGCGGTCTGGATGGAGGCCACGAGCACGCCCGAGAACCACGAGGTGCCCACCATGAACAGGCACACCTGACGTCTCATGAGCACGGGATAACGCAGGGGGTGGCACACAGCGACGTAGCGATCGTAAGACATGAGGGACAGCAGGACACCTTCAGAGACGCCCATCAGCATCAGGAAGAACATCTGAGCTGCGCAACCTCCGAAGGAGATGGAGCTGCGTCCCTGCAGGAAGTTGGCCGCCATCTTGGGGATGGTGACCAGTGGAAATCCAACATCCAACAAAGAAAGTTGGCTGAGCAGGAAATACATGGGCGTGTGAAGCCTGGAGTCTGTGCAGATCAGGAAGAGCAGAATGGTGTTACCCAGCAGCCCCATGGTGAACATGGCAGCCACAAGGGAGAACAGGATGAGGTGTGGCCCCGTGTGGCCGAAGAGTCCCACGAGACTAAAACCTGAGCTCACTGACTGATTTGATTCTCCCATCCTTCAAGAAGCACCATTCACCTGCAGGAAGAACAGGGAGTTTGGTAAGGGCTCTCAGTAGGGATGATTTTTATTTTTTTATTTATTTTTTGACAGGCAGAGTGGACAGTGAGAGAGAGAGAGAGACAGAGAGAAAGGTCTTCCTTTGCCGTTGGTTCACCCTCCAATGGCCGCCGCGGCTGGCGCACTGCGGCCAGCGCACCGCGCTGATCCGAAGGCAGGAGCCAGGTACTTATCCTGGTCTCCCATGGGGTTCAGGGCCCAAGGACTTGGGCCATCCTCCACTGCACTCCCGGGCCACAGCAGAGAGCTGGCCTGGAAGAGGGGCAACAGGGACAGAATCCAGTGCCCCGACCGGGACTAGAACCTGGTGTGCTGGCGCCACAAGGCGGAGGATTAGCCTAGTGAGCCACGGCACTGGCCGATTTTTATTTTTTTTAAAAAGATTTATTTTATTTATTTGAGAGGCAGAGTTACAGAGAGAGAGAGAGAGAGAGAGAGAGAGCGAGTGAGCGAGAGAGCGCACTTCCATCCGCTTGTTCACTCCCCAAATGGCCACAATGGCTGGGGCTGGGCCAGGTTGAGACTAGGAGCCTGGAGCTTCTTTTGGGTCTCCCACATGGGTGCAGGGGACTAAGCACTTGGACCACTCTCCACTGTTTTCCTATGCACATTAGCGGGGAGCTGGATGAGAAGTGGAGTAGCCAGGAATCAAACCAGTGCCCATATGGGATGCTGGTGCTTCAGGTGGTGGATTAACCCACTAAGCCACAATGCTGGCCCCCAACATTTATATATTTAAGAGACAGAGAGAGACACACATGCACACACAGAGATTTTCTATCTGCTGATTCACTGCCCCAAAGGCCTGCAACAGCTCGGGCTGAGCCTAGAACTCAGCCTGAGTCTCCTACGTGGGTAGCAAGGAAAGAACAACTCAAGACCCACCTGCTGCTTCTGCGTGCATTAGAAGGAAGCTGGAATTGGACGTGGAGCTGGGACTCAGACCCAGGCAGTCTGATATGGGATGTGGGTGTCCCAGGCAGCATCTTAACTGACACACAGAACAGGTGCTCCCATGATTGGTTATGATGTCCGTTCTGGTCAGGATACAGGGCAGCAACACAATGCCCTGCTTCTGCCACTTCTGTATACAAGTCTTGCTTTCACCCTCCAGGGAAGCACAGGCTGCCAGCAAGCTTGGAAGGCACAAGCAAGCCCCAGCAGAATGCCAGAACACTCACCTGGCGCCAAAGCATAGGTGGGATCATAAGGACATTAAAATGCACAGTAGGAAGAACTTGCTCAACATGATAAGGGATAGTAAGATTGGATCAGGGGCTGGCGCTGTGGCATAGCGGGTAAAGCTGCTGCCCGCAGTGTCCGCATCCCATATGGACGCCGGTTCACGTCCCAGCTGCTCCACTTCTTTTTTTTTATTTATTTTTTTGACAGGCAGAGTGGACAGTGAGAGAGAGAGAGAGACAGAGAGAAAGGTCTTCCTTTGCCGTTGGTTCACTCCCCAATGGCCTGCGTGGCCGGCGCGCTGTGGCTGGTGGACCGCACTGATCTGATGGCAGGAGCCAGGTACTTATCCTGGTCTCCCATGGGGTGCAGGGCACAAGTACTCGGGCCATCCTCCACTGCACTCTCTGGTCACAGCAGAGAGCTGGCCTGGAAGAGGGGCAACCGGGACAGAATCCGGTGCCCCAACCGGGACTAGAACCCGGTGTGCCGGTGCCACAGGTGGAGGATTAACCTAGTGAGCCGCAGCGCCGGCTGCTGCTCCACTTCCGATCCAGCTCTCTGCTATGGCCTGGGAAAGCAGTGGAAGATGGCCCAAGTGCTTGGGCCCCTGCACCCACTTGGGAGACCCGGGTGGAGCTCCTGGCTTCTGGCTTTGGATTGATGTAGCTCTGGCCGTTGCGGTCATCTGGGGAGTGAACCAGCGGATGGAAGACCTCTCTCTCTCTCGATCTCTCTCTCTCTTGATCTCTCTGCCTCTCCCTCTCTCTCTGTGTAACTCAGACTTTAAAATACATAAATGACTCTTTAAAAAAGATTGGATTAAAAATTAAGTCCAGAACACAGGTAAACCGGCTTGGATCTCTTGGATTAGAGAAGGAAAGAAGCAAAATTTGGGAAGAATCAGAGATAGGATGATATTTAGGATATGGATCTAAGATGTCCACAGGTGAGGGACATATGGATGACAGAGGTTGGAACTGAATGTCCCGAGGGAGGGGGTTATTCAGACCACCAACCAGCCATTATGCTTAACACGTGTTAAATACTCAACAAGACTCTGTTGTGTGAATGCTGTGGATTTCCCCAACCCACTAAGCATCCTTGACCTTCTCAACCCTTGCGCTGTCCTGGAGAACTGTTCACACATGTCACCCCCAGCACTAGGAACACCTGTGTTCAAGGGGCAGTTGTAGCCATCACTAAGGAAACACAGAGTAGAATACAGAGACATAGGAAGAAGTTGGCCTTTTAAGACCAGGAATGTTCAACCTTGGAGAGAGCCAGCAGAAATCTTCTTCTCCAGGTATCCAAAGGAGCTGGGTTACCTAGAGGCCAGGGAGGTTCATGGTTGAGGGGATTTCCACTAAGGACACTCTGGTGTCCAAGTATGTGTTGATCTTTGCCCTGGATATCTTCGGGCACCTCTGACTTGGTTCCCTCTAATCATGAAACTTGTTTAAGATTTTTAGCCACGCCTGTCTACTTCCTCCCTCTCTCCATCTGTATCTGTATTGCTCACCTCAATGCCACACTGAAGTTGGAAATTAATACCTTCCTGGGGCCGGTGCTCTGACGCAGCAGGTTAAGCCACAGCCTACAGTGCCGAATCCCATATGAGCGCCGGTTCGAGTCCTGGCTGCCCCACTTCTGGTCCAGGTCCCTGTTAATGCACCTGGGAATGCAGCAGAAGATGGCCCAAATCCTTGGGCCCCTGAACCCATGTGGGAGACCAAGATGAAGCTCCTTGCTCCTGGTTTTGGCCTGGCCCAGCCTTGGTGGTGGCAGCCATTTTGGGGGTGAATCAGCAGATGGAAGATCCCTCTCTCTCCTTCTCTGTCTGTAATTCTACCTTTCAAATAAAAATAAGTAAATCTTTATTTTAAAAAAGATCTTAAATTACAGCTCAGCCTATTTCCTGTCCCATCAGGGCCTGCCATACTGTCCTCAGATATTGATTTGTTTATTAATTAATTTATTATTTCAATGAAAGTTCATGAAGCCATGTCTCAGTCACTGAAGGAGGCAGAAGCTATGTGAAAAAGATGGACAGTAATTTTTTTCATGAATCTCAAAGTCTCTTGGGGGGTAGAGAGAGAGAGAGAGAGAGACAAGGGAACAAGCAAACTATCGGGTTTTTAAACAGAAATAAATGTAAAAAATCTACAGACTGGTCTTATATGAATATGCCAGGAAAATATATTTTGAATGAAGAGGTTGAAGGGAGACTTCTATGAGTAGATGAAAGGTTCTGTCAAAATGCAACAAACTGGGGGTGGTGCTGGGCATTTGGCTTACTATATAAGATGTTGCTTAAGATGCCCGTATCCCACACTGGATTACCTGGGTTCAAGTCTCAGCTCCTGCTTCTGGTTACAGGTTTCTGATAACGCAGATCCTGGAAGGCAGCAAGCAATGGCTCAAGGCAACCTACAGAATGGGAGAAAATATTTGCACTTTGTTTACCTGATAAGGGGTTAATATCCAAAATATGTATTTAAAAAACTCATACAGGCCGGCGCCGCGGCTCACTAGGCTAATCCTATGCCTTGCGGCGCCGGCACACCGGGTTCTAGTCCTGGTCGGGGCGCCAGATTCTGTCCCGGTTGCCCCTCTTCCATGCCAGCTCTCTGCTGTGGCCCGGGAGTGCAGTGGAGGATGGCCCAAGTCCTTGGGCCCTGCACCCCATGGGAGACCAGGAGAAGCACCTGGCTCCTGCCTTCGGATAAGTGCGGTGCATGGGCCGCAGTGTGCCGGCCGCGGTGGCCATTGGAGCGTGAACCAATGGCAAAGGAAGACCTTTCTCTCTGTCTCTCTCTCTCTCACTGTCCACTCTGCCTGCCAAAAAAAAAAAAAAAAAAAAAAAAAAAACCAAAAAAAACCAAAAAAACTCATACAACTCAATAGCAGGAAAATAAATAATTAGATTTTTAAATGGGAAAAGGCATTGAATAGGTGCTTTTCCAAAGAAGACACACAAATGGCCAACACATATATGAAAAAATGCTCAGCATATTCATACAAATCAAAACCACAGTGAGTTAGCGTCTCACACCTGCTGGGTTGCTGTTATAAGGACAAGAGTGAAGACGTATTGACAAGTGCATGGACAAAAGGGAATCATTGTTCACTGTTGGTGGGAATGAAAATTTGTAGAGCCATTATGGAAAACAATGTGTAGGTTACCCCAAGTAACAATAATAATAATAATAACCACAGGATTTAGCAATCCCACTTCTGGGTAGACATGCAAAGGAAATGAAAGGAGTGTATTGAAGAGATTTCTACATCTTCATACTCACTGAAGGATTAGTCACAACAGGCAAGATAGAAGAACAGGGCTGGCACTGTGGTATAGCAGGTTAAGCCTCCACCTGGGGCGCTGACATCCCATATGGGTGCTGGTTTGAGCCCCAACTGCTCCACTTTCAATCCAGCTCCCTACCAATGGCCTGGGAGAGCAGTGGAAGATGGCCCAATTCCTTGGGTCCCTGCCACCCACATGGGAGACCTGGAGGAGACTCCTGGCTCCTGGCTTTGGATTGGCCCAGCTTCAGCTGTTGCAGTCATTTGGGGAGTGAACCAGCGGATGGAAGACCTCTCTCTCTCTGTCTCTCCCTTTCTCTCTGCCTTTCAAATAATAAATAAATCTTTTTTTAAAAAAGATATGAGAACAACCTAAGTGTTCATCAACAGAGGAGTGGACAAAAAATGTGATATATATGTATGGTATGCATACACACATACACTATATATGATACAAATTATAAAATGGAATATTATTCCAGCACAAGAAAGGAAATACTGCCATTGGCAACAATATGCAGAAATGGGAAAATATTATACTGAGTGAAATAAGTCAAAGAGAAACACTGCATGACATCACTCATATGTAGAATATAAAACAAGCGGGGCCAGTGCTGTGGCGTAGCAGGTAAAGCCGCCACCTGCAGTGCTGGCATTGCATACGGCCGCCGGTTCGAGACCCGGCTGTTCCACTTCTGATCCGGCTCTTTGCTGCAGCCTGGGAAAGCAGAAGATGGCCCAGGTTCTTGGGCCCCTGCACCCACATGAGAGACCCAAAGGAAGCTCCTGGCTCCTGGCTTCGGATCAGCGCAGCTCTGGCCGTTGTGGCCATTTGGGGCGTGAACCTACAGATAGAAGACTTTCTTTCTCTCTCTCTCCCTCCCTCCCTCTCCTTCTCTCTGTGTGTAACTGACTTTCAAGTAAAACAAATAAATCTTAAAAAAAAAAAGAATATAAAGCAATCAAACTCGTAGAAACAGAGTTGAACAGTGGTTGCCAGGGCCTGGGGGTGGGGGTTGAAAAAAAAAAAGAAATTATCAACTCCCAACTTGACTCTCCCTGGGATTAAACATGACAATAGGTCTGATCTGATTTCATCATCATTTAAAAAAATCATCTATTATTTTTCACTTTATGTTTCTGTGTGGGAGCAAACTGTTGAAATCCTTACTTAATGTATACTAAGCTGATCTTCTGTATATTAAGATAATCGAAAATGAATCTTGATGTGAATGGAAGGGGAGAGGGAGTGGGAAAGGGGAGGGTAGTGGGTGGGAGGGACGGTATGTGGGGGAAGCCATTGTAATCCATAAATCGTACTTTGGAAATTTAAATTCATTAAATAAAAGTTAAAAAAAAAAAGAAAAGAGAGGGTGGATCAAAGAGTCCACATTTCCAGTTATGACATCTACCAGTTCTGGGAATCTAATGTACAGCATTCGTGGTGATGGATGTGTTAAATTGAGGGTGGGTCTGGCTTGGTGAAGCCAGCTCCCCATAGCAGAGTGCCAGTTTGAGTCCCAGCTGCTCTGCTTCCAATCCAGCTTCCAGCTAATGCACTGTGAAAGCAGTGGCTGATTGCCCAGTTCCTTGGGCCCCTTGCACTTCTGTGGGAGACTTGGAGAGAGAAAGAGTGAGATACATGGACAGAGATCTTCCAACAGCTGGTTCATTCCTCAAATGACAATAGCCAGGGTTGGGTCAGGCCAAAGCTGGGAGCTAGGAACTCCATCTGGGTCTCTCACGTGGGGTGGCAGAGGTCCAAAGACTTGGGGCATCATCATCCTCTGTCTTCCCAGGCGTATTAGCAGGAAGCTGGATCAGAAGAGGAGTAATGGGGACTTGAACTGGTGCTCCAATGCAGAATCCTGGCATCACAAGTGGTGGCTTGAACAGTTGACCAAAATGCCAGCCCTGCAGTTAGCTACATTCTAAAAGAAAAATGAAATCCACTCCAAAATGGAATGGAGAGCTTTATGCGGTAGTATCTATCTATGCAGTCAATGGAGATACATGGGCTGGAAACCCAAAGACCCCTCAACATTGTTCTCGGAGGGCTCTGAGTTTGAGGCTGATGTAAGGAGGAAGGCAGACTAGGACAGTAAGAAGAGGGAGTGCAATAAAGTTTGTCCCCAGAATTTCCAACTCTGCCTGGTGGGGATGCGACAGGGGCATCAGAAAGAGCACCACAGAGGGGGAGATAAATAGAAAGAAGCCACTCCACCCCAGAGTGTTTCTCCTCTGTGAGCTCACACCACAGATCCATTAACCACACACTGCAGGCAACCAACAGACCCCAGCTGGGTGGCCTCCAAGTCAACTGTGTTTTGACAATCTGTCTACCTGTAAGTAGTGTACAGTCCCACAGGTTGAGGGCTCAGTCCCACTAGACTTACCCCACTTGTGATACCAATCATAAGCCCCAGGTTGTTTCAAATGTATTCTGACTCAGTGGTTACAAACTGGGGTTCTGACAACTGCCGGAACCCACAGAACTAACATCTAGCATAAAGGCTGTTTTAAAGGGTTGAATTAAGTGGTTGGGGGAAAGAGATGTATTGGGTGAGGTCAGGGAGGGTCCTGGGAGCCCGTGCTTCTGTGCCCACCTGGGAGCAGGTGTTTCTGTTGAGGTGTGTCACCTCCCTGGCACATAGATGAGATCTTGTTCATTTTCCTCCAAGTCTCCATCTGTTCAGCTGACTAGAAGCTTCCAGAATCATGCTTTGCTAGTTTGTTTTGGTTTTATGAAGACTTCATTCATAACCATGACTAAAGCATAGAAACAGTGCTGAACTATGGTTGCACAAAAAGGGACTGATCTAACGCTAGTAGGCTGTTTGGGGAAACCCAGAAAGACCTGTCGATTCTCCTTGGCCTCTCTGCTGGATTTCTTCCTCCCAGTTGTGGGACAAGACCTCTTCTCCAGTGAGGGCCTGATGGTCTACTCTCAGAGAAAGTTGGTCAGACCATTTTCTTAGGGCCAGCTCCAAGACAGAAAGGAAGGGAAAGACAAATGTTTCCATAGCCTACCTTGGGGAAGAAGAATTCTAGTTTCTCTGGCATGTGCTGGGAAGAGAGTTATGAGCCAGGAATAGTGGATGAAAACAAAAACAAAAAAATAGATACCATAGAATCACAGGAGACCTTTGACTTGAGTGCTTAAAATCTAGTGCAATCATTTACTAGAGGTCACTCTAAGGAGAAGAAGCGTGAGGTGTGTGGATTGCTTGGAATACCATTAAGGGAGTGTGCTAGACAGTGCAAGATTCTGAGGTCAATTCATTTACAGTCTAGCCTTGTGACTTTGGCCAAGTTATTTAACTTTTCTTTGACTCAATTTTTCCCATCTATATGTAGGTATAATATCACCCTCCTCATAGCTGTTGAAGATGAAAAGAGGTAACAGGTTTGAGAGCTTAACACGCCAACCACCATAAGGTAATTTCTTGATTCAAGCTCACAGCTATTATTCGTAAGTTAAATAAAATTCAAACATCAAGAAAGATGGAATGGGTGACTTCTAAATTTCTTCCTAGGGTAGGATAATGTAAGCCCGATGCTTAGCTTAGTGTATGGAATGTAGTAAGTAAGGCTATTCAATCATTTTAGTTCTTTCTTGATATTATTTATCATTATCGCTCTTGCTCATTTGCATGGCCAAATTTGATTATTTTTAGGTCATTTTAAATTACATTTTATTAAAATGACAGTTCTTCTGTTTTCACCCTAACTCAGTACTTTCAACTAGATGTAATTTTTGCCTTCTTTTACTCAGAAGAATAATACCTGGAGACATTTTGGGGTGTTATGACTAGGGTGTGCTTATGGATCATGACTGATGGAGACCAGGAATGCTGCTCAACATACTATAAAGCACAAGGAAGGCCCCAACACAAAAAATTTATGATCCAAAGGCCAATAGTGCCAACGTTAAGAACTAAATCCAGGTCCAGTGTGATGGAGCAATGAGTTAAGCTGCCACTTGCAACACAAGCATCCCATGTGAGCACCTGTTTGTGTCCCAGTTGCTCCACTTCCGATCCAGCTCCCTGCTATTGCGCATGGGAAAGCGGCAGAAGATGGCCCAAGTGCCACCCACAGGACAGACTTGGATGGAGTTCCAGGCTCCTGGTTTTAGCCTGGTCCAACTTCAGTCATTGTAGCCCTTTGGGTGAGTGAACCAGCAGATGGAAGATCTCTTTCTCTCTCTGTCTGCCTCCCTGTCTCTGTCTCTGGCTCTCTCTCTCTGTAACTCTGCTGTTCAAATAATCAAATAAATATATAATTTAAAAAGAACTGAAGTTCCTCAGTTCTTCCATGTCTTGGATAGAGCCTCAGGAAGGTGTTTTGAATCTATTGACTTGGTGTTTCAGTAGAGATTTGTATCATATCATAGGCAAGACTAGAAATTTCTCTGTTGTATTTTCAGGTACATTTTAAAGGAAATAGCAATAAAATTGCGTCACTGGAGAATTTCACTGTTTCTACATTTCTACCTAGAGAAGGGTTTCTTGTTTAATCCTCATCCTTTGGGGCCAACTTATACCCAAGCAGACTGTCTGGACCATGCCAAAGGATTTTCAAGCAGACTACGTACTTCCGTACTTGGTTCTTTTCACATCCATCCCTCCTGAAAGGGAACAAAAGGGAGCAGATTGCTGTCGAACACTATTTACCAAGAACCATTTTAAGGTCATCAAGGGAAGATGGATTTCAGTTGAAGGGGTTTTCAACCTTGACTGTTGACATTTTGGGGTAGATATTCTATGCATTTTATCGGCATTTCCCCCCTATTCAGCCTGTAGATGTTATTAACTGCATTTCATGGTTGACTGAACAGAGATTCCAAGTACAGTAACTGATTGAACTTGGTTGAACACCCTCTCAAATTCATGTCTACTTGGCACTTCGATGTGACTTTATTTGTAAAGTGTCTTTGCATAAGGAATTACAGTCTCAAGATGAAACCACTTTAGATTTAGGATGAATGTTAAATCCAATGACAGGTGTCCTTCCAAGAAGAAAAGAAGATAAACAGAGAGAAAGAAAAGATGGCAGACATTGGAACACTTGGAGCCACCAGAAGCTGAGACGGAAGCATGGGAAGGGTCCTCCCTCATAGCATCCAGAAAGAATCAACAGGACTCCTTCAGAGTCAGAAGTTTCTGTTGTTTTGGCCTACCCACCTTGTGCTATTTTATGATAGCCTCTCCACCAAAAAACTAAGACACCAGCCCATGATCATCCAGCTCATGAGCGGTAGAATCAATTTCTGAGCAAGAGCTGATGTAACTCCAAAGCTCCTGCTTTCCCTGCACGTCTTAGTTTCTGCCACTAGCACTGGAATGAATCATCTAGGAACTGATTCTCCATGTGAAGCCTTGGCTCTCCTGCCCCAGTCATGTCATGTTTAGCTCTTTATAAAGTGACTGTCTTTCTGCTGGTGCTGGGGCAGAGACTGCCCCTCCAGACCCAGGATCCATGGTGCTCCTGGGTCTTTTTGCCGTAGTGCTCTGTGCATCACTCACCTGGCTCTGGCATGGTGGTGGTCCTTTCCACTGTTGGCTGATCAACAGCCCCTCCCATCCTCATCTTGAGTTGATGTCATGCAGGTCAACTGGTTTACTTTCAAGAAGGGTTGGTTGGTCTGGAACACGATCTGAATTCAGTACAACTAGCCCAGGTATTTCAGGTCTCCCTGCCTTTGAAGACTGAGATCTTCTTGATGCTTTCCCAGCAAAAGACCAACTTCCTACCTTTAAACTCTCAACCTTGTGTTTTCACAACTTCACTTTTCCTTCCAGAGTTGGAAGGTGGTGGGCTATAAAGAAGACCTTGACCCCATTGGCTTTTGGAACCTTTGTGCAAGTAGCTTCTCCAGAAAGACCATAATCTTCTTAGGTATTGGTTTTCCTTGGGCGCTGGATACATTCTTCTTTCAGGACATCTTAGGAAAACAATGCTTCACTCCTCTAGAGTCTCATTCCCTGGGCAGGGAGGCAAAGCTGGACAGAGACAGAGCTTGGTTCAGGATGAACCTGGGCGCATTATCTCTTTATTCTAAATCTGCTCCCTGGTGCCTTAGGGTGAAGAGTCCCCTGTAACAGGCTTTTATGGAGTTTATTTTAACAGCTCTTTCTTTTTGCATTTATTTCCTTGCTGCTTTAATTTATGATCTGATGCCATTTGCTGAAAATGAGGAAGAGAAGAGACATCAGGGTCAGTTGACTTCCTGTTGCCCACACAACCTTCTCAATATCTTCCTTCCACAATAGAACTCATTCTCAATCAGGCACAGGGGACCTAAAGCCCATGAAAATGTTTTTTTTTTTTTTTCAGGCGGAGTGGACAGTGAGAGAGAGAGAGACAGAGAGAAAGGTCTTCCTTTCGCCGTTGGTTCACCCTCCAAAGGCCGCCGCGGCCGGCGCGCTGCGGCCGGTGCATCGTGCTGATCCTAAGCCTGGAGCCAGGTGCTTCTCCTGGTCTCCCATGGGGTGCAGGGCCCAAGTACTTGGGCCATCCTCCACTGCACTCCCGGGCCTTAGCAGAGAGCTGGCCTGGAAGAGGGGCAACCGGGAGAGAATCCGGCGCCCTGACCGGGACTAGAACCCGGTGTGCCGGCGCCGCAAGGCGGAGGATTAGCCTATTGAGCCATGGCGCCGGCCGAAAATGTTTTAATGTTTTATAATTCAGATAAAAAGACAACTCTATCCAACCCAGAGTATATATATTTTTAAATAAATAATTAGCTGTAAAATAGTTTTTTTTTTTACTACTAAAAATAGCTTTTTTGGAGGAAGGGACTCATGGATGGGAAAATGTTCCCAACCTATGAACCTGCCTTTGTCTGAAGTAACTCAATGAATGAGTTACTTGAAAATTCAGTTCACAAAGAATCTCTCTCTCTCTCTCTCTCTCTCTCTCTCCTCTTACCTTTATTCCCAACCACAGAGCTCAGGCACACAGCAAGTACTTCATAAAGATCTGCTGAATGAGTAAAATCTACAAGGGAAATTCTTACTGTGGTGATATGTCTAAGGTGACAAAGGAATTGACTGGCAGATCTGGGAGCTGAACCTCTGAGTAATCCCAAATCATGTATTCTCTCTGCTCTTCCAGTTTTGGCTCTTGGTGCCTTAGCTCTGCAAGCTAACCTGTTTTGACCTGAAAAATTCTTCAGGGTGTGTTTGCCTTTTTTTAAAAATTTATTTGACAGATAGAGTTATAGACAGTGAGAGAGAGAGAGACAGAGAGAGACAGAGAGAAAGCTCTTCCTTCCGTTGGTTCACTCCCCAAATGGCTGCCATGGCCGGCGCTGCACTGATCTGAAGCCAGGAGCCAGGTGCCTCCTCCTGATCTCCCATGCAGGTGCAGGGGCCCAAGCACTTGAGCCATCCTCCACTGCCCTCTCGGGCCACAGCAGAGAGCTTGACTGGAAGAGGAGCAACTGGAACAAGAACCAGTGCCCCCATGGGATGCTGGTGCCGTGGGTGGAGGATTAACCAAGTGAGCCATGGCCCGGCCCCTGCCTTGTTTTTTATTTAAATTTTTAAAATTTGTGTGTATGTGTGTGTGTGAGTGTGTGTGTGTGTGAGAGAGAGAGAGAGAGCGAGAGGAGGGAGAGAAAGGGAGGGGTGGATTACTCTCATCTAGTTCACTGCCCAAGTGCCTGCAATGGCTAGTTCTGGGCCAGGTTGAAGTTCTGAAGCTAGGAGTCAGGAACTCAATCCAGGTCTTACACCTTAGTGGCAAGAATCCAATTGCTCGGAACATTGTCGCTGCCTCACAGCTCTTAGCAGGAAGCTGAAGTCAGGACCAGGAGCTGGGCACCAAACCCAGGTGCTCTGATGTGGGACATGCGCATCTTAACTACTAGCCTAAATGCCTGCTCCAAGTGCCTTTTATTTAGACTGTCCCCCAGATGGGGGGCTGGGTAGAAGGTCTCTCCCAGCTTGGCCAGGAAGCATGTCCCAGGTGTAACCTCCCAGCAATTACCAAGAGCTGCAGGTCTTCCCTACTCAACAGCTTCTGTGTAAGTTCAAAAGGACCTTCCCTAAGGAAAGTATTGATTGCTGGAGAATAAACAAATGATCAGATGCTCACTTGCATGCCAAGGAAGATCAAGATGCAGAAACATCCACTTTCCTTCCAAATACCTGCATATACGAAGGCACTTCAAAAGAATTGATGGACGAGTAGGTGTTTAGCTAGAGGTTAAGATGCCTGTGTCCCACATTAGAGTGCCTGGCTATGAATCCTGGCTCCAGCTCATGACTCCAGTTTCCTGATAATGCACAACCTTTGAAGACAGTGGTGCTGGCTCAAGTAATTGGGTTCCTACCCGCCATGTGGGAGACCTGATGGGATTCCCAGGTCCTAGCTTCAGCCCAGCTCAACTCTGGCCATCGTAGGCATTTGGGGAGTGAACCAGCACATGGGAATTCTGTCTTTTTTAACTGCCTCTCAAAAAAAGTTAGCATGAAATGCAATTAAAAGATAAGTATTTTTTTTTTTTTTGACAGGCAGAGTGGACAGTGAGAGAGAGACAGAGAGAAAGGTCTTCCTTTTTTGCCGTTGGTTCACCCTCCAATGGCCACTGCGGCCAGTGCACCAAGCCGATCTGAAGTCAGGAGCCAGGTGCTTCTCCTGGTCTCCCATGAGGTGCAGGGCCCGAGCACTTGTGCCATCCTCCACTGCACAGAGCTGGCCTGGAAGAGGGGCAACCGGGACAGCATCTGGAGCCCCGACCGGGACTAGAACCCAGTGTGCTGGTGCTGCAGGTCGAGGATTAGCCTATTGAGCTGCAGTGCCAGCCTAAAAGATAAGTATTTTGATGGAAATTTAAAAATCCATGCACATGAAGCAGTTTTCAAAAAGTTCATGAAAAATAAAATTTTGCATGCATGGATATAAATTTTTTTTTTTTATTTTTTTGACAGGCAGAGTGGACAGTGAGAGAGAGAGACAGAGAGAAAGGTCTTCCTTTGCCGTTGGTTCACCCTCCAATGGCCGCCGCGGCCGGCGCACCACGCCGATCCTAAGGCAGGAGCCAGGAGCCAGGTGCTTTTCTTGGTCTCCCATGGGGTGCAGGGCCCAAGCACCTGGGCCATCCTCCACTGCACTCCCTGGCCACAGCAGAGGGCTGGCCTGGAAGAGGGGCAACCGGGACAGAATCCGGCGCCCCGACCGGGACTAGAACCCGGTGTGCCGGCGCCGCTAGGCGGAGGATTAGCCTAGTGAGCCGCGGCGCCGGCCCGGATATAAAATTTTTTTACACTAAAATAAATTCATCTCTTAATTATATTTGCCAAGAATGTTTGAAATACCTTGGTAATCAAGCCCATCAAGCATGGTCATAAAAATGAATGTAAAATGATAGCTCCTTAGGTTCTTTGTTGCTCCCCGATATCTTCTCTCTAATCATGCTTAGATCTGAGACTCCCACAAGCAGTGGAGCTCCTGGCTCTCACTCCACTTTCCAGGGTCTGAGAGCTTCCCCAGCACCCCTGCTCCTATAGATACCTCTCTTTTCCTTGATAAAAAAAAACCTTGGAAACCAGCACCTTTTGTAAATGAGTATTTCCTTGGTCCAGGGCATCAGTGGCAAGGTTCTCCAAGGACAGACGCCTTTGGGAGAATGATGTCCCATTGGCCATCTTCTTTTTATCTTTCTTCCTTTGTCAGAGAAAAATTAGCAGCCATGGGAGTTGGAGCTTTTGAGACTGGAAGTATCCCCAGGGGAGAAGGGAAAGAGTTTTTCCACTATTAGTTCCAGGAAGATGGGAAGCAACGTGGTGGATAATTGAACTTTCCAGAGGATGGGAATCCAAGTGATGTGGCAGATATAAAAGTCTCCCCTTGAACACAGAGTAGTGATTCCTAAAGTCTGCAAAGGGTGGGGAGTGGGGAAGAGGGCAGGCAGAGGTTGAATAACACACACTGAAGCACAGATAGAAGGGATAATGTCTAGTGTCTCACAGCACAATGGGTGGGACCACAGTTTACAGCAACACATTTTAGATTTCACAAAGAGATAGCGTGGAGCAGTTGGAAGGCTCTAAACATGAAGTCCTGTTAAAGCAATGGAAATCCTGGGGCTGGGGTTGTGGTTCAGCTGCTGACTGCAATGCCAGCATCCCACACCGAAGCACCAGTTGAGTCCTGGCTGCTTGGCTTCCAATCCAGCTCCCCACTAATGCTCCTGGGACAGCAGCGAAGGATGGCCCAAGTACTGCCACCCATGTGGGGGACTCGGATGGAACTCTGGGGTCCCGGATTTGGATTGGGCTAGTCCCAGCCATTGCAGCCATTGGGGAGTGAACCAGGAATTGTATGTTAATGAAAAGAATAAAAAGGTCTTTGTCCTTCCAGGAAAGAAAGGGATGTGAAAATCTCATTTCGGCTTGGACACACATGCGCAAATAATATTTCTGACTTCCAGGTGTCTCTTGACATGAGCTGCCAAGGCTATGGAAGCCTTTTGAGTCCACAATCTTTGTCAGTATTTAGACAAGGCCATAAACAAAGTGGAAGTTATCTCCTGCCTTCAGAGAAAAGTACATCCTTTTTTGATGGCCCCTTTCCACTGGGTCTCACAGAGATCCTTCATGTAGGACATTTATTTTTTGCCACAGTGTCTTGGCTTTCCATGCCTGCAACTAGCTCCACTCTTGACTGCACTTCCTGATGACTCAAATCTTTGGAGACAGCAAAAATGCCTCTAGTAGTTTGGTCTCTGCCACCACATAGGAGACCTGGATGGAGTTCCTGGCTCCTGGTTTCTACCTGACCCAGTCCTAGTGATTGTAGGCATTTGGGGAGTGAACCAGTGGGAGAGAGAACTCTCCCTCAAATAAATGAAAGAAAAAAACCTTTAAACTGTATACAAAAGGTAATACATAACAGTGCAGGTGGTTCTTGGTAAAGACTGTTAAAACAGTGGGAGGAATGAGACCTATGAGTGAATGGTTGGGTCAACAGGGAGAACCAGCTAAGTGACATTTTATTATAACCATCCCACTGAAGTACCCAGGAGCAGTTAAAGCCCATCATGGTAGTTACTCAGAAAATACCTGTTGAATGGGAATAAAAAAAGAGTTAGACATGATTGTTCCGTGACCCTAGCCCCCAGGTTCACTTGTTTATAAGAATGTCACTCACGGCTGGAGAGTCACAGCCCAAGATCAGGTTCTGTGGGAACAACGCTTCCCCACAAAATGTCGCTGTAAATCAGGTCCAATAGGAATCCGATTTGGTCATTGTTCTCGCTGCTCTCAAACTTAGTATCTGCCTGACATTGTATGGGGGGCAGGGGCTGACGTGGAATCCTCTATCCCAGCTGCAGAACAAAGAGATTATATATGATTCTCTTCCAGGGTCATGGGACCAAGCTATCAGAAACTAGGAGTGGCCTCTAGCTCTTTGTCCAACAACTTGAGCTTCAGGCCAGTGTTATAGGTGGGATGCTTGTGTCTGCCCAATCCCCAGTTCCTACGTTAAAGCCCTAATCTCTGAGACAGGTGTCATGTCACAGCGTATGAAGCCACCAATTGCAATGACCACATCCCATATCAGGGCACCAGTCTGAGTCCTGGCTTCGCTTCCAGTGCAGCTTCCTGCAAATGCATCCTGGGAGGCTGTGGATGATGGCCTAAGTACCTGGGCCCTTGCCACCCATGTGGGAGACCCAGATGGGTCAACGGGTGGAGTATGTCTCTCTCTCACCTGGATGGCAGGTGAAGCGATGAGTTGGTGCAATCAACTGTGTCCAAACCTTCAGGACTCAACACACTGACAACATAATATTCTCTAGTGTTTGCTTAGTGCCTGTAAGTTTACATGCATCATACTGTGGGGCCTGTGCTGGTGCTGTTAGCTGTCCCATCTGCAGCCAGAGACTCAGACAGGGCAATTCACTTCCTCAGCATCATACAGTTAGAAAGTGGCTGGGCCAGGATTTGAACTTGGGTCTGTCTGATGTCAATCAGTGCCCTGAAGCATGAAGTTATGCTATTATACGTATCTCCCTGTGTCTTTCATCTGTGTTTTAAAACCCAAAAGAGAAATCAACAATGCACAATGCCAGTGGGTCCACACAAGCTCTCCGGGAATTCAGTTGATGCGATAATGTGTACACCAGGTAATTAGCAGAGTTCATCTGAACTCATCACCACCAGCTCCTCCCCGAAGCTCTCGGTGCCCGTATTACCATGGCCCCTGGGCATGCTTCCTGGAAGACACAGCAGTAATGGCCAAGTTACGGTCTTGACTGGCACTAATGAGACCAATGGGATTCCTGCCTGTACGAACCGCTGAACTGTGCCGCTGTAGCAATCCCAAGGAAACCAATTGCAAGTTTCAATAATGAAGAAACTCCTGGGTTTCCAATGACACCTGAGGACTCATTAAAAGTTGACACACAATTACCACCTCCACTTCACCTGTGCAAGTTGGAGAGTCCCTAAGGATCACTCACGTAGCTTCAGGCAGAAAAGTTTGACCCAGAGCTCGGGGCCAATGTGGGAGCAGAGTCACAGGTGCGCCCCACCTCAGAGGAATGGTCTCCAAGTAGTCTTCCTGCTCAGCCCTCATGCCCAGAGTCAGGTGTCTGATTAGTAGCAAGAGATGGAAGTGGAAATTGGAGGTGGCCTGTTGTGGGCCCAGGCACCAGATTCCCAGAGCTCTAATTGGCTGGATACCTTTACCTGTACCCTGGAACCAACGCAGCAAAGCACTTGGTGCCAAGGGCAGCCCATGTGGACATTCCTCCCAGACTGCACTGTGGAAGGTGAATGTAAGATTTCTCCTCCTCCATCTGGACACTCACCAGCCTCTGTCATGTAAATTACTAATTACTGTTCAATACCCACCCTCTTTCCCCACTCAACTTTCCCCCTAAGAGTCTAGGGTCACTCTGCAATTGCTAATCATTGTGTTTCCAGCACCCGGCACCTCATAGTTGCTCAATAAACACAGCTAAAACAAGCACAGGTCTCTGTCCTTGCAATGCTATGGAGAGCCTGTGGGTTGTCAAATGCTTCTGAAGTGTGGCTAGTTATCATCTAATTTACCTGAAATCCACTTTTCAGGTGTTGCGGCCGCTGTGGGAGCCCGCCTGCCCTTAGGTGAGTATCACAGTCACAGTGTCCCCAGTGTAGATGGGTGTCATCTTTGGGCCACTGGGACTATGGGGGAAGGTCCTTTGTATTGGAATCCCTGAAGACTTTTTTTTCATGATAAAATCATATTTTATTTTTTAAAATTATATTTAAATTCCTGGGGTGTTTTTTATTTTTTATTTTTTTTAACTTTTATTTAATGAATATGAATTTCCAAAGTACGACTTATGGATTACAATGGCTTCCCTCCCATACCGTCCCTCCCACCCACAACCCTCCCCCCTCCCACTCCCTCTCCCCTTCCATTCAAATCAAGATCCATTTTCAATTATCTTAACATACAGAAGATCAGCCTAGCACACATTAAGTAAGGATTTCAACAGTTTGCTCCCACACAGAAACATAAAGTGAAAAATAATAGATGATTTATTTAAATGGTGATGAAATCAGATCAGACCTATTGTCATGTTTAATCCCTGGGGTGTTTTTTAAAGTCATGTTTATGGTAGGTGGAATTGTTGAATTGAAGGCTCCATCCATTTTTTCTTTAATTATTTTGTCTGTTCTACTTAATATGACTGGTTTAATTCTGTAATTAATACACAGTTATTCTTAAGTGTTGAAATTTAACTGAAATGTGATCCCTGTTAAATATAAGAGTGGGAATAAGAGAGGGAAGAGATGTACAATTTGGGACATGCTCAAGCTGACTTGCCCCAAATGGTAGAGTTAGAAACATACCAGGGGACTCCAATTTAATCCCATCAAGGTGGCATGTACCAATGCCATCTCACTAGTCCAAGTGATCAATTTCTGTTCACAATTGATCATAATGAAAGGACTGAGAGTCAAAGGGAGCACATAAACAAGTCTAGTACCTGCTAATACTAACCGATAGAATAAATAAAGGGGAGAGTGATCCGATATGGGAAGCGAGATACTCAGCAGACTCATAGAATGGCGGATGTCCTAAACAGCATTCTGGCCTCAGAATCAGCCCTAAAGGCATTCGGATCTGGCTGAAAAGCCCATGAGAGTATTTCAGGCATGGAAAGCCAAGACACTCTGGCAAAAAAAAACAAAAACAAAAACAAAAACAAAAACAAAACAAAACAAAACAAAAAAACAAAAAACAAAAAACCAAAAAAACCTAAATGAAAGATCTCTGTGAGTGAGATCCCAGTGGAAAGAACAGGTCTTCAAAGAAGGAGGTACCTTTCTCTGAAGGGAGGAGAGAACCTCCACTTTGACTATGACCTTGTCTAAACAAGATAAGAGTTGGAGAACTCAAGGGGCTTCCATAGCCTTGGAAACTCATGACTGGAGCATAGGGAGATTACTGATGCCATAAACAGGAGTGTCAATTTGTAAAGTCAACAACAGGAGTCACTGTGCACTTACTCCTCATGTAGGATCTCTGTCCTTAATGTGCTGTACATTGAGGCTTAATGCTATAACATGTACTCAAACAGTATATTTCACTTTGTGTTTCTATGGGGGTGCAAACTGTTGAAATCTTTACTTAATGTATACTAAACTGATCTTCTGTTAAAAAAAAGAAGAAATTAGCAATTCCCAACTTGACTCTCACTGGGATTAAACATGACAATAGGTCTGATCTGATTTCATCATCATTTAAAAAATCATCTATTATTTTTCACTTTATGTTTCTGTGTGGGAGCAAACTGTTGAAATCTTTACTTAATGTATGCTAAACTGATCTTCTGTAGATAAAGAGAACCAAAAATGAATCTTGATGTGAATGGAAGGGGAGAGGGGAGGGTTGCGGGTGGGAAGGACGTTATGGGGGGGAAGCCATTGTAATCCATAAGCCGTACTTTGGAAATTTATATTCATTAAATAAAAGTTAAAAAAATAATGTAATAATTCCTCAAAATATTATTTTTAGCAATAACAATTTATAGATTTGCAAGTTCAATCAAATATTTTCCCCTAACCATTTGAGAGTAATTTTTTATATTGTATCATATCATCCCTAAACACATGGTAAGCCTTTGAGTACTTAAGACTTTCTCCTATCTAATCACAATACAAAGTACCAATGTAAGGAAATGAATAATGGGGCATTATTATCAAGTAAATCTCACACCTCATCAAAGTTTTGCCAGATTCTCCAACAAATTCCTTTGCAAAAAAACAGTCCAGTTCACAGCCAGGAGGTACTGCCTTTCTCCCATGTGTCTTCAAGTTTTCCTTCTCTCTTCCACAGTTAATCAGTATTGTGATGATTCTTGTGACTTTGACATTTGGAAAGATTATAGGCCCATTCTTTTATAGAATGTCAATTCATTTAGGCTCATGTGATATTTCTCATAATTAAGATCAGGCCATGCATCCTTGGCTGGAATATCATAGACAGGATGTTGTGTGCTTATTGTATACAATCAGATCGCTCATGGTTCTGGCTTGTTTCACTACTGATGGTGTCTGGTTGGATCATTGGGTCCTGCCTGACTTTTTAGACTTCTTGAGGCACTTCCAAGCCCTTTCTGCCCATGCTCCCTGTAATATTGGTCTTTTTCGTATTCCTCAAATGGACAATCATTTTCCTTCCTCAGGTCCTTTGCACATTCCTCCCACCTCCCTCCACAAGATGCTGCCTGGTACACCCTTACCTTTCCATCTGGCCCTGGAGCAGAATGCTTCAGCTGAAATGACACTCTTCCTGTGAACCCGTCCCCCACCAGCTTTTCTGAACCTCTCTGGTTTGGGTGGTCGGGCACTTACAGGCAATGCCTCCCCTTCCTTATTGGTTCTATAAGGTTTTGGGTGGCATCTTGAGAGTTTTCTATCTATAACATCATGTCATCTGTAAACAGGCAATTTTACTTCTTCCTTACTGATGTGGATGCCTTTTGTTTCTTTCTCTTGTCAAATTGATCTAGCTAGGATTCCAGCACTATGTTGAATAGAAGTGCTGGGAGTGGGTGAGCATTTGGTACAGCAGTTAAGACCCTGTTTGGGATGACCATATTCCAAATTGGAGTGCTTAGGCTTGAGTCTCAGCTCCACTCCCAATTCCAGCTTCCTGCTACTGTGTGCACCCTGGGAGGCAGCAGTTGGTAGCTCAAGTAGTTGGGTCCCTGCCACCCATGTGGGAGATCCAGACTGAGTTCCAGGCTCCTGACTTTGGCCTGACCCCGTCCCAGATGTGGTGGGCATTTAGCAAATGGATCAGCAGATGTGAGTTCTCTTTCTGGTTAAAATTCCAGCCTCATATTTTTTTTAAATGACTCACTCTTATGGGTTACATACTTCTTGGAATTTGGTTATTGAATTTGTTGGTATATGAATGTTTATGGTAGTCTGTTACAATCTCTTGTATTTCACTGGTATCAATTTTAACATCTCCTCTTTCTTTCCAACTTTATTTAAGTCTTTTCTTACCTGGTCCAGAGAATTGGTTGTCAACTTTGTTTAGTTTTTCAAAGGAACCAACACTTAGTTTCTAGAGTGGTGGGAGAGGGTTCCATGTAGAGGGGACACCCAGTGCAAAGGTCTATTTATTTTTTTTATTTTTTATCAGTGCAAAGGTCTAGCATGACAGAGGAATGATGCATTAAGGGACTATGGTATACAAAGACATTCTTCTCAGATCTAGAAAAAATGATGCTGAAATTCATATGGAGGCATAAGAGACCTCGAATAGCTAAAGCAATCTTGTACAACAAAAACGAAGCCGGAGGCATCACAATACCAGATTTCAGGACATACTACAGGGCAGTTGTAATCAAAACAGCATGGTACTGGTACAGAAACAGATGGATAGACCAATGGAACAGAATAGAAACACCAGAAATCAACCCAAACATCTACAGCCAACTTATATTTGATCAAGGATCTAAAACTAATTCCTGGAGCAAGGACAGTCTATTCAATAAATGGTGCTGGGAAAACTGGATTTCCACGTGCAGAAGCATGAAGCAAGACCCCTACCTTACACCTTACACAAAAATCCACTCAACATGGATTAAAGACCTAAATCTATGACCTGACACCATCAAGTTATTAGAGAACACTGGAGAAACCCTTCAAGATATTGGCACAGGCAAAGAGTTTCTGGAAAAGACCCAGGAGGCACAGGCAGTCAAAGCCAAAATCAACTATTGTGATTGCATCAAATTGAGAAGTTTCTGTACTGCAAAAGAAACAGGAGAGTGAAGAGACAACCGACAGAATGGGAAAAAATATTTGCAAACTATGCAACAGATAAAGGGTTAATAATCAGAATGTACAAAGAGATCAAGAAACTCCACAAAAACAAAACCAACAACCCACTTAAGAGATGGGCCAAGGACCTCAATAGACATTTTTCAAAAGAGGAAATCCAAATGGCCAACAGACACATGAAAAAATGTTCAAGATCACTAGCAATCAGGGAAATGCAAATCAAAACCACAATGAGGTTTCACCTCACCCCGGTTAGAATGGCTCACATTCAGAAATCTACCAACAACAGATGCTAGCGAGGATGTGGGGAAAAAGGGACACTAACCCACTGTTGGTGGGAATGCAAACTGGTCAAGCCACTATGGAAGTCAGTCTGGAGATTCCTCAGAAACCTGAAGATAACCCTACTGTTCGACCCAGCCATCCCACTCCTTGGAATTTACCCAAAGGAATTTAAATTGGCAAACAAAAAAGCGGTCTGCACCCTAATGTTTATTGCAGCTCAATTCACAATAGCCAAGACCTGGAACCAACCTAAATGCCATCAATGGTAGACTGGATAAAGAAATTATGGGATATGTACTCTTTAGAATACTATACCGCAGTAAAAATCAATGAAATCCAGTCATTTGCAACAAAATGGAGGAATCTGGAACACATCATACTGAGTGAAATAAGCCAGTCACAAAGGGACAAATATCATACGTTCTCACTGATCGGTGACAACTGACTGAACACCAAAAAGGAAACCTGTTGAAGTGAAACGGACACTATGAGAAACTATGACTTGATCAGCATAGCCCTGACTGTTAATGAACAACTTAATACATTATCCCTCTTAGTAGTTTTTTGTCTGTTCTACTTAATATGACTGGTTTAATTCTGTAATTATCACACAGTTATTCTTAAGTGTTAAAATTTAACTGAAATGTGATCTCTGTTAAATATAAGAGTGGGAATAAGAGTGGGAAGAGATGTACAATTTGGGACATGCTCAAGCTGACTTGCCCCAAGTGGTAGAGTTAGAAACATACCAGGGGATTCCAATTCAATCCCATCAAGGTGTCATGTACCAATGCCATCTCATTAGTCCAAGTGATCAACTTCTGTTCACAATTGATCATAATGAAAGGACTAAGAGTCAAAGGGATCACATAAACAAGTGTAGTGCCTGCTAATACTAACCGATAGAATAAATAAAGGGGAGAGTGATCCAACATGGGAAGCGAGATACACAGCAGACTCATAGAATGGCAGATGTCCTAAACAGCACTCTGGCCTCAGAATCAGCCCTAAAGGCATTCAGATCCAGCTGAAAAGCCCATGAGAGTATTTCAGGCATGGAAAGCCAAGACACTCTGGCAAAAAAAAAAAAAAAAAAAATAAGGACCTAAATGAAAGATCTCTGTGAGTGAGATCCCAGTGGAAAGAACAGGTCTTCAAAGAAGGAGGTACATTTTTCTGAAGGGAGGAGAGAACTTCCACTTTGACTATGACCTTGTCTAAACAAGATAAGAGTCGGAGAACTCAAAAGGCTTCCATAGCCTTGGAAACTCATGACTGGAGCATAGGGAGATTACTGATGCCATAAACAGGAGTGTCAATTTGTAAAGTCAACAACAGGAGTCACTGTGCACTTACTCCTCATGTAGGATCTCTGTCCTTAATGTGCTGTACATTGAGGCTTAATGCTATAACATGTACTCAAACAGTATATTTCACTTTGTGTTTCTATGGGGGTGCAAACTGTTGAAATCTTTACTTAATGTGTACTAAACTGATCTTCTGTATATATATAGAAAATTGAAAATGAATCTTGATATGAATGGAAGGGGAGAGAGAGCGGGAAAGGGGAGGGTTGTGGGTGGGAGGGAAGTCATGGTGGGGGGAAGCCAATGTAATCCATAAGCTGTACTTTGGAAATCTATATTCATTAAATAAAAGTTTAAAAAAAGGGACTATGGTATAACCCGTGAGCCCTGGAGAGTTGGAATTGGTGGGGGATGGGCAGTTTCCATGATGTGGAAGACCAGTAGGAATGAAGATTTTGTGTCAGGAATTAGAACTAAGCCCTAACATCGTAATAATTAGTGTGTGCCTTATCAGCCAGTCTTTTCATCACTACAGTGAAATATCTAAGATAAGCTACTTTTGAAGGAGGGATGTTTATTTCAGCTCAAGTTTCATGAGTTCCAAGCTCAAGGTTTGGAGGCTCCCTGGGTTCAGCATCTGGTGATGGCATGGCAAACCATAACAGTGCCCTTCAGGAGCAGGTGATGTGTTAGGTAAAGAACAGGCTCAAAGAAGAGGGACATGGTACTCCCAAGATACAACCTAGATAACACTGTCTATGTTGGAAGAAAATTTCAAATACATAGTTTAGGCTGAGCACTTCTGGTGGCCACAGGTGGATTCAACATGGGACAATAGGCTGCTTGAAAAAGGTGGCTATTCATACAACATTCAGGATCTAGTCATAGATGTCACTGACAGGTCAGTGGGGGGTGGGGTCAAAGAGTGTTTCAAGTGAGTAAACTGGACGTGTAAATCCTAACACCTGATGGCAACCATGAACTGCGAAGGGCAGGGAGCTGCTGGAGGAGAGGAAAAGGGGAGACTTCACCTTTGATGCGTTGCTGTACATAGCAATGTGTTTACTAGCTGTAAGCTAGAATCTGTTTCTCAAAAGAATCATTATTTGCCAGTTTTAAAATCCATTTCAAGTATCTTAGCATTTTCCTCTATTTTATAAACACAGGAGGTAAACAGGGAATCTGCTGGTTTCTTGAGAAAGCATTGGGTTTGAGGGCCTCTCTCCCACTTAACTCACCAATGGTGGTGTGAAGCAGGTGACTAACCCGTAGTGGGGAGCAGAGGGCCCAGGCCAATGACTCCATGGCCAAACTTGGGCTTGCAGAGGAAGAAGAGTGACATTGCCCTTACTGCTTCCTGGACACCTGCCCTCCCTGTAGGTGGCCTCCAGCTGCCTGGAAGGCTGGCCCCTGAGAGCCAGAAGAGCACTGGAAAGCAGAAAGCCCACAGGCAGGTGTGACTGAAGTTTCCACTCCTTCCTAAGGTTGTCACTCCGGTTGCCTTGGGGCCATTTTCTGGTCAGTGTTTGTGCCCTGGGATGCAGGTCGTCTTTCGAAGAAAGGGTTTATGAGCTTACCTGTTTAGTTCTGTGAAAATCATAAACAGACTCCAGGTGAGAGTTTCTTGCTGGTGAATACTAAGGTGTTGAAGGAGAGAGAGGTTCCACACCCAGAATGTTACCCAGAGTCTTATCCTTGTCAGTGAAGCTGAGTTGGAATAATGAGAGCAAGGTCTGAAGATAAAAGAAAGAGAAATTTTAATTCACTGGTGGCTGAGGAAGGTAGCAGACCTGGGTGTGTGTGTGTCTCAAGAACTACTGTGCTCCTCGGTCAGGGTGGCCTAGGGTTTTTCCAGAGCCCCAAAGGGAATTTGGGCTGCTAATGACGTGACCGATGCCAAGACAAGAGTAGGCAGTCGAGGCTGGCGCTGTGGCTTACTGGGCTAATCCTCTGCCTGTGGCGCCGGCACCCCGGGTTCTAGTCCCGGTTGGGGCACAGGGTACTAGTCCCGGTTGCTCCTCTTCCAGTCCATCTCTCTGCTGTGGCCCGGGAGGGCAGCGGAGGATGGTCCAAGTGCTTGGGTCCCTGCACCCGCATGGAAGACCGGGAAGAAGTACTTGGCTCCTGGCTTCAGATCGGCGCAGTGCAGGCCGTAGCGGCCATTAGGGGAATGAACCAACGGAAGGAAGACCTTTCTCTCTGTCTCTCTCTCACTGTCTATAACTCTCTCTCTGTCTAACTCTGCCTTGCAAAAAAAAAAAAAAAAAAAAAAAAAAAGAGTAGATAGTTGAGTCCTGCAGTCAGTTGTAGGTCTGATGACAGGGTATTTTACCAATCTCAGGCATCAATGCAGTTCCTCGACAAACTTGCTTGTGACTTGACTTTGTCATGAAAGAAGGCATAGCAGGATTTTTTTTTCTGTACAACTAAGCAACTACAAAACAATGTTTGGCTGGGATCTGAAAGAGATGAAGTAATTGTGTTAAGAGATTCCAGTGTTACATTCACCAGGATGAGACCAATTCAGCTTAGAATCTATGATTATTGTGCCCTTAATTATTCATACCCCTTATAGTCTGTGATGATAAATTCAACACTCTGTTCATGCTGACCAAGGAGTATCAGATGACTTTGCAACGTCAGCTGTCTTTCCCATGGCCTCTTTCTGGAACTCACAAGCAAGAATTATCTGTTTGAACAGACACTCCAGATGGTTACAAGCTCAGTAGTTAGCATTTATTCATCAGAATATGAAAAGGAAAAGATGTATTTGGCAGGGTTACAAGAGCAAGGGACAGGAAGTCGAGCTGTGTTTCCAGGGTTAAACCCTTAAGTGCCTGTGCCTCATCACCAGGTACTGAGCCGTTGTGTGGCTCTATTTTAGCTGTCAGAATTTGGCTCCCCAGCTAGGAAAGTGTTTAACCTTCTGCAGATGAGTTTTCTTTGGTTACTGTGGGGGAAGCAGGCTACTTCTCTGAGCTAGTTCAACTGCTTACTCCTTACCCCTCTTGACGCCTTTAGAGAACACTGCTGCTATATAACTTCCAGGTTGTTCATGTAATGATTGCATTCCATGATTGGCATGATTTTTTGTTCTTGGATAAAAAAATTGAGAGATAAGGTATGAGAAAACCGTTGGCCATGAAGCTAACTGTCTTACCCCAAATTCCTGAGTTCTCAGGACATCAGACCCTCCTCCTGTCCCAGTGGCCTGGCCTGGCCCCTCCTCCTTCTCTGAGGTCATAGGTTGTCTCCATCGTGCACAGAGTCTGGAACGCCTGAGCTCACTTGTGACGTCATTTCCAGTAGGAACAAGCAGGAAGGGCCCACTGAGGACAGAAAGAAGTGAGTGCCCACTCTGGAAGGCCAGGGGCCAATTATCTTAAATGCAGTAGTCGCCCAGATCGGGCCAGCCCTGGACACAGAGTAAGCCCTGCCTACTCAGGGCCCGGCTAGAATCACTTCGGCTGCACCCAGCCACGCGGGAGCCGTTTCTCCAGTCAGTCAGGCCTAATAGGTGGGTCTTTGTTGCCAATCAGGGTCTTGGGGGCATGGCTTTAACAAATTGCCCAATCAGGTGTGCAACCAGCAGGAAGGGGCGGTGCTTCATTGCCGCGTGCGATTTTTTCTTCCTGGCGCCGCCATATTTGGGGTTCTGTTGACAAAAGCTCAAGGAAACTCAGCTGTTGGAGTGACCGCTGCTGAGCCAGTAAATCTAGGGGGAGACACAGGGCCATCACCGAAGCTGTGAAACCGTGAGTGTGTGGGGCCCAGGGGAGAAGGGGTAGCTGGGACCGGCGGGAGCCGGCTGTGGCTGTGGGACTGGGACGCTTCCGGTCAGCTCCGAAGTCCTAGGACTTGAGTCGGCCCGCTGGCACCTCCTGGCCCTCCGGCCCCTCTGGCCCACGGGGTTTGGGGCCGAGCAGCAGCCAGGACCCCTGGGCGGGCGCCCGCTCTCTGGGGGCGGGGATGGCGGGCGGGCCTTGGGAATCCGGACTGCACCGCGTGGGCGGGTCACACGATGAGGAGTCCCAGGTCCCTCCTGTTCTCCCCAGGGATGACCTGATTTCCCTGAGCTTAGGGGAAGTCGGGTCTCCAGACTGGACCCTTCTTCGGTCCAGGTTCTTCTGCCACGGTCTGGGTGAATTATAAAGAAAACGGGTTGCTCTTGGCTGAGGGTTCTGATTCAAGGTTCGGGGGAGGCACCCAGTGACGCCCTCGATGACACAGGACATAAGGTGGCCACGGGGAGTGCCAGAGACCTAGCCAAAGTGGCTTTTAAATCAGGCTATAATCACGTAATTCACTAATAAATCCATTAATCACGTATGCACATTATTCCTGTTGGCAGAGCCCTCGTCATCTCTTCAATGTCCCACTTGATTCTTCCCTGTTAGTAGTAGCTTGTGATGATGACTTTTAAATTTACACATGAGTGTCCATGGGGGACAAACCATATTCAAACCATAGCGCTAGAGCTGGCAAGAGATAATTACATTTCCCGCGTGCACCACATTGTTAGACACCAGCTTTCCTTCTGATACTCACATTATCCACTATTTTCTTTCCGTGTACATTTCATTTGGATTCAGTATTTTTAAAAAAATCTTCCCCCAGACCGACAGCTAGCTGTTTTTAAAGGTTTGATTTTGGGGCCAGCGCTGTGGCAGGGGGGTGAAGCCACCACCTGCGGCACCAGTATCCCATATGGGTGCTGGTTCGAGTACTGGCTGCTCCACTTCCCATCTAGCTCCCTGCTATGGCCTGGGAAAGAAGTGGAAGATGGCCCAAGTCCTTGGGCCCCTGCATCCACCTGGGAGACCCGGAAGAAGCTCCTGGCTCCTGGCTTCAGATCAGCTCAGCTCTGGTCATTGTGACCACTTGGGGAATGAACCAGCAGATGGAAGACCTGTCTCTCTGCCTCTCTGTAACTCTGCTTTTCAAATAAATAAAAATAATCTTTAAAAAAGATATTTTGAGTAATAGTGGTGAGAGTGAGCATCCTGTCTAGTCATGGATCTTAGTGGAAATGCTTCTAACTTTTCCTATTTTTTTTTGACAGGCAGAGTGGACAGTGAGAGAGAGAGACAGAGAGAAAGGTCTTCCTTTGCCATTGGTTCACGCTCCAATGGCCGCCACGGCTGGCATGCTGCGGCCGGCGCACCGCACTGATCCGATGGCAGGAGCCAGGTACTTATCCTGCTCTCCCATGGGGTGCAGGGCCCAAGTACTTGGGCCATCCTCCACTGCACTCCCTGGCCACAGCAGAGAGCTGGCCTGGAAGAGGGGCAACTGGGACAGAATCTGGTGCCCTGACCGGGACTAGAACCCGGTGTGCCGGCGCCGCTAGGCGGAGGATTAGCCTAGTGAGCTGCGGCGCCGGCCTCCCTATTCAATATGATGTTGGTTATGGATTTGTCTTATGTTGCCTTGATTGTGTTGAGGTTCATCCCTTTTTTATTTTTATAGATTTATTTATTTTTTGAAAGTCAGAGTTACACAGAGAGAGGAGAGGCAGAGAGAGAGAGAGAGACAGAGAGAGAGACAGAGAGGGAGGTCTTCCATCCGATGGTTCACTCCCCAATTAGCTGCACTGGCAGCTGTGCTGATCTGAAGCCAGGAGCCAGCAGCCTCTTCCGGGTCTCCCACGCGGGTGCAGGGGCCCAGGGACTTGGGCCATCTTCTACTGCTTTCCCAGGCCATAGCAGAGAGCTGGATTGGAAGAGGAGCAGCTGGGACTAGAACCGGCGCCCATATGGGATGCCGGCGCTTCAGGCTAGGGCATTATCCCGCTGTGCCACAGTGCCGGCCCCAAGGTTTGCCCCTTCTATATCCAAAAAATTAAAGTTTTTTTAAAACAGAAAAGGGTGTATTTTATCAAATTATTTCTCTGTATTTATTGAGATAATCATACGGTTTTTGTCCTTCATTTTGAAAATAGGATGTGCCATGTTTACTGATTTGCATATGTGGACCATCCCTGCATCCCTGGGATAAATCCCACTTAGAATGGATAATCTTTTTGATCTGTTGTTGGGTTATGTTTGCTACTGTTTTCTTGAGGATTTTTGTATCTGTTCATCAGGTATATTGGTCTGTTGTTCACTTTTTTGTTGTCAGGTTTTGGAATTAAGACAGTACTGGTCTCATTAAATGAATTTGGAAGTGGCAATACAGAAAAAACGTACAAAAATTTAGTTTAATGCATAAATGTACACAAACATTTTATATATATATATTTATATAAAACACACACATACACACACACACACATAAAATTACTTCCTTGAAGATGTCAGGCAAGCTCCTGGCCAGAAAAGCCACATGGGAATTCATCAGAATCCTTTAGGCAGAGATGATGCATCTAGCCTCTGAGCGTGTATCTGCCTGAGTAAATAGTAAATTCTAGAGTCTGTAAGATTTCCAAAATGGCCGAAGGAGGAGATGGCAATCACAGTTTCTGCTGATGCCAACCATTGCCTTATCATTCTCCCTAGATGGCCAAATCGGCAGTGATAGTATTGGTGAGACACCACCATCATCCCAACCACAATGTGATTCTTCACATGATCTAGGTGAATGAATTGGGATGAGCAGTGATGGGTAAGGGACCAGCCTGGGTGATGGAGATAAACAGGATGTACCTGAGAGTCTGGTCCTTGACTTTGACTATGGGAGTTTGCTGATGCTTCACAAAGACCCCAAGGACCGTCACAGAGAGATCTTGGAAGCACAGAGTGAAGAGTGTTTGCGAGCCAGGAAGGCCACCACGTTTTGAAAAGAGTGATAATGCTTCCTGTTGGAGTCCCCTACTTAGTCAATGGCATATGGGAGTCTACATGTGATTAGAAAAGCAAAGCCGCGATTTCTGAGTTTATGAGAAAAGTTACTTGCAACCTAGGGCTCACTGTTCAATTTGGAACTACCTTCAAACTCAGAGGTACACATAGAGAATTTCACAGAGGCTTTCAGGGTTATGCTGTGTTTAATGCCAAGAGAAATAACATTTGCACATGTGCAGATTTCACATGGGAGTCTTAACCTCTTACAGTTGTATGCATTAGTGAAATGCTAATATCACTGTCAGAGATAAGCTGTGAGCCTATTTAGGTTATATGTGAACGTCAGATTTTGAGTTAAGAAAACTGCCCCGAATTTTAGAGAGGCATATTTACTTTTTGTAGTTTTTAAAGTCATTCAAAGTCAAAATAGGAGGAGAAATACTGTCTAGAATAAGTGAACTTAAGTTGAAGCTATTTTTTTTCTCTAGAAATAACTTAATTCTGGTGCCACCAAAATAATGCCCAGTTCATTTACAGTAGCACAACATTTTATTACATAGGACTCAGTCGTTTCCAATGTTTACATAAGTTATTCTGTCCTCTTGTCTCATGTACCATCTCTCTGAGATTCCGTGGTCCTTCTAAATCTTTTATATACTATACAGGTAAGATCACAGTTCCAAAGTCATACAACAAAAATATATACAAAAATCTCTGGTCGGCACCGCGGCTCACTAGGCTAATCCTCTGCCTGTGGCACTGGCACACCTGGTTCTAGTCCCGGTTGGGGCGCCGAATTCTGTCCCAATTGCTCCTCTTCCAGTCCAGCTCTCTGCTGTGGCCCGGAAGTGCAGTGGAGGATGGCCCAAGTAATTGGGCCTTGCACCTGCATGGGAGACCAGGAGGAAGCACCTGGCTCCTGGCTTCAGATTGGCGCAGCGCGCCGGCCGTAGCGGCCATCTGGGGGTGAACCAGCGGAAGGAAGACCTTTCTCTCTGTTTCTCTCTCTCACTGTCTAACTCTGCCTGTCAAAAAAAACAATCTCCTTGTCATGTTACAGTTTGGGTGTCCACTAAAGGCCCAATGTATTGGAAGGTTGGGCCCAAAAGTTATGTTGGTGGCTAATAGATTAATGTTGGTGATTGATGGATTCAGGGTGGAGTTTCATCCATTTATGGAGGGGCTCTTGGGAAGTGATTAGATTGGGCTAGGTTGTTGGGGTAGCATCAAATCATGGTAGCATTGAAACTGAGCATTCCCCCTGTCTCTGCCTCCTGGTTTGCTGCATAAGCCTTCCTCTGCATGTGTTCTGCCACCTTCCTCATCACACCAGACCAGTGAGGCCACCTGATCTTGGACAGTGAACCTCCACAATGATGAACTGACATAAACCTTCATCAGTGGCTTAAGTATTCAATTGTGGTTATGAAAAACTGAGTAAGATCACTATGTAACCTATCACTATGTTGTTTTCCTTTGGGTGCTTTCAACAATTTCATCACTGGGATTCAGTGATTTGAGGATGTGTCTTGGTCTAAATTTGTTTGTATATCTTATATTATGATTTATGGAGCTTCTTTGATTCCCAGGTTTATTGTTTTCGAGTCATCTGTAGTATTTGAGGCCATTATTAAAAATTTTCTCCACCCTTTCATGATCCTTGTGTGTGTTTGCCCCCAGAGCTCCTTGATGTCCTGTTTGTTTTTTCAATCATTTTCTTCTTACTGTTGCACCTTCTATAGTTTTTATTGTTAAGGTTTATACTTCATTGGAAACGGCTGACCTGTTATTTCATCTAGTGTTATTTTTCATCTCACTATGGTGGTTTTCATCTCATAGTTTGTTTGTGTGTCCTCTTTTCTTATTTTTTAATTTTCCTGTGGTACCATATGCACATTTTAACTATGTTAAATGTGTAATTGAATAAACATTCACAATGCCATGTAATCATTGCTGCTATTTCCAGACCCTCTTCATCACTGAAAACAGAAATTCTGTATTCATTATACAGTAAGTCCCCTGTTCCCCTAGCTTAACAAGGGTAATTTCTATTCTACTTTCTGTTTCTGAACCCCCACCCCAGGCATTTCATATAAGTGGAAACATACTATATTTGTCCCCCAGATGTGGCTTATTTTATTTATCATACTGTTTTCAAGGTTCATCCATGTTGTAGTCTGTTGGTAGTCTCATAATGCGTCATCAGGTGATTTTCTTAAGATGTTGCCGTAGTGTTTCTGAGTGTACATAGGTAAACCTAGGCAGATAGCCTACTGCATACCTAGGCTTTATGGTACGACTATTGCTCCTACACTAGAATCAGTAAGGAGGTTACTGTATTAAATACAAGAGGCAATGGTAACTCAATGGTAGGTATTTGTGTATTTAAGCCCAAGTCACCATGTTTTTTTTTCCACCAGAATCATCATAAACAAGCGAGGAATACATGATACTACCACATTAGGAGGACTATGTTGTCACTAGGCCATTAAGAATTTTTCAACTCCATTGTAAATGGGACATCTATCCTATGTAAGGTTCATTGTTGCTGAAAACATGATGTGTTGCCTAAATGTACTTCATTTTTTCTTTGGCAGAGTGATATTCCATTATGTAGGTATATCACATTTTATTTATCCATTCCTATGTTGATGGCCACTTGAGTTGTTTCTACAACAATCTTTGAACATTTGTGAATAATGCTACTATGAGTAGTGGTATTTGTGTATCTGTTTTGAGTCCCTGCTTCTAATTCTCTTGGATGTACACCTAAGAGTGGAGTTGCCTGGTCAAAGGATAATTCCCTGTTCAACTTCTTTGGAAACCACCAGGACGTTTTCCATAGATGCTGCATGTTTTATATTCTCATCAGCAATGCAGAAGGGTTCAAATTTCTGTATATTTTTATAAACACTGGTTATATGCAGTATTTATTAGAATATTGTAATGGGTGTGAGTGGACATCTCCTGTGTTTATCATTTGCATTTCCCTAATGAACAATTAAGTAAGCGTTGTTTTGTGTGGTTCTTGTATTACTTGTGTATCAGGTATGGACAGTGCCCAGCCACATCGTTTGCCCTTCTTCACTTAGGTTGTTTTTTTTTTTTTTTTAGATTTATTTATTTATATGAAAGTCGGAGTTACACAGAGAAATAAGGAGAGGCAGAGAGAGAAAGAGGTCTTCCATCCACTGGTTCACTCCCCAATTGGCCACAATGACCGGAGCTGTGCCAATCCAAAGCCAGGAGCCAGGAGCTTCTTCCAGGTCTCCCACGTGGGTGCAGGGGCCCAAGGACTTGGGCCATCTACTACTGCTTTCCCAGGCCACAGCAGAGAGCTGGATTGGAAGTGGAGCAGCCGGCAGTTGAACTGGCACCTACATGGGATGCTGGCACTGCAGGCAGCGGCTTTACCTGCTATGTCACAGTGCTGGCACCTGTTTGGTTTTTGTTGTTGTTGCTGAGTTGTAGGATTTCTTCCCATGTTCTGACTGTTGCTGCTTTATCAGATGTATGGTTTATAAATCTTTCATTCTGTACATTGGCTTGCCTTTACATTGTCTTGAAAATGTCCTTTGGTATAAGAGTTTTAAGTTTGGTGTAATTATGTTACATACATTCCCCTCTGTGACCTGTCATTCTGGTGTAATATTGAAAAACATTGTTATTAAATCTGGTTTCATAAAATTTCCATCCACATTTTAATTTTAGCTGTTAAATTAAGATCATTGGTCCGGCCGGCGCCGCGGCTCACTAGGCTAATCCTCCACCTTGCGGCGCCGGCACACCGGATTCTAGTCCCGGTCAGGGCGCCGGATTCTGTCCTGGTTGCCCCTCTTCCAGGCCAGCTCTCTGCTGTGGCCCGGGAGTGCAGTGGAGGATGGCCCAAGTCCTTGGGCCCTGCACCCCATGGGAGACCAGGGTAAGTACCTGGCTCCTGCCATCGGTTCAGCGTGGTGTGCTGGTTGCAGCGCGCCGGCTGCAGCGGCCATCGGAGGGTGAACCAACGGCAAAGGAAGACCTTTCTCTCTGTCTCTGTCTCTCACTGTCCACTCTGCCTTTCAAAAAAAAAAAAAAAGATCATTGGTCCATTTTGAGTTCATTTTTGTATATGATGTGAGGTAATGGTCCTGACTTACTCCTTGGTAAGTGGATATCCTTTTTTTTCAACACTGTTTGTTAAAGGACTGCTTTCTGGGGGCCAGCCCAGTGGCACGGCAGGTTAAGCCACTGTGTGTGGTGCTGGAATCCTGTATAGACACTGGTTTGGGTCATGGATGCTCCACTTTTTTTTTTAGTTGAATTCTTTTTTTTAAGAAACCTTTAATGTAATGAGTACAAATTTCATAAGTATAATTTTAGGAATATGGAGATTCTTACCACCATGATTCTTCCCACCATATCTGCCCTACCACTCCCACTTCCTCCTTCCTCTCCCATTCCCAGACCCATTCTATACTAAGATTTGTTTTCAGTTAACTTTATACACAGAAGACCAACTCTATACTAAGTAAAGATTTCAGCGATTTTCAAACACACACACACACACACACACACACACGATACAAAAAACTGAGAACAAGGTTTACAGTTAATTCTCATAGTACAACTCATTGAGGACAGAGGTCTTGCATGGGGAGTAAGTGCAAAGTGACTCTTGATGTTAATTTAACAATTAACACTCTTACATATGATGTTAGTGACCACCCAAGGCTCTTGACATGTGCTGCAAGGCTGTGGAAGCCTTTTGAGTCCACAGTCTCCATCAGCATTTAGGCAAGGCCATAAGCAAAGTAGAAGTTCTCTCCTCCCTTCAGAGAAAAGTAGATACTTCTTTGATGGCCCCTTCTTTCCACTGAGGTCTCACAGAAGTCCTTCCTGTAGGACATTTTTTTTTGCTATAGGATCTTGGTTTTCCCTGCCTGAAATGCTCTCATAGGCTTTTCAGCCAGACCAGAGTGCCTTAAGGGCTGATTCTGAGGTCAGAGTGTTATTTAGAGCAATTGTCATTCTATGAGTCTGCTGTGTGGACTGCTCCCCATGTTGGAAATTCTCTTCTTTTTAATTCCATCTATTGTTATTACCAGAAACTTGATGTTATTTATTTGATCCCTTTAACACTTAATCCTATCTATATGATCAATTCAAACTTAAAAAATTTTTTTGACAGGCAGAGTGGACAGTGAGAGAGAGAGAGACAGAGAGAAAGGTCTTTGTTTTACTGTTGGTTCACCCTCCAATGGCCGCTGTGGCTGGTGCGCTGCAGCCGGTGCACCGTGCTGATCCGAAGCCAGGAGCCAGTGCTTCTCCTGGTCTCCCATGTGGGTGCAGGGCCCAAGGACTTGGGCCATCCTCCACTACACTCCTGGGCCACAGTAGAGAGTTGGCCTGGAAGAGGGGCAACCGGGACAGAATCCAGCGCCCTGAGTGGGACTAGAACCCAGTGTGCCGGCGCCACAGGCGGAGGGTTAGCCTAGTGAGCTGCAGCACCGGCCACTTTTTTTAAATTAAAAAAAATTTTTAAAAAACTTTTATTTAGTAAATATAAATTTCCAAATACAGTTTATGGATTACAGTGGCTTCCCCCCACCCCATAACTTCCCTCCCACCTGCAACCCTCCCATCTCCTGCTCCCTCTCCTATTCCATTAAAATTTTTTTTGACAGGCAGAGTTAGACAGAGAGAGAGAGAGAGAGAGAGAGAGACAGAGACAGAGAGAAAGGTCTTCCTTTTCTGTTGGTTCACCCCCCAAATGGCTGCTATGGCCGGTGTGCTGAGCGGATCCGAAGCCAGGAGCCAGGTGCTTCCTTCTGGTCTCTCACGCGGTGCAGGGCCCAAGCACTTGGGCCATCCTCCACTGCCTTCCTGGGCCACAGCAGAGAGCTGGACTGGAAGAGGAGCAACCGGGACAGAATCTGGCGCCCCAACTGGGTTGGGACTAGAACCCGGGGTGCCGGCACCACAGGTGGAGGATTAGCCAAGTAAACCGCGGGGCCGGCCCAATTTAACACTTAATATCATCACTTTAACACTTAAAATGGCATTATTACCACCCAGCTAAATGGTATTGGAGTCCCATGGCAAGCTTTTTCTTAGCTGTACTCTTAGAAGTCAGTCCATAAGAATGTATGCAAAGCTATACAGCTCTTCTTTCTCTTATTCCCACTCTTATTTTTTTTTTTACTGGAATCTATTTTCTATTGACTTTATACACATATGATTAATTCTGTGTTAGGCAAAGAGGTCAACCAATAGTTTTAAGAAAAAAAAAAAAGAAAAAGAAAAGTGCTTTTCAACAGTCAAGACTAGGGCTATTCAAGTCATTGCTTTTCAAAGTATCAATTTCACTTCTATGGGTTACCTTTTAGGTGCTCTGTTACTTCTCACAGATCAGGCAGAACACATTGTATTTGTCCATTTGGGACTGGCTTATTTCACTAAATATGATGTTTCCTAGGTTCATCCATTTTGTTGCACTGGATTTCATTTTTTACCGCTGTGTAGTATTCCATGGAGTACATATCCTATAATTTCTTTATCCAGTCTTCAGTTGATGGGCATTTAGGTTGATTACAAGTCTTAGCTATTGTGAATTGAGCTGCAGTAAACATGTGGGTGCAGGTAACTCTTTTATTTGCTGATTTAATTTCTCTTGAGTAAATTCCCAGTAGTGGGATGGCTGGGTCATATGGTAGGACTATATTCAGATTTCTGAGGAAATTAAAAATTTTTTTTTGACAGGCAGAGTTAGAGAGAGAGAGAGAGAGAGAGACGGAGAGAAAGGTCTTCCTTTTCTGTTGGTTCACCCCCCAGATGGCTGCTATGGCCGGCGCACTGCGCTGATCCGAAGCCAGGAGCCAGGTGCTTCCCCTGGTCTCCCATGCAGGTGCAGGGGCCCAAGCACTTGAGCCATCCTCCACTGCCCTCTCAGGCCACAGCAGAGAGCTGGACTGGAAGAGGAGCAACCGGGACAGAATCCGGCGCCCTGACCATGACTAGAACCCGGTGTGCTGGCGCTGCAGGTGGAGGATTAGCCTATTGAACCATGGCACTGGCCTGTGTATTGATTTTTATATCCTGCTACTTTACCAAACTCTTCTATGAGTTCCAATGGTCTCTTGGTGGAGTCTTTTGGATCCACTATATATATAGAATCATGTCATCTGCAAATGGGGTTAGTTTGACTTCCTCTTTCTCAATCTGAATCCCTTTGATTTCTTTTTCTTGCCTAATGGCTCTGGCTCGAATTTCCAGGACTATATTGAATAGCAGTGGTGAGAGTGGGCATCCTTGTCTGGTTCTGGATCTCAGTGGGAATGCTTCCAACTTTCCCCAGTTCAGTAAGGCACTGGCCATGGGTTTGTCATAAATTGCCTTGATCATGTTGAGGAATGTTTCTTTTAAACCCAATTTGCTTAGAGTTTTCTTCATGAAAGGGTGTTGTATTTTATCAAATGCTTTCTCTGCATCTATTGAGATAATCATATGGTTTTTGTTTTTCAATTTGTTAATGTAATATATCACGTTAATTTGCAAATGTTGAACCAACTCTGGATACCAGGGATAAATCCCACTCAGTCTGGGTGGATGATCTGTCTGGGTGGATGATCTTTCTGATATGTTGTTGGATTCGATTGGCCAGAATTTTTTTTGAGGATTTTTATGTCTATATTCATCAGGGAAATTCATCTGTAGTTTTTTTCTCTGTTGTGTCTTTTCCAGGTTTAGGAATTAAGGTGATGTTGGCTTTGTAGAAAGAATTTGGTAGGATTATCTCGCTTTCAATTGTTTTCAATAACTTGAGAAGAATTAGAGTTAGTTCTTTAAATGTTGGGTATAATTCAATGGTGAAATCATCTGGTCCTGTGCTTTTCTTTGTTGGGAGTTCTGGTGGAATGAGAAGGCCATGCCAAGATGGCCGCTGGCAATGGAAACTGCCTGGCAACAGGCTGTGATTGGATGGCTTCAGAAACCACATGATGATGGAGCCTGACTGGCAACAGGCTGTGATTGGATGGCATCGGATACTCTCTGGCAACAGGCCGTGATTGGTTATGGCATAAACCGCCCCTTGACTGGATTGGCTGCCTTGGCTATTTAAGCTACTGTACCAGCTGAAATAAACAAGTCTGTGGGCTGCTTGCCTCTGGCCTGCTTTCACCCAACTCCCGGGGTCTGTGTGGTGACTCCATGCCTCTTGCCCCCAGCACGCTTCTTCTCTCAGAAAGAATCCACAGTAACATCTGGCACCCAACATGGCTGAGAGAGACAGCGTGTTGGACTCAGCAAGGTCCGCACTTGATTTCGGCAAGTAGGCCCCTTGGTGTTTTGTGTGCTGTTCGGTTCTGTGAGGGTGAGCACAGAACCCCCTCCTACACCCCTTTCCTTGTCCTTGTTCTTGGTCTAAGTGACCCCAGGTTAGGCACACACTTCCTAGAAGTGTAATGCCGCTTCTCGGCTCCTCCTTTTACTTTTGGTTCACCCAGCGAATTCACATAAGGGACTGATCATCTCAGAATTAGGAACCAAGTCATCTACCCTCACTCGAGGGGTGGTGCTCCAGAGACACCGTGGGGGCATATGGTCTTGACCTAACGAATCAAGAAAGTCCCCCACTAAGCACAGGACATACTTATGATCTGATACACCACTGTCTGTTCGTCTAAGGTAGGGAACCCCCTGCATAATGCCATCAGCCACTGAGGTGCTAGGAATTTGTTTTGTTATGGCAGTGTTGTTGTGCATGCCTTTCCTTTGGCTAGAGTTAGCATGGTGTGCTGCTCTTAAACACTCAAACATGGGAAAGATACCCCCCTCTCAGAAGCACACAATATTACCAAACACAATGAATCTGTGAGTGATAAGAGCCTGTCACTCCAGACCTCTGCCTCACAGACAGCAGTTGATGACTTAGGGAGAGAGAGCTCCTACAGTGAAAATAACATGCCAGCAGACAACACAACAATGCCTAGTCAGCCACCCCCCCCCCAAATATCCATGGGATGAACTTAGATGACCTTAGGCGATAACCCATGTGAGGTCATCCCATCTGCACCCAGTGAGGATTCCAATGTTTGTGGCAGTCCTTGGGCACCTCAGGCTCTCAGGGCAGCCGCTAGACCCCATCCCACCCACATGTTTGCTGTAAATGTAGGAGTGGATGCAAAATTCAGGCCCTGGATTCCAACGTCTGTAAAAAGGCTTCTGATAACCAAGGGCCGAGGATATGCTTGTGTCTTTCCAGAGAATGCAGGACAGCCCATTTGGGTACCAGCCAGAAACATCAAGCCTGCAACTGACAGTCAACCAGCTGAACAAGACTGAGAGGTTGCCTTGTTTGCCCATGCACCTACCCTATCATCCTACCCTGAGGAACTGCCCATAGCCACATCTGCTATTGTTTTATACCCCATTAGCTCTGGTCAGCCACTCAAACAGCCTGTGTGCAGTCATGCCATTCCTGATTACCATTGTTTCTCATTCCTACCCCCATCTGAGCAAGCACTCCTGTGGTCTCCCGTTTTGAGCTCTGGTTAGTCAATAATGGGTAAAATCCCCTGGGGGACAACCTAAGACAGGCAGAGCCACATGTGGAGACCATATGGAAATGGGATCAACAATGGTATGGCCAAAGATCATGCCTCTCATTGCTTAAAAATAAGTTAAAAGGGGGAAATGTGGTGAAATGAGAAGGCCATGCCAAGATGGCTGCTGGCAAGTAAGCGTCAGTTACTCAGGAATGGCTTTGAAACCCACCTGGCAATGGAGCCTGCCTCGCAACAGGCTGTGATTGGTTAGGGCAAAAACCGCCCCTTGACCAGATTGGCTGCCTTGGCTATTTAAGCTTCTGTACCAACTGAAATAAATGAGTCTGCAAGCTGCTCGCCTCTGGCCGGCTTTCACCCAACTCGCGGTGGCTGTGTGGTGACTCTGTGCCTCTTGCCCCCACTGTGATCCACCTCTCAGAAAGAATCCACAGCAAGAGACATCTGTTAGATTCATTTGGTCTATGTTGTCAATTAAATCTGCTGTTTCCTTGTTGATTTTCTGTCTCGGTGATCTGTCCATTGCTGAAAGTGGAGTAGTGAAGTCCCCCAATACTGTTGTATCAGAGTCCAAGTATCCCTTTAAGTTCCTTAACATATCTTTTAAATAGCTTGGTGTCCTGTAATTAGGTGTATATATGTTTATAATAGTTACATCTTCCTTTGAATTGATCCCTTAATCATTATATAGTGCCCCTCTTTGTCTCTCTTAACAGTTTTCGTGTTAAAAAGTTTATGTTGTCCGATATTAAGATGGCTACGCCAGCTCTTTTTTGGTTTCTGTTAGCATGGAATACCTTTTTCCAACCTTTCACTTTCAGTTTGCATACATGTTTGTTGGAAAGATGTGTTTCTTGTAAGCAGCAAATAGATGGGTTTTGTTTTTTAATCCATTCATCCAGGCTGTGTCTTTTAACTGGAGAGTTGAGGCCATTTACATTCAATGTGACTATTGGTAAGTAATGACTTTGCCCTGCCACCTTGCCAAAGATATTTCTAGTATATACTTTGAACTTCATGTGATCTTTTACTAAGAGACTTTCTTCCTTTACCTTCTTTCATATTGATGACTGTGTTTCTGTGTTTCTGTGTGTAACACATCTTTAAGCATCTTTTGCAGGGCTGGATGAGTGGTGGAAAATTCTTTCAGTTTCTGTTTTCTATGAAAGGTCTTTCTTTTGCCTTTATTCACAGATGAGAGCTTTGCAGGATATAATATTCTGGGATGGCAGTTTTTTCTCTTTGTACTTGGACTATATCTTGCCATTCCCTCCTAGCCTGTAGAAGTCTGCTGAGAGTCTAAGTGGAGATCCTCTGAGAGTAATCTGACATTTTTCTCTTGCACATTTTAGAATCTTTTCTTTATGTTTCACTGTGGTGAGTTTGATTACAATGTATCGTGGTGAGGATCTCTTCTGGTCATGTTTATTGGGAGTTCCGTGTGCTTCCTGTACTTAGATATATCTTTCTTTCTCCAAACCTGGTAAGTTTTCTGCTAGTATCTCATTACAAAGGCCTTCTAATCCTTTCTCTCTCTCCATGCCTTCAGGAACTCTTAGAACCCAAGTGTTTGATTTTTTAAAAATAGTATTCTGTAGATTCCTAACAATATTTTTTAGATTTCTAATTTCCTCTTCTTGTCTTTGGTTTGACTGTATACTTTCCTGTGCTCTGTCTTCTAAGTCTGACATTTTCTCTTCTGCCTCACTGATTGTGTTTTTAAGGCTCTCTAATGTGTTTGTCATTTGATCTATTGAATTCTTCATTTCATTATGATTTCTCTTCAATATCTCAATTTCATGTTATAATAAATTTGTCATTCATTTTTTCAACTTTTATTTAATAAATATAAATTTCCAAAGTACAACTTTTTAATTATAGTAGCTTTCCCCCCACAACTTCCCTTCCACCTGTAACCATCCCATCTCCCACTCCCCTCCCATCCCATTCACATCAAGATTCATTTTCAATTATTTTTATATACAGAAGATCAACTTAATATATACTATGTAAAGATCAACAGACTGCACCCACAAAGGCACACAAAGTATAGAGTACTGTTTGAGTAGTAGTTTTACCATTAATTCTCATAGTACAACACATTAAGGGCAGAGGTCCTTAAGATTTCATTTTCACAAGAGAGATTTTCTTTCATGAACTGCATGGATTTTGTTGTGCCCAGATCATTAGATCACCACAGAGACCCCCAGAGAGTCAGTCACACCGAACTGCAAAAGCAAGGTTTATTTGGGTGCAAGCCACGACAGGGACCCCATCCAACCAACTGGCGTAGTGGAGGAAGGAGGGAGGTCTCGGTCTTTGGGAGAGTTTTTAAAGGAAAAACCACAGGGTTACATCAGCGGGGGCTTACAGCATGGGGGCTTTGGGTGATTGGATGGGGCTGTTCTAGGTTGCTCTTAGTCGAATGGGGTGGTCTCTGATTGGCTTGGGTTCAGGGAGTTACTTTATTTAGCAATCTCTACTGAGCTGTCCTTGGTCTACCGAGCCAGCTGTCCTTGGTAGGCTTTGATATCTCCGGAATGCCTGAATGCGTGCCTTTACACGGACTCGGGTCTGCTACGGGAAACAGAGGCTGCTTTTTTTATTGTTTTAAAATGGAGTCACTTTGGCTCTTCAGATTTCAGTAATTCATGCATTTGGTTTTGGTTACTTCTAAATATTCTTATCATAAATTTTTTGAGTTCCATTTCTTGCATTTCTTCTATCTCGTCATCTTCATAATCTTATATTGATGTGTCATGTTCTTTTGGGAGTGTCATGTTGTCTTCCTTGTTATTGTTTTCTTGGTTGTTGCATTTGTTGTTTGGCATTTGTAATTGGACCGTCTGCTTTCAGTGACTCTCTAGAGGCTTGTGTTGGGTGTGGCCAGATAGCTCTGTTCAGTTCTTCAGGGTTGAGTGTGCCTAAGGTGACACATTCAGGTTTGGTGTGGTAAAACTCTCTCTCTCTCTCTCTTCTTTAATCAGAAAGGAAGTAATTCCGCTCAGCTGAGCTCTTTCTCCCGATGGCTATCAGTGCCTGAGCGCTAGCCCCAGTGGGTATAATATTCATCTGCTCTGTCCCAAGGACCACACAAAGGATCTGTGCAGTCCTCAGTGTAAGCTCAGATTCCCCTGCAGTGTCTCTCACCAGGTAGCCAGGCCACCCAAGCTTGTGGCATCTCCCACCAAGACTACTCAAGTCTCAGCCACACCGTGAGTTCTCCAACACACTCTCAGTTTTTTTTTCACAGTCCTGGTTCATAAGCTCCACACATTCTCTAGGTCTTAGTCTCCTGTTATTACTCCCCACCATAGTCAGGTTTATCTGCTCAGCTGATTGCTGTGCGCAGCCCTGAGCTGGCGCAGCTGCTACGTATGTCCAAAATGGTGCCTGCTCTGTCGGCTCATACACTTTTGTAAGGTGATTGGAGAGAGAAAATTGTGTCCGTACCATCCCTTTTATTTTTTTCTCTCCTCTAGTTAGGCTGGTGTACTTTTCCCCACGGGGCTTCAAGCCTCGTTCCCTCTAGGCTCTTCCTGCTGCTTTTCCACAAGTGTCTCGGGCTACTGCAGTTTTGTCTCACCTCTCTTTCCAGCGCTGGTGCAGAGGCTCTCAGCAGCTGGGGTCCCACCTCCTTATTCTTATTTAGGGTTTTCCCTTTGTTTTTCAGCATTTGTGTATTTTTTTTCCCTGTGGAGATTCTCTTTTGAGGTTTCTGTTATGAGCTGCTGTGTGTCTGTGTGTTGCAAGTGGAAGTACAGAGCGTCACCTACTGGAGCCCTGCTCACTTTTCAATCATGGTGGAGGGGGGTATGAGCCGGGACTATTGGGACCAAGCTTGCTTCTCAGTGGTTGATGGAATGGGCTCGAGTTTTCGATATTCAGGACTTCTTGTTGTTCAGCTTGTGTGGTGTGGAAGAAATTTTTCTGAAATGTTGTGTTCCACATTCCTGTGTTGGAGGTGTGGTGAGTTAGCCCCCTGCAAATGGGGACTAAGGCAGCAGTACCCAGCTTGCATTTGAAAATGTAAACAAACAAGATGGCTTCTCTTAGCCAGCTGTAGGTCCAGTTGTGTGTGTGGGGGCATGGAGATGGGCAGGGGGTTGCCTGACCTCTCTGCTTTTCTATACCTTCTGTTTTTTTCCATGTGGAACTTCAAAAGCAGTTTGAGAAGCTCCCCTTCCCACTGCTATTTGCAGCTCCATGGACCTGCGATGTCCTGTCTAAGCTTATCCCCTGGGGGCTGGCGCCAGCTAATCTGTACCTCCTCCGTACCTCCGCCCTTCCCTTTATTTGCTCCTCCAGCATGGACCTGTCCAGTCTGTGGTGGCCTCCTGGGCTTCCCATTGTGAATTTTCCATGGTTGTATCTCCAGCGTGTATCTTCTCTCCTTTTAACTATCTATTTTACCTCTCATGACTCAGATTGTCCTGTTACTATATGCCATCTTGGGACCCCCACTCCACTTCTGATCCAGCTCCTTGCTAGTGTGCCTGGAAAGGCAGCAGAGGATGGCCTGGGTGCTTGGGCCCCTTTACCATGTGGGATTCCTGGATGAGGTTCCTGGCACCTGGCTTCGGCCTGGCCCAGCCCTGACAGTTGTGGCCATTTGGAAGATGAACCAGTGGGTTGAAGACTTCTCTCTCCGTGTCTTTCCCTCTTGCTCTGTATCTCTACCTTTCAAATAAATAAATAAGTCTTTAAAAAGACTATACTTTCTTTATTGAATGATTTTGGCATATAATTTTGTTGAAAATTATTTACCATATACACATTTCTCTCTTTTTTAAAGTTTATTTTTATTCATTTGAAAGGCAAAGAGACAAAGAGATCTTCCATCTGCAGGGTCACTCCTCAAATACACACAACAGCCAGGGCTGGACCAAGCTGATGCCAGGAGCCAGGAACCCCACAAGGGTCTCCTGCATGTATGATAGGGACCCAAGTATCAGAACCATCACCTCCTTCCTCCTGGGGTGCACATTTGCATAAAAATCCATCAGAAGTGGAGGTGGAACTTAAATGTGAGATGTGGGCATCCCAAGTTGAGGCTTAAATTGCTCCACTACAACACCCACTACCTGGCTTTTTATTTCTAGGCTCCTCTTGCTGTGCTGATGGCTAATATGTCTGTCCTTATACCAGCACCAGGATATTTGATTACTATAGTTTTCTAGAGTTTTAAAATCAGGAAGTTTGAATCTTCCAGCTTGGTTCATTTTCATGATTGTTTGGTATTGGGATCCCTTCAGGTTTCATATGAATTTTAAGATGTGCTTTTTATTTCTGCAAAAAGTGGTCATTGGACTTTGATAATGATTGCACTGAATCTGTACTTTGCTCTGTGTAATATTATCTCTAACAAATTTTCCAATTCATGAACACGGTGTTTCTCTTTTTACTTAAGTCTTCCCTAATTTCTTTAGCAAACTTTCCTAGTTTTCAGTGTGATAGTTGCTTTGGATTCTGTTAAATTTGTTGCTAAGTTTTTAAAAAATTCTTTTTTATTTGAAAGATAAAGACAGACTAAAAGAGATCTTCCATTAGCTTGTTCACTCACCTAATGCCCACATTAGCTTGGGCTGGGTCAGCTGAGTACCAAGAGCCCATAACTCAGGCTGGCAATGACCCAAGTGCTCTTACCATCATTTATTACCATCCAGAGTATACATTAGCAGGGAGCTGTAATGTGAAGCAGAGCTGAGAGTTGAAACCAAGCACTCTGATATGGAATATGAGCATTCCATGTGGTATTTAAAAAGATTTTTAAAAATATTTATTTACTTATTTATTTGAAAGGCAGAGTAACAGAGAGGCAGAGGCAGAGGCAGGTGGAAGGAGAGAGAGAGAGGGAGGGAGGGAGGTCTTCCATCTGCTGGTTCTCTCCCCAAATGGCCTCACTTTTCAGTAATGCTAGTGAGAAGAGGGTGATTTTGGTAATTTCTGTGATTTGGAATGTGTTCTCTTTTTTGAAATATTTATTTGAAAGAATTACAGAGAGAGAGTGTGTGTGTTTCATCTGCTGGTTCACAAGTGGCCACAACGGCTGGAGCTGACCCAGCTCGAAACCAGGAGCCAGGAGCTTCTTCTGGGTCTCCCACGTGGATGCAGGGGCCCAAGGACTTGGGCCATCTTCTACTGCTTTCCCAGGCCATAGCAGAGAGCTGGATTGGAAGTGGAGCAGCTGGGACTTGAACCAGTACCCATATGGGATGGTGGCACTGCAGACGGTGGCTTTACCTGCTATGCCACAGTGTCAGCCCCTCTCTCTTTTTTTAAGGAAAATTTATTTAAAAGGTGGAGTTACAGAGAGGCAGAGGGAGAGAGGGTGCGGTCTTCCATCCTCTGGTTCATTCCCCAGATAGCCTCACTCTTCAGTAATGCAAGTGAGAAGAGGGTAATTTTGGTCATTTCTGTGATTTGGAATTTGTTTTCTCTTTGTTATTTTGTTTAAGGAATGCAACTTCATGCATTTAGTGTACACAGATTTGGGAACATGATGATTCTTCCCCCCCCCCCCCATACTCCTGCCTTTCTTCCTCCCCCCACCCTTTCTCATTCTTACTTTTTACAGAGATCAATTTTCAGCTAATTTTTATACTAACAAGATTAACCCTGTACTAAGCAGAGTTCACCTATTAGTATGAAGAAAGAAAGAACAAAAACAAATAAGAAAACATTGTTCCTCGATAGTCAAGGCAAAGGTTATTCAAAATCATTACTTCTCAAAGTCAGTTTCACTCCTATGGATTACATTTTAATTACTCTATTAGTTATCACAGATCAGAGAGACCATGTGGTATTTGTCTTTTTCTGACTGGCTTATTTCACTAAGTATAATGGTTTCCAGTGGCATCCATTTTGTTGCAAATGACAGGATTTCTTTTTTTTTTACCGCTGTGTAATTGGAATGTGTTCTCTCTTACTAATTTTAGAGACAATTACATAATATCCCTTCCCCGTTGTTTCTTTGGTCTTAACCCATCAGAGTCACTGAGGAGCGTTGCCTGATGTCAGGTGTGTGGCATTTCTCTTCAACAACATGTCTTACTCATTTTGGTGAGTGTAAGGCCAGCTCCCATCTTCTGGAACTGTTCTGTCTTTCTTACTCATCTAAATACAGAAATGTTTCCTCTGATGTATTGGCCACTGGTTTTCCATGAGGTACCTCAGTTATATTAATCCCTCCTTAGTGAGCTATATAATACATTTTTAAAAATCTCCTTTGCTCAAATTGAGGTCAATATTTTTAGGGAAATTAACAGAATAGAAGCCCATGGAAAGGACAAAGCCAGCGTCACTATACCAACAAAGACTTTCTTGCTCAGAGAATATGCTCATAATGCCAATCTGTCAGCATCCCTCACGTGTCAGCATTGTAGCCTACACACCTGAGAATTACAGACCAATAGTAATGGGGACTTAATTTCCCTTCCGGCCTCCTTTCTGGGTGTGCTGAGATTTGGCTGCAAAATAGTCAGTTGCTCACACGTAAACTTTGTTTCCTATTTTGACATGTGTACACCTATGAAATCACCACCACCACCAAGACAGCTGAACACACCCTGCAAGATCCCTCTTCCTTGGACACCAACTGACCTGGTACTCAGCACAAAGTCATATAAGCAGAATTGTACAACCTGAAGCCCTTTTGAGTTTTTTAGTTTCTGTATCTTGATTCTTTGTGGCCTTTAGTACCCTCAAAGAACTCGCTGGGTTCTCCCATGACAGCCCCCTTGCATCACTTTCTGGAACCTTATGCCCTGCCCCAGGTCTCACATCCAACCCCCTATGGTCTCAGACACTTTCCCACCAATCCACAGGTGATTTCCTGGTGGGTGGAATGCTGCCCATGGCACCGAAGATCACCCCGGTCCAGAGTCAACCCAAGTCGTATGGTGCCCACCTGGAGAGCATCAGTTTCCATCCCGCATTCTCAGACTGCACCCTGATGTGTAGAACTTTGTGGCCACTTAAATTCCAGAGTGATGTCATCATCACCCTCTTGCAGTCCTCAAACCCCTGCTTGAGGCATTCCCCGCCCACCACACCCAGACCCACGTGCTGGTCGTTCACGGCAGCCTGGAGACACTAGCCGTCCCAGGCAGAGAATGTGTCTGGCTGAGTGCGGACAAACCCGGATGGTCCTCTGCCCTTCTCTTTCGGGGCTCTCCCATCCTGCGAAGTCATGGGGATCTCAGGTCACTGCCCAAGTCCTCCAGTCCTGGGACACTGGTGCTCCAAACACAGCAGCGATTTCCTGGGCTAGCCAGCAGGTTTGCGGGAGCAGCCACAGGAACTAGAGAAGGGAGCAGGTGACCGAGCCTCAGATGCGCTGGGGCCCGGGTTGGGCAAAGGGTGGAGAATAGATTGAGCCAGAAAATGGTAGGCCTGAACTGTACCCACCCCGGGAGTGCGGGGTGAGGTCACAGCACTGCCCGCTGTTATATATGTTCTTTCTCAACATATCTGTGTCTGGAGATCTAAAGGCATAGTGGTGCAGTGGGTTAAGCCGCCACCTGTGATGCCAGCATCTGATATGGGTGCTGGTTCGAGTTCTGGCTACTCTGCTTCCAATCCAGCTCCCTTCTGGTGTGCCTGGGAAGGCAGCAGAGGATGGCTCAAGAGCTTGGGCCCCTGCACTTATGTGGGAGACCCAGAGGAACCTCCTGGCTCCTGCCTTCGGATTGGCCCAGCTCTGGCCATTGTAGCCATTTGGGGAGTGAACCAGTGGATGGAAGACCTCTCTCTCTCTCTCTGCCTCTGCCTCTCTAAATAAATAACTAAATCTTAAAAAAAGAGAGAGGATTCTCCGTGAGGATTTTTTTTTGTGGGGCAGGCATGAGTAATGATGAATTCTATCAGCTTTTCTCTCTCTTTTTTTTTATCTGAAAGTTTCTTAATTTTTCACTCCTTTTTTTTGAAGACCATGTTGCTGATTATAAAATTCTCAATGAATACTTTTTTTCTTTAAGCACATTGAATGTATTAATACACTAGCCCCTCCTTTGTTTCTTTGAGCATATTTTAAGATAGATGCTTTAGATGAAAAAAAATAACTTATCTGTTGTATGTCACTTTATTTGAAAGGAAGAGAGAGGGAGACAGAAACAGAGAGCTTCCATCTACCGGTTCACCCCCTCAAATGCCTGTAACAGCTGGTGCTTGGCTAGGCTGAAGCCAAGAGCCCAGAATTGAATCCTACGCTCCCACATAGTGGGCAGGGCCCCAAATAATTCAGCCATCTGCTGCGGTGACTCTTCCTCGTCACTGTCACCGCTGGAAAATTAGGCAGGCTGCCCGCAGCTTGCCTTGGCCGAGGAGGGGAAGTGCGCCCCCCGCCTCTTAGCCTTCCCCAAACCCGGGGGACAATCAGATGCGGTGGAGAGCCCAGTCGAAGCAGGATCTCACTTTATTGTAAAAGAGAGGTGTTTATATAGCTGAGGTACAGAGCGGATGCGGGCAAGGGGTGGGGTGATGTGATGCACAAGGTTTTAGCCACTCCTATTATACCACCTTAATGATCATTAGGCAAAAGCGCCCTGGGGCTGGGGTGTTTACCGCCAGGGATTTGAAACTTAAAGACAAGTTTTCAAATTTGAGGCAGGCTCAGGAAGTTTCCTCTAGGCCTCTCAGGATTCAGCCTCCCCCACAATCTGCTGCCTCCCAGGGTGCATATTTGTATACAGTTTCAGTCTAGCATGTCTAACATCTAGATTTTCTCTGGAAGGGCGCCTGTCATCTCATTTTGTATCTTTGGATTAACTACCTTTTCTTGTTCCTTTGTCTGAATTGTGGTATCATGTGGGAAAGTGAAGATCTGACATTTATAAAGTGCTTACTCTGCAAATCAGATTCTCTGCCTTACACCACCTGCTCAGTGAGGGGAAACATGGATTGTTATTAACTATTATGTGCTCAAAAACTCTGGTTTGCTCATCAAGCCTGAGAAGTGCAGACCCCAAAGAGAAGTGTGGCACCCTCAGTATGAGAAAGAGCTGTCCTGGAAAATGTCTCAGGGTGTATTTTTGGAGGATTTTAGTTATACAGATAATAACAGTTGACAGAAGTAGAGGTAGCATGGTTTAATTGCCCTGTGGTCAGGAAAGATACTGGGTAGGTTTTCAGTATTTAAGGGTTACATTTGGTGCTGCCACATGATCTAGCCTGGTTGATGTGTTACGGTTGAATTAGAGTTGAATTGCTCTTGCCACCCCAAAAACGCTCCAAGAGACCTTCTCTCATATAATTAACAAAGGGTAAAGTTTATTGATGATCCGACATGTCGGGGCCCCCGTCCCAGTACAGGCGAGCGGCCCCAAATAGTCTTAGGTTGGGGTTTTTATACACGTTTAAACAAAGAAAATCAATCATTGCATAGATCAGACAGAGGTATAGAGTAAACAATTGATACAAGTTAAGTGATTTTACAACCAGTTGATTTATGAATACAGGAAGTACAGGATACCGAGTAAGGGCCTGATTAGACCTCAAAGAACCATATGGCCTATACAGGGAGTATCAAAAAGCCTCCTATTGCCAAAAGGGAGGGCCACACAAGATTGCAGGAACTGCCTTGATGATACCTAGGAATGCAGCTGAATGGCGATAAGGGACACATGGTGGGGTCAGAGTTCCAGGAGGCAGAGATATACAGTGACTTCTTCTATCTCACTTAGGTGAAACTAAGGTTACGCTCACATTGGGGGTAATTTACTGACTAATTAACTTTACAGAGAATGGCTATGCAGAGCAAGTCTAACGAGGTCAGGAAAGTTCACCAGGGGAGGTGGGGGGGAGCGGCTTTTAACTTTTTAACCCTTCAGATGTTCCATTTGCTTCTTCAGCGCCTCATGGACTGTTCAATATGTGTCTATTATATACATTTTGTTGAGGGTGCAGTTTAACCCTGCTGTTTCATTGTTTTTTGCCTGAGTGATGTGTCCACTGCTGCAAGTGGGGTGTGAAAGATCCTGCAGTTATTGTGTTAGAATCTAGCTCTCTTTTTATTTCTATCCATAGTAACTTTATATATTTGGGTACTCCTATGTTGCATGGATAATTTATAATTGTTATTTCCTCTTGATGAATCAAACCCTTCATATTCTCATACTTTGAGAATATCCTCAAAATGAGAATCTTGAAAGGTTAAGAAATTAAAAAAAATGAATGAGAAAGTTCCAATTTACTTATAAAATATTCTCAAAATACGTGTACTTACATGTGGTATAGATGTTCAATGTTTACCGAATATACACTTGGCAATAGTATACAGCAAGCCCATGTGAACATTGTTGTTTTGATAATAGTACCATCTTTCAGATGGCTTTATATATGTTGGGTGGATATACATAAACAATTGTCACTTCTTCTTGATGACTGAAACCTTTTACGTTATACTCCTAAATAAAACCCACGACTGGTGTTTCTATACATTGTTACTCCCTAAATTTTATTTATTTTAAAGTATTTATTTCATTTATTTGAAAGGCAGAGTTGCGGTGGGGGGGAATCTTCCATCCGATGGTTCACTCCCCGGATGGCCGTGCCTGTTGCTACCTCAGGCCGCAGCCAGGAGCAGGGAACTCGGGTCTCCCACTGGTGCAGGTTCGCAGGCGGCACTCGGGCCACCCTCTGCTGCCTTCCCAGGCCACAGCAGGGAGCTGGATGGGAAGGGGAGCGGCCGGGACTCCAGCTGCGTCCGTGTCGCAGGACCCCGCACTGCTGCGTCACTGCTGGGCCCTCTCTACACTTTTAAAAGTCCTCCCCCAAAAAACCGCAGGGCAAAATCGGGGTTCTGAGAACACCGGGCCGCACTCCCCCCTGGCCTCAGTGGGCCGGGCGTCTCTGTGTCTCCGGTCACGCCTGCGACGCCATTTCCAGGCGGAAGAGGCAGGAAGCGGCCACTGAGCACCGGAAGCAGTCAGTGCCCAAGCTGGAAAGCCAGGCGCGAATTTTACTTACAACCAAGTATTTCCTGGGTTGGGCCAGATCCACGTGAGGAGAGGAAGCCCCGCCTGCGAAGGGCTGGGACAAGAATCCATCATTTCCGTCCCCGTCAGTCAGGCCTCCGGGGGCGGGACTGCGACAACTACCCAATCAGACGCTGGGAGGGCGCTACATCTCCACCCACGCAGCCACGGAGAGCCACAGTCAGGCCTCAGGGGGAGGGGACGGGCTCATGAGCCAATCAGGGGGCGGGAGGGCGGTGGGGGGTGGGGTGGGACTGTGCCAACTACCCAATCAGGTGCTGGAAGAGCACTACATAAGTCTAGGCCTCTTCCGTTTTGGCGGGCTGGTTACTGCGTGCCGCCGAGGGCGTCGTCGTCCCGCAGCGCTCTGTGCTGGTCTGTTCTCCGACGGGGATTCGAGGATTCGGGGAACCCGGAGATGGTGAGTGTATGTGGCCGGAGCGGCTGTGGCCTTTGGTTCGGGGGCTGGGCTGGGCGGCGGGCGGGACCCAGGCCCGCTCTGAGGAGCCCGGCCCTCAGGCCCGCCGTTCCCGGGGATATTTGGCGGGAATGTCGGCGTGGCGGGAACGCAGCGCACCGCCCTCTCAGCGTCGCACTTCCGAGGTGCTACAAAGACAAGACGTTTCTCTGGGCCGGCGTGGAGCGGCGGCAGCTAGTGAGGCGTTTCTGAGATGAGCAGGGCCGCCTGTGGCCCCGACAGCCGAGAGAGAAGCCATTGTGCCCGTGTAGACGATTCCTTCGCTGTGGGCGTGGCCCCAAGCACTTCTTCAAGGGAACCGCTTGTTCCAGCTCTTGATCTCTCATAATGGCCGATTCGGTCTGCATGCGAGTTTTGAGGGCCACGGAGTCTTCCTTCCTTCCTTCCGCCCGCCCGCCCCGGAGTCTTTCTTTCTTTCTTCCCCTCCCCTCCCCTCCTCTTGTCTTTCTCTCTTTCTTTCTTTCTTTCTTTCTTTCTGTCTTTCTGTCTTTCTGTCTTTCTGTCTTTCTGTCTTTCTGTCTTTCTGTCTTTCTGTCTTTCTTTCATCTTATCCGCTGGTTCGCTCCCCAGTTGGTCGCAACAGTTAACAGTGGCACCGATCTGAAGCCAGGAGCTTCTTGCGGGTCTCCCTCATGGGTGCAGGGACCCAAGGACTTGAGCCATCTTCTACTGCTTTCCCAGGCCATAGCGGAGAGCTGGATCGGAAGTGGAGTACTCGGGACTAGAACGGGCGCCCATATGGGATGCCAGCTCTGCAGCTGGCAGCTTTACCCGCTACTGAGTCTGTTAAGACTTTCCTGTTGTTCCGGAGCTGTGGCGCAGTGGGTTAAAGCCCTGGTCTGCAGTGCACCCACATGAGAGACCCAGAGGAGGCTCCTGGCTCCAGGCTCCTGGTTTCAGATCCGTGCAGCTCCAACCATTGCAGCCATCTGGGGAGTGAACCAGTGGGTGGAAGACACACACACTCTCTCTCTCTCTCTGCCTCTCCTCTCTCAGTGTAACTCTGAAAAAGACTTTCCTGTGCATTTTTAATTTGTTCTATTGAATTCTTCATTTCCAGTATTTTGATTTCTCTTTAACATTTCAACTTAGTGGGAACATTTGTCATTCATCTCATGTACAGATTTCTTTAGTTCATGGGCTTGCTTCTGATTACTTCTAAGTAATCCTGCAATCTTTTGAATCCTGTTTGTCATTTCATCAATCTCTTCATCTTCACATTCTGGTATTAAAGTGTTGTGCTCTTTTGGTGGCACCATGTTGTCTTCCTTATTCTTGTATCTTGAATCGCTGCATTTATTATTAGGCATTTGTGTGGATACTTGGTTTTTTTCTCCAGTGATGGCTTTTATCTTTGGGCTATGCCTCTGTGGCTTAGTGGATTGTCTGCTCTTGCAGTCAGTACCCAGAGGTATGTGCTGGGTGTGGTCAGGGAGCTCTGTTTATTGTTCCAGGGTGAGGAAAGTGTCCAAGGTGACACCCAAATTAGACATGGCACATCTCCTTTTTCTTAATCACATGGCGAGGTTTGTTCTGCTCCATTGTCTAGTTTCATGCATACCTCCTCTTCTCAAAGGAGAGCAGTGCCTGGGTGCCAGCCCCAGCGGTTGCTGGGCGTGCAGACATGAGCTGGTGCAGCTATTAATATATGTCCAAAAAGGTGCCTGCCCTCCCTCGCCTGTTACAGAATGCTGGTGCTGGGTGGTCAGGGATAAATAGGCCCATTTTTTTTCCCTCTAGGTTATCAGGTATACTGTCACCCCAGGTTCCAAACTGGACTCACACAAGGCTCTTCCCACAGCTTTATCACTAATGATCTGTGCTGCTGGTTTCTGGTCTCACCTCACTCCAAAGCTGTTGCCAAGGCTCTCTTCTGCTGGGGTCCTGAGTTTTGTGCATCTGCACCCTATGCATAGGTCCACAGTGTTCCTCTAATTTGCATGGAATTTCCTCTGCAGTTTTCTCCCCAACTCTTCCCTGAGATTGTACTCTCTCCACTTTTAAATACTATGTTCCCCTAGACTCTTTCCTGTCTTAATCAGCAGCTAGAGACCCTCACAAATCTACTTCAGATCAGATCAGCCCCTCTAATTCCCTAAAGTCAGTTGTTTTACATTGTGAGACATAGATCCCTTTTTCTACTTATTACTGAATAGATTGTTGAAATTGGTAATAAGTAACTGAAGAAGTGAGATTTTCCCCCTTCTGGAAGTGAGTTAGTAAAACTTTGTTATCCAGGTGCTATAGACCCAGTGTACAAAGACATTGGGGCTGTTCCATGCAACATTGCTAGCTCCCTAAAGTCACCCGTGATTTATTATCCTAAATAGCTGGTGCTTTTCTTAATAGTTCAATTTAGCACAATTACGTTTGAAAGGAAGGTTCAGTAGACAGCGAGTAGGAGCCTACCAAGTACGGAGAATAATGTTTGGAGTTCACAGTATGCTTTTCACGTCCTGTGAATTGAGTATAGATTACTAGTGCTTATCTACATGTGTGGTATGTTTCAGGACTCTATCACTGTTAAGGATGTGGATGTGAACTTCACTCTGGAGGAGTGGGCTTTGCTGGATCATTCTCAAAAGAATCTGTACAGAGAGGTGAGGATGGAGAACTTCTGGAACATGGTCTTTGTAGGTAAGGATGACATCATTCCTTCATTCCTGTAGAATAGGAGGTTCTGTGGCCCATGACTGCTGTTCAGTGACATGGGCTATGGAAAGGGTAGGGTTCCCTCAGTAGGTGATTCAGGCATGATCTCATCGTTTCTCTAAGTTTGCAGTTTTATAAAGATGTTTCTTCTCCTGCACTTTAGGAATAATACAGGACGACCATAACATTGGAAATGAGTACAGGAATCCTAGGAGAAATCTAAGGTAATTTATATTCACAAGCAGAAACAATATTCTGTAAGAAGAGAGTCTCAAAATGTCAAGAAATGTTTAAAAAAGCAACAAAATGAGCAAAATTTCCCCTTTAATTATTACAGAATATCCTCAGTTTGTGTGCTTGCATGTGGTATAGATGCTCCTGTTTTAAACTGAGTTGGAAACAGTATTAAGCAACCCCATGTGAACATCGCTGTTTGCATAATATCCGTGGTTGGGCCATTTTGGCAGAGATACATTGAGACGCCAGCAGTGCAGGAGCACAAAGGCTCCATTTGGCCTGATCCTGTTGACAATGTAAAACCAGTACCTGTTAGTAAATATAAGATCATTAGTACAGAAATCCTTCATAATAAGCTGCTTTCTATCCAGCTATGATGCAGTAAAGAGACTGGGAAAGTAAGGAAGGTGGTCAATGTGGTGAAGCCTTCGGACATATTCTGCATTATGTTATGCAGAAAAGCCCTTGTGCCTTAAGACCTTATAACAGCAGTGTGTGTGATGAGGTGGTGAACAGCCATTTCTCTCTTCATAGGCATGTCATATCAGACTCTGGAAACAAACCATATAGGGATCAGAAAAACAGAGGGAAACCCTATGAATGTGAACAGTGTGATAGCATCTTCAGGTCTCACAGATCCTTGAGACATCACAAAAGGACTCACACTGGGGAGAAGCCGTATGGATGTGTGCAGCGTGGGGAAGCCTTCAGTAGTAACAGTTCCTTGCGAAGACATGAAAGAACTCACACTGGAGACAGGCCCTATGAATGTGATGAATGTGGGAAAACATTCACATGGTTAAGAAGCCTTCAGAGACACAGGAGAGCGCACAGTGGAGATAGACCTTATCAATGTAAGGTGTGTGGCAAAACCTTTTGTTACAGCAATTCATTTCACATCCATGAGAGGACTCACACTGGGGAGAAGCCCTATGGGTGTAGCAAATGTGGGAAAGCCTTGAGTACTTACAGTTCCTTGCAGGTACATGAGAGGACTCACTCTGGAGAGAAACCCTATGAATGTAAGCAGTGTGGGAAAGCCTTTAGTTCTTCCAGTTCTGTTCGAGTACATGAGAGGTCTCACTCTGGAGAGAAGCCCTATGAATGTAAGCAGTGTGGGAAAGCCTTCAGTTGTTCCAGTTCCCTTCGAGTTCACAAAAAGACGCACACTGGAGAAAAGCCCTATGAGTGTGGAAGATGTGGGAAACCTTTAAGTACTCAGCAGTCCTTACAGATGCATGAAAGGACTCACACTGGAGAGAAACCCTATGAATGTGGCAAGTGTGGGAAGGCCTTCAGTTGTTCCAGTTCCGTTCGAAGACATGAAAGGACTCATTGCAAATAAACGCTGTGAATGTGAGAAATGCAGGAAGGCATTCAGTCAGTCCAGTTACTTTGTTACATGAAAAAAAAATCACACTGCAGAGAAACCCTGTGAATGTAAGGGTTTTGGGACAGCATTCTCATTTCCCAGTTCCTTGTATAGACACAGAACTCAGAGTGACTATGTGTGTAAAAATGTGTTAAAGTCCTGTTTCCTTCATTAATACATGAACAATAAACACTGAACAGGTGAACATTCTGTTTCACTTCCTTTCCAAAGTGCTAAATATATCAGATTCAAGAGAAACACTGCATAATAAGTTTGCAAATGCCTTCAAGATCACACAACCTTTCTAGCCCACATGAGAGAACATAGTGGAGAGATTCCATGTAAACATAAATCTGGTGTTGTGCAACAGGCTAAGCTGCTGCCTGCAACACAAGCATCCTGTATTGGAGTGCCTGTTGTCCTGCATGGCTGCTCTGCTTTTAATCCAACTCCTTGATGATGTACCTGGGAAAGTAATGGAAGGCAGCCCAACTCCTTGAGCCCATGCAACCCACATGGGAGACCGCAGTGGAGTTGGTCTTATAAATATGGACCAGCCTTGGTGATTGGGACTCTTTGGGGAGTCAAGCAAGGGATGGAAGATCACTATGTTTCACCCTGCCTTTCAAATAAACAATAATTTTTTAAAGGGTGTCAGAAAAATTTTAGCTCTACAAGCTCAAATGAAACCATGCGTATGGACAATGTGGAAAAATCTTCAGTTGGGGGCTAGTATAGTGGAATAGTGGGTAAGGCCACCGCCTGTAACACCAGCATCCCATATGGCACTGGTTCAAGTCCTGGCTGCTCCTACTAATGTGCCTGAGAAAGCAGTGGAGGATGGCCCGCGTTCTTGGGCCCCTGCACCCACGTGGGAGACCTTGAGGAAGCTCCTGGCTCCTGGCTTCAGCCTAGCCCAGCTCTGGCCATTGCAACCATGTGGGGAGTAAACCGGTAGATGGAAGACCTCTCTATCCTCTCCCTGTAACTGTGACTTTCAAAAAAAAATAAATATCAATGGATGATATTCATATGATGATATGTAGAACAAACAAACTGGGCAGTGGAATATTTCCCTAAATAGACCAAGAGCAATAGAGCCTAAGTTTAATTAGGTAGTGTTTTTCTTTTCTCAGTGAAACTTTTCTCATTCTATTTTGAGTGTGTTAGGGCCATGGGTGGATGGAATGTAGTTGTAACTGTAGTTTTCACATTAGTTTTTCGATGATCCTATGACTAATGGAGCTACTGAAAAATTAACTGTGTCTTGAGAACTCAATGCAAATGAAAAAAGAGAAGAGGGAAAATTAATTTGTTAAATGTTGAGATTTGTTATTGGCCTCAAGTGACAGGCTTTGGAAACCACTTCCCCATTATGAATTTCTTCCTCTTCCTCATGGAGAAAAAAACTTTTGTGAAAAGTTTAACCTATCTTCTGTGCTAAAAAGTAATTGTCATTAGTCTTGGTATGTCATGCAATATAATCTCATGTGAATTATTTTCTTAGATTGCCCTCTAGTCTGTCATCTTTCTAATTGATCCTTGGCTAATTCACTTGGAATTTAGTACAGAGCATGTTAAAATCTAGATTCGGAGATGTGTTTCCTTGATTAAGTGATGTGAATATGAAACCAACCTTTCCAGGATTTGCTTTGTAATGCCACATTAAAATTCATCAAGTAACCTAAGTTCCATGATACTTGGAAGACAGAGCGAATATTACTCACGATTTGGAGGTGCCACTTACAGAGATAACTAAATGGACAGTGTGCGGACACTTCCAATCCATTTTCCTGATTCTTCAGCTTACCAATCAGGAGTGTTCCCACAACTGTCAGTGCTTACTGGGCTTCCATTTTTTCTCATAGTTGTGTTAGTGCAAATGTCCCCAGAGGCTCCACATCATCAAAGATACATCCCTGGGTTGGATTTTCCTGTGAGCCCTGTTGTATCAGGTAGTCAGATCAAGGTTGGGAGTGTTTTCTGATGCTGTGACTTTCCTTGTCTGTAGACTCAATTTGAATAAGGTAGAGTTTGGTTCACACTGGTGGTGAGTGTTCTTGGTTCAGGATGACCACCACAAACGGTGCCATTCAAAACAACTTGTTGGAGCTTGTCAACTGAACACAGTTCTGGGACATGTTTCAGAGAACCAATTTAATTTTTCAAACAACTTGTATTGCAATGTTCTATTGTCTTTGGTATTTATGGAGAAGATATATTGTCAAGATATTCAACATTGAGCCAAGATTACTATGTGCATATAACTGGCTGTTTTTCTTCCCACGGTACCCACCCTCCCACCAAGTCTCCTACTTCTCTTCCTCCTCCATCTCCTATTCCTGTTCTTGTTTTTTACTAAGATCTATTTTCAATTAATGTTATACACATATGATTAACTCTGTTAAGTAAAGAGTTCAACAAATAGTATGAAAAAAAAACTGTTCTTCAACAGTTAAGACAAGGGCTGTTCAAAGTCACTGCTTCTCAAAGTGTCAGTTTCACTTTTTAGCTGTTTTTCTCCTGTAAATTTTATTTTCATGCTCATGTGGTCTTTTCATGCTCATGTGGCTCATCCTGCAAAACAGGACAACAGTGTCCTTCCCACAAGAATACTGGGGACAGGCGTCAGTGAACATGTCCGACTTCATTCACAGCCATGTACACTTTTAAAGGGCAGGGAGAAGGAGTGTAACTAACTCGGGAACACTAACTATAGGACAGAACTGACACTGGTGCCAATATGCCTCTCCAATCAGCTTGAAGGTCACATAGCCAAGGTAGCTTTCCAGGTGGAGCTGGGTCACACTCTGGAACAGTTTACCTGACTGGTAGAAGGTGGGGGTGGGGAGAAAATATACCCGTGGCTCCCGCCACCTGCCAGCACTCAGGCTAACTGCATGGGCTAGGCAGGCAACCTCAGGATTGCCCACAGGTCTCATTCTCTCTCAATACCAAAACTGAAATAATACTTTGCTGAGTTCCCTTTTCCAAAGGTCACAAACATCTGATGTCAGAGAAGGTGTAAGACGTTGGGAGTAATAAACCATCTGTGTGGTTTATTAGTAGGAGGCTGCTAAAAAGAATTTCTTGTAGAAGTGGTGCAAGTTTCAGGCATGATTGTTGATGGGGGAAGTGAGGTGTTTGTCTATTGGATGCTGTGGGGAGGTGAAGTTAATTCTGTTCTTAGTCATTTTATTTAGCTATAGATACTGTGCAATTTATGATTGTTATGTCATGTGGTTCTTCCTGTCTTAGTTTGTGTGGCTGTAGTATCTGAGGCTGAGTAATAGAGACATTTAGGGGTTAGACATTCTGGTGCAGGAGGTTAAACCAACACTTGGACACTTGTATCTTATATCAGAATGCCTGGGATCAAAACTTTGTTCTGCTTCCAGTACAGCTTCTTGCTCATGATCCTGGAAGTCAGCAATTAATGAATGGGCTAGGTACTCGAGTTCCTGCCACCCATGTGGGAGCCATCTGATACATTATACAATGATCTCTATTCTTTCTCTAGGATAGAATTCTAGGGACTTTTATTTCTCAGCACCCTAAACTCATTGCCTAGGTGTGCCAGAAGCAAGGTTTGGGCAAAATTTATATTGATGAAGTCATGAAACAATTTCTGGCTGAAACTGTGGAGGATATGACTTACAGGGGATCCCACAAAGCGAGGACCAGGAATTCCTAATCAGACATGGCACAGGGGACATCCTAATGGGTTCAGATAGAATTAATCATGCTATTTTTTTTCTTACTTGACTGTCACATACAACACATGGAACCACAAAACAACACACAGATATCAGAATTCCTTCTGGGATTCTCAGAGGACCCAGCACTACAGCCCCTCATATTTGGGCTCTTCCTCTCCATGTACCTGGTCACTGTGGCTGGGAACCTGCTCATCATCCTGGCCATCCTCTCAGACCCCCACCTCCACACACCCATGTACTTCTTCCTCTCCAACCTGTCCTTCGTGGATGTCTGCTTCACCTCTACCACTGTCCCCAAGATGCTTGTGAACATTCAGACACAGAGCCAAGCCATCTGCTATGCAGGCTGCATCACTCAGATGTTCTTCATATTATTTGCAGGGTTGGGTGACTTCATCCTGACTGTGATGGCCTATGACTGGTTTGTGGCCATGTGTCAGCCCCTGCACTACACGGTCACCATGAACTGCTGGCTCTGTGGGCTCCTGGCTTTGGCTTCCTGGGTCATTAGTGTCCTGAATTCCTTGGTACAAGGCCCAATGATGTTACAGCTGTCCTGCACAAACTTGGAAATCCCCACTTTTTGTGTGAACTTAATGAGTTGGTTCATCTAGTCTGTTATGGCACCTTTCTGAACCACATACTGGTCTGTTTTTCAGCTGTGCTGCTGGGTGGAGGTCTCCTGGCTGGGATCCCTTGGTCCTCTAAGATCATCTACATCTGTGCAGTCTCCTCTGCTTAGGGTAAGTACAAGGCATTTTCCACCTGTGCCTCTCACCTCACCGTCATCTCCTTATTTTATTGCAGCTGTCTTGGTGTGTACCTTAGTTATTCTGCTGCCCACAATGCACACTCAGGTGCCACTACCTCAGTGATGTACACCGTGGTCACTCCCATGCGGAACCCCTTCATCTACAGTCTGAGGAACACAGACATAAAGAGGGCTCTGAAAAGACTCCTTGGGGAGAAACTCTAAGACAGCCCCCTTTCTTTAGGAAAGAGCTTTTGTCTCCAAGTGTCAGAGAATGAATCACAAGACTTTGATCAGACTGTTGGAGTTGGATGTGTTGCCTCCTTCTCTGCAGTCCCCTTTTCTTGGATTTCCACTTCTCTATTAAAATTAACGCATTTCACTTTAGTGAGTATCCTGCTATGCTTTTTCTGGCATCTCACCTGTGTTCCCCTTGGTCACAGAAATTTCTCAAAGTCGTTTTCAGTCTCAGACTAGAAACATTGGAAATTCCCATTAATATAATAATGTTGTTCTGAAGAAAAAATTCAGACCAAGCCACTTTTCTTATGTGTTTATTCATTCATCAGTCTGAGGGCTCCTAAATTGGGAATGTCAATTTGGTCCCTGCACCCACGAGGGAGACCTGGAAGAAGCTCCTGGCTCCTGGGCTTGGTTCCGCCCAGCTCCAGCCATTGTGGCCATTTGCGAGTGAACCATTGGATGGAATACCTCTCTCTCTGTCTTTCCCTCTCACAGTCTGTAACTTTGTCTCTCAAGTAAATAAATCTTGTTTTAAAGTATCAGTTCTTGTAATCCCTGAACATAAGAAGTCTATATTTTTTGTGTGACTTGCATTTCTTTTTATCACTGTTTTATGGTTTTATTATAGAGATCTTTCACTTTTTTTGGTTAACTTTTATTCCTAGATTTTAAAAATATCACTTGTTGGGATTGTTTTCTTGATTACTTTTATCATGAAGTTCATTATTAGTGTCCAAAAGTACTCCTGTTCTTTATATGTTGACTTTGTACCTTGTAGTTTTATTGACTTCATTTATCAGTTTTGATGGTTTTCTTTTTTTTTCTATAAGTTCTTGGTTTTTCTTTAAAAATATACAGTCAAACCAAAGAAAAGAAGAGGAAATTAGAAATCTAAAAAATATTGTCGGGAATCTTCAGGATACTATTAAAAAAACCAACATTCGGGTTCTAGGAGTTCCTGAAGGCATGGAGAGGGAGAAAGGATTAGAAGGCCTTTTTAATGAGATATTAGCAGAAAATTTCCCAGGTTTGGAGAAGGACAGAGACATCCTAGTACAGGAAGCTCATAGAACCCCTAATAAACACGACCAAAAGAGATCCTAACCACGTCACATTGTAATCAAACTCACCACAGTGAAACATAAAGAAAAGATTCTAAAATGTGCAAGAGAGAAATGTCAGATTACTCTCAGAGGATCTCCAATTAGACTCACAGCTGACTTCTCATCAGAAACCCTACAGGCTAGGAGGGAAGGGCGAGACATAGCACAGGTGCTAAGAGAGAAAAATTGCCAGCCCAGAATATGATATTCTGCAAAGCTCTCACTTGTGAATGAAGGTGAAATAAAGACCTTTCATAGCAAACAGAAATTGAAAGAATTTTTTTTTTGACAGGGAGAGTGGACAGTGAGAGAGACAGAGAGAAAGGTCTTCCTTTGCCGTTGGTTCACCCTCCAATGGCCGCCGTGGCCAGCACGCTGCGGCCGGCGCACCGCGCTGATCTGATGGCAGGAGCTAGGAGCCAGGTGCTTTTCCTCGTCTCCCATGGGGTGCAGGGCCCAAACACCTGGGCCATCCTCCACTGCACTCCCTGGCCACAGCAGAGGGCTGGCCTGGAAGAGGGGCAACCAGGACAGAATCCGGCACCCCGACCGGGACTAGAACCCGGTGTGCCGGCGCCGCTAGGCGGAGGATTAGCCTAGTGAGCTGCAGCGCCGGCCAGAAATTGAAAGAATTTGTCGCCACTCGTCCAGCCCTGCAAAAGATGCTTAAAGATGTGTTACACACAGAAACACGGTCGTCAATATGAAAGAAGGTAAACAAAGGAAACCTCACAGCAAAAGATCACAGGAAGTTCAAAACATATATTAGAAAATATCTTTGGCAAATGGCAGGGCAAAGTTACTACTTATCAATAGTCACATTGAATGTCAATGGCCTGAACTGTCCAGTTAAAAGACACCGATTGGCTGACTGGGTTAAGGAACAAAACCCATCTATTTGCTGCTTACAAGAAACACATCTTTCCAACAAAGATGCATACAGACTGAAAGTGAAAGGCTGGAAAAAGATATACCATGCCAACAGAAATGAAAAAAGAGCAGGCATAGCCATCTTAATATTGGACAACATAAACTTTACCACAAAAACTGTTAGGAGAGACAAAGAGGGGCACTATATAATGATTAAGGGATCAATTCAACAGGAACATATGATGATTATCAATGTATATGCACCTAATTACAGGGCACCTGTTTGTTTAAAAGATTTGTTAAGGGACTTAAAGGGAGACTTAGACCCCAGTACAATAGTACTGGGGGACTTCAATACTCCACTCTCAGAAATAGATCAACAGGACAGAAGATCAACAAGGATACAGTAGATTTAAACGACACTATATCCCAAATGGATCTAACATATCTACAGAACTTTTCATCCTACATATAAAGCATTTACATTCTTCTCAGCAGTACATGGAACCTTCTCTAGGATTGACCACATACTAGGCCATAAAGCAAGTCTCAGCAAATTCAAAAGAATTAGAATCATACCATGCAGCTTCTCAGACCATAAAGGAATGAAGTTGGAACTTATCAACTCAGGAATCCCTAGAGCATATGCAAACACATGGAGATTGAACAACATGCTCCTGAATGAACAGTGGGTCATAGAAGAAATTAAAAGAGAAATCACAAATTTTCTGGAAGTAAATGAGGATAACAGCACAACATACCAAAACAGCAAAAAGCAGTTTTAAGAGGAAAATTCATATCAATAGGTGCCTCCATCAAGAAATTGGAAAGGCACCAAATAGGTGAGCTTTCAATGCATCTCAAGGATCTAGAAAATCTGCAGCAAACCAGACCCAAATCTAGTAGGAGAAGAGAAATAATTAAAATCAGAGAAGAAATCAACAGGATTGAATCCAAAAAACATTACAAAAAATCAGCTGGTTTTTTGAAAAAATAAACAAAATTGATAAATTTTTTTTAAGATTTATTTTATTTGAAAGAGTTACAGGGAGGGGCAGAGGCAGAGGGGAGGGAGGAGGGAGGGAGGGAGAGAGAGAGAAAAAGAGAGAGCGGGGGGTCTTTCATCCACTGGTTTATTCCCCAAATGGCCATAAAAGCCAGGGCTGGGCCAGGCTGAAGTCGGGGCCAAGAGATTGTTCCAGGTCTCCCATGTGGTGCAGGGCCCCAAGGACTTGGGCCATACTCTGCTGCTTTTTCACGTGCATTAGCAGGGAGCTGGATTGGAAGTGGAGCAGCTGGGACTCTGTTGTTATTTGTCCAATTTTTGTTTTCTCAAATTATAATTTATTGAAGTATAACATATATACAGAGACAAATACAAAATGTATGAGGGCAGTTTATTGGCTTCCTATGCAATAAGTACACTCAGTATTAACTTAGGTCAAGAAAACAACACTAGCATCTCAACCCTTGTCCCACATTCCCTTCTAGTTAGAAGAGGAAGAGCCCCCTTCTGGCACAGTATGGTGATTCTGGTTGACAACAGTGAACTGTAGCAAGACAGCTGAACTGCTTTCCTTCCAAGTTCTTTTCAGGGCCCTGTTTAAGCATTTGTTTATTCAGACTGTAGATGAAGGGTTCAACATGATGATGACCATGGTGCACATCACTGTGGTTATTGCACTTGAGTGTGGGTTTCAGGTAACAGCAGAACCAAGGTTCACACCTAGTGTCATGTGATAAAGATGATGGAGAGGAGAGAGGCACAGGTGGAGAATGCTTTGTACTTCCCCTGAGCTGAGGAGATTGTGTGGATGGAGGACACTCTCTTAGAGCAGGAGTCAAGGATCCCATTCAGGCGTCTAAAAGACAGTAGCAGAGCTGCGGCATAGATCACCACATCACTCAGAAAGCTGCAGGACAGGCGCTGTGGACCTCCTGATGCATTTCACAGAAGTGTGAGATTTCCAGGTCTGTGCAGGACAGCCTCAGCACCGTTGAGCTGTGTGACAAGGCATGCAGGACACTGATGATCCAGCACACCAGAAGCAGAGGACACAGAGCCAGGGGTTCATGATGACTGTGTAGTGCAGGGAGTGACAGATGGCCACAAACTGGTCATAGGCCATCACAGCCAGGAGAAAATTATCCAGCTCTGCAAAAAGCAGGAAAGAGAACATCTGGGTGATGCAGCCTGCATGGGTGATGGTTTTGCTCTGCGTCTGGATGTTCACCAGCATCTTGGGGATGGTGGTGGAGGTGAAGCAGACGTCCACCAAGGACAGGTTGGAGAGGAAGAAGTACATGGGCGTGTGGAGGTGGGGGTCTGAGAGGATGGCCAGGATGATGAGCAGGTTCCCAGCCACGTGACCAGGTACATGGAGAGGAAGAGCCCAAATATGAGGGGCTGCAGTGCTGGGTCCTCTGAGAATCCCAGGAGAAGGAATTCTGAAAGTCATGTGTCATTCTGTATTGCCATGCTTTGGAGATGATGACCACAAATGAAGAGCATTCACACAAGGCAGTATTACCCATGTAGTTGAAATGACACAATTTATATTTCACTGTCAAGAAATTAATTTATAGGGTAGGCATTTGGTCTTGTGGTTAAGATGTTTGTTAGGTCAACTACACCCTGTATGGGAGTTCCTGGGTTCAGATCCCAGTTCTCTCATTTCCTGTTCCTGCTAATGCCCACACTGGGGCAGAGATGATGGCCCAAGTACCTGCATCCCTGTCACTCACATGGGAGACCCAGATGGAGTTCCCAGCTTCTGCCTTCATCCTGGTGCAGCACTGATTCTTGCAGGCATCTGGAGAGTGAATCAGCAGGTGGGAACCTTTCTCCCTCTGCCTCTCAAATAAATCTCTGTAAATAATTAACTTAAAAAAGAAATAGCCATCTATAGTATGTGTGTGGGTCTGTTCTAGAAGATCATTATGGCATCTTGGACTCTGCATTCCTGCTCCCCTCCCAGCATTTTTCCTCAGAGGTTGCTCATTTCCAAGTGTTAATGGGAAATTCCTTCATGCACTTGAGAACCAACCACATACCAGGAATTTTCTTTTTCTTATTTTATTTCTTTTGGAAGGCAGAGTGCAGTTAGATAGAGGGAGAAGGAGAGAGAGAGAGAGAGGAGAGGAGAGGAGGGGAGGGGAGGGGAGAGGAGAGGAGGGGAGGGGAGAGGAGAATAGAGGTCTTCCATCTGTTGATTCACTCCCCAGGTGTCTGCAATGGCCAGGGCTGGGCCAGGCTGAAACCTAGAACCAGGAGCTTCATCCAGGTCTCTCACATAGATGCAGGGGCCCAAGGACTTGGGCCATCCTCTGCTGTTTTCACAGGCACATTATAAGGGAGCTGAATTGGAAGTGGAGCAACCAGAACTTGAACCAGAGCCCATATGGGATGCTAGCACTGCAGGTGGTGACTTAACCCATTACACCACAATGCGGGACCTGAAGGTACTTTCAATGTAATGTGTACAACATGCTGATAAACAAAACAAAATCCCTGCAATCCAGTGATGGAGAAGGAATATTAACAAATTAAGAAAAATTACACTTGTCAGATGGTGATAGTACAATGAAGAAAACACAGGTGATGAAAAGCAGAGCGGGTGGTGGTGCTGTCCAGGCAAGACCAGCTGTCGTGATGTTTGAACAGAGACTTTAGGGGTGACAGAGCATGAGCTACAATGGTTACTCTGGAAGTGTGGATTTGGGAGGGGTTAGTAAGTGCAAAGGCCCTGAGGTAGTGCTTGCTTCTGGAAAATCTGGGCTCTAGGGGATGCAGCTGGAGAGGAGAGTGAGCAAGAAGGAGAGTGAGAAGAGACAGCATCAGGAGACATGGAGGAGAGGCAGAGTGAGAAGAGACATCAGGAGACATGGAGGAGTGAGGTGGCCTCTGTGTTGCTGATGCTGTGAGGTGCAGGGAGGCCTTACCCCCACTGTGCCTCCTGCACCTCGTTTTGTCCTGTTGAAAAGAATCCCTTCCTTGAACCTTCTGTGGATTCAGCACTGGTCTCTGTTGGCTCAGAACCACTCCAGAATCTTTGGGCCTGGGGCAACCCACTCTAAGGCCTGATCTCATTCCATGAGGTGGTCACACCATGTATATGTGTGCGTACAGTTACCACACATATGCACATAAATATAGAGACACAAAAACAGAGCATCTCCACACACATACACACAGGCACAGACACATGTACACAAAAACAGAGAGGCACAATACACCATGGCCTCCTGAGCCATGTCACCTCTCACCCCCAGCCACAGTGACACAACTGGGAGTGTGTACAGGGATTTTTCTAGACACTAATGAAAGTGCATGTTAGGAAAATACTGTGCATATGTTTCCATATTGTTTTGCATCAAAATAAACTCATCTTTTAATTCCATTTTCCATGAGTTTTTGAAGTCCCCTGATAAATGCATTTATGCAGAAAGAGATACAAGTAAATGAGAAGTCGTAGAATTAAAAGAATGCAGGGATGGGGCTGGCACTGTGGTATAACAGGTAAAGCTTCCGCCTGCAGTGCCGGCATCCCATATTACGGGGGGGGGGGAGAGGGAGAGAGAGAGAGGGAGAGATTGATTCCATCTGCTGGATCGCTCCTCAAATGGCTGCAATGGCCGGAGCTGGGCTGATCCGAAGCCAGGAGCCGGGAGCATATTCCAGGTCTCCCACATGGGTGCAGGGGCCCAAGGACTTGGGCCATCTTCCTCTGCTTTCCTAGGCCATAGCAGAGAGCTGGGTTGGAAGTGGAGTGGCTGGGACTTGAACCATATGGGATGGTGGCATATGGGATGCTGGCACTGCAGGCGGCTGCTTTACCTGCTATACCACAGTGCCAGCCCCATATAATAACACTTTTCTTTTAAAGAAGATTTTATTTATTTGAGAGAGGGAAAGGTCTTCCATCCACTGTTCACTCCCCAGTTGGCTACAAAAGCAGGAGTTATGCTGTTCTGAAGCCAGGAGCCAAGATCTTCTGGGTCTTCCATGCCAGTGCAGGGACCCAAGCACTTAGGCCATGTTCCACCGCTTTCCCAGGTGCATCAGAGAGCTGGATGGTAAATGAGAGTTCCTATAGGAGAGGGCAAAGCAGAGGCTTTGCCTACTATGCCACAGTGCTGGCCCCCATAATACTTATTTCAAAGCTACTCTAATTGGTATATTTATAGCTCAATTGGAGTCTTTATAGCTGTCCTGTGTATTGGAAGCGGAGACACAAGGCAAGGAACTCAGATATAAGGTCACAGATAGGCCGGCGCCGTGGCTCAGTAGGCTAATCCTCCGCCTAGCGGCGCCGGCACACCGGGTTCTAGTCCCGGTTGGGGCGCCGGATTCTGTCCCGGTTGCCCCTCTTCCAGGCCAGCTCTCTGCTGTGGCCAGGGAGTGCAGTGGAGGATGGCCCAGGTGCTTGGGCCCTGCACCCCATGGGAGACCAGGAAAAGCACCTGGATCCTGGCTCCTGCCATCGGATCAGCGCGGTGCGCTGGCCGCAGCGCGCCGGCCACGGCGGCCATTGGAGGGTGAACCAACGGCAAAAGGAAGACCTTTCTCTCTGTCTCTCTCTCTCACTGTCCACTCTGCCTGTCAAAAAAAAAAAAAATAAGGTCACAGATATATTGAACAAGATGAAATGAAAAATGACTCATGTTGACAAAATATCTCCCAAAAGACAAGTGAAAAACAATAACCTGTAAAATCAATTGAAATGCTGATGATTGTATTAAAATGGGCATGTGATATTTGAGCACACAGTATGATGATCAAATCGCTCAAATTCAGTAACGGTTAAAGGAAATGAGTAGAGATCTGTTTAAAACCTGTCAATGTATGGGGCTGGCACTGTGGCGTTGCAGGTGGAGCCACCGCCTGCAGTGCGGACATCCTGTAGGGGCATGGGTTCGAGTCCCTGCTGCTCCACTTCCAATCCAGCTCTGTGCTAAGGCCTGGCAAAGCAGTGGAGGATGGCCCAAGCTCTGGCCTTTGTGGCCATTTGGGGAGTGAACCAGTGGATGGAACACATCTCTCTTTCTGCCTCTCCTCTCTGTAACTTGGACTTTCAAATAAACAACTAAATCTTAAAAAAAAAAAATCCATCATCCTGGAGGAAAAACTTAAGGAGGTGTTGCTTGGACTGGGATGGGGACTTTGTCATTTCCCTGGTTCCGATGTATTACATGGATTTATGACACTGATGGCTGGTGATTTGTTTGAGATGTGTTATGGAGAAGTATCTGACCCTTTGAAGACAGCCACACTGCTCCGTCCATTTCACCCCTGATGCTAAAACAGCTGGTTTGGGGAGTGTCCAAAACTAGCTGGATCAAGGGACATTCCAGAGCCCTGAGCAGCTCCCACCCTGTGCTTCAGTTTGATGATGGTAACATTGTACAAACAGTTTGACTTTAGGATGGCTTCATATACAACAAAAGCCCAAAGATAAAACAGAAGGGAAAAGGTTAGTAACAGATGATGTGAATTTGCTACTTCTAACTTTGGTCATTTGTTTTGGTATTCGAAGAAAGCATACTTAATTTCTCTACTACTCAAATTTCTTCTAATAAGTATATTAAAAAAGGAACTACAATAAATTTGCTGTCCAGCTAACTAAGAGACATTTAGTAATTGGAAAATTAACTTTTGCCAGTGACTGGGAAGCACTGTGAATCCCAATTTGAATAAGAGAACAGTATTCTAATGAGAACAAACGCAGTGACCAGCTATGAAATGCACATCGTGTTAAAGACTACATCATTAGGAAGGGCAGTTTAATGTTGTGATATAGAAGATTATGTTGGATTCACATATTAAAAACTGTGTATTCAGATGTTCATAACCTAAAAAATTACATAAATAGTCTTAGTTGTCCAGTGTAGTTTTGTACATAGAGTAATCAAATTCATGACTGTTCCTTTAGTTAAATGACAGAAAAATAACTCAGTGTGACATAGCTTATCTGAGAAGAAATTAGTCCTAAGAAATTCATGTGTTCTATTTTGAGTGGAAATTTTGAAGCACATAGATCTAAGGATAGAATAAACTTGGAAAACAGAAAAGAATGACAAAGAAAAAGAAGTAGATATTAGAACAGACAACCTAATAAATAAGTTAGTTAAATGTTGCAGAGACATTGATCTCAACAGAATGGAAATTATAGGATATAAACAGAAGAAACAAGTTACACTTGTATCTAATCTCATCAGTAAGTCACAATTTCTGGATCCCAGGATTCTATCTCCACAATCAAGAGCACTTCTACTGAGATGGGTCAACTGATAAATTTCTGGTTTCTCTCATAAACAATGTCTTCAAGGCCCTCTTAATATCTTTATTTCTCAGACTGTAGATGAAGGGGTTCAGCATGGGGGTGACCACGGTGTACATCAGTGAGGCTGTTGCAGTTGAGTGTGGGTTTTGAGTAACAGCAGAACTAAGGTACACACCCAGGAGTGTGCAATAAAATAAGGAGACGACAGAGAGGTGAGAGGCACAGGTGGAGAATGCTTTATACTTCCCCTGAGCTGAGGAGATTGCACGGATGGAGGAGACGATCTTAGAGTAGGAGTACAGGATCCCAGCCAAAGGACCAGCAGCCAGCAGCATAGCGGTTAAATAGATGACCATGTCATTCAGAAAGGTGTCAGAGCAGGCACTGTGGACCACCTGGTTCAGTTCACAGAAAAAGTGGGGAATGTCCGGGGCTGCACAGAAAGACAGTCTCAGTGCCAGGAAGCAGTGTGACAAGGAATTCAGGACACTGATGATCCAGCACACCAGAAGCAGCAGGGCACAGATCCGGGGGCTCATGATGACCGTGTAGTGCAAGGGGTGACAGATGGCCACAAACCTGTCATATGCCATCACCGTCAGCAAAAATATGTCCAACCCTGAAAACAGCAGTAAAAAGTACATTTGGGTGATGCAGCCTGCATAGGTGATGGCTTTGCTGTGCGTCTGGATGTTCACCAGCATCTTGGGGACGGTGGTGGAGGTGAAGCAGACATCCACCAAGGACAGGTTGGAGAGGAAGAAGTACATGGGTGTGTGGAGGTGGGGGTCTGAGAGGATGGCCAGGATGATGAGCAGGTTCCCAGCCACAGTGACCAGGTACATGGAGAGGAAGAGCCCAAATATGAGGGGCTGCAGTGCTGGGTCCTCTGAGAATCCCAGAAGAAGAAACTTTGAAAGTTGTGTTTCATTGCCAGGTTCCATGAGTTTGTTATGACTACAAAACAGAGAAGAATATGACATAAGCATGTGTTATTCATCCATAAGCGGTATCATTTATATCCTTTAGTCAAGAAGTTATTATATATTTTGTGCAGGGATCCAGTTCCTTTAAGTGAATCCCAGTACCTTATCTAATCAGGAATTCCTGTCCATTTCAACTTCTGCTCAAAAGGTCATCTTTTCATATGTAATATAAGGGAATTTTTGAGTACATCTGACTCAAAGATGATAAGTTTTTGAACTTAGAAAAATGAGAAAGGGAAAATCATGTTAGATGCAATAAGAGCCACAAGCAATTTCTACTGACATTTTGGTGAGAAATTACTTCATGTTTTGAGGCATATAAATCGAATATGGACCTTGTTCCATTGCTGTCTGGAAAATGAACAGTGCAGGAAAAAATGTCCTTACAATAAAACAATGAAGAACAGAAACTCACAAAAAAGTCATGTGTTATGGAAGATGAGAAGTGGTATAACGAGAACAGCATAAAAACGGAGAGAATGCATGAAGGGTGCAGTTTTTACAAGGAGGAGATGTGACAGAAGACTGGGTGGGAACCAGCAGGCTCCCTGAAAAAGTGCACATGGCAGAAGGAATGGCCCATGAGAAGGCCCTGCAGCAGGTGCATGTTTTTCTGTGGTGAGGGGATGGAGAGAGAAGAAGGATGAGAGATGAAGTCAGAGAATGGTGAAGAATGAGGTGGCCCAGCTGATGCTCAAGCTTGACAACACGGGAGCCCCTCAGCCCAGCTGTTGTGTCTGCACCTTGCGCTGACTTGATTGGCTCCAACAACGTCTCATATCAAGACGGGATTCCCTCCTCATGTCTGCATATTGCCTTGAGTTCTGGCCTCTGTATTATGAGTCATACATGGAATGTATTTAGTCCAGGTGCCTTCCTCTTATCCCTGATCTCACCTCTAAAGACACACACACACACCCTGAAGCACAATGAGGACTCAGGGCTGTGTTAACACCATCCTCTTCTCACACCACGTACAATGTTAGGAATGGATCCCAGGGAAACTCGGCATCAGCTTCTCTTTCCTTTGTGTGTGTATATGTGTGTGTGTGTGTGTGTGTGTGTTTGTGGCATGTTTCTTCCTCTGTCTAAAGGAACATTTTAAAAATAAACAAAAACACCTGTGCAGTATACACAGAGAAGGGGATCCACTAGTCTCAAAGGAGAAGAACAGATCTAATGAGCTCAGGGGACTCCTGAGGGACCAGGAGAAGCAAAAGCTTCCTTGGTCACAGGTAGGTTTGAACTCCATTACATCTCCTTGTACCCAGCAAGAGCATTAAAGAGACAGAAGTGAATTTATCTGAAAGGCAAAAGTAGTGACATCTCTTTTTTGTGGAGAAGACATTCACAGAGTGAAAACGGTCCAATACAAAAGAAAATATGCAAAGGGAATATCAACAATTCAAAAGTAGTATAGAACCACCAGATCCATGCAGTATTAGATTTAGTAGATTTGTTTTTCTGTGCCTGTTCCTCATTTATGTGAGCTGTTCGTTCTTGTATGGTCTGATGATGAATAACAGGTCCCTTTCACATTTTCCTCCAGTGGCACCTTTTTCATGTCGTTCTTAGCTTTGCAGCATAATGTAATTTCATTTGTGACAGATCCAATGGACATGCACACCTAGTTCTCATCATGGTCTAGCATGCAAAACCTCCGCTGATGTCACTGCACAAAATCCTACACACACCATGGCAGTGCTACCCTTTTAGTATGAACAACATCCTCCTGCATTATTGAGTCATTGAGGACTTTGTGTCAGACGCACAACTACTTCATCATCCTTGGTCTTCACTGTTAGAAATCAAAATCCAAATAAGCAGGACCATACCTGTTGTGAGACTTGTGCATTTTCACAAAGGGCTGTGAATCCATGTGCATCAGAGACAAAATGTCATGAAGATGATGAGACATCATGAGTTAACCACAGTGACAGAGGATAAAACCAGGAGAGGGGCTGGCGCTGTGGCGTAGCAGGTAAAACCACCGCCTGCAGTGCCGACATCCTATATGGGTGCTGGTTCAAGACCTGGCTGCTCCACTTCCAATCCAGCTCTCTGCTATGCCCTGGGAAAGCAGTGGGAGGTGGCCCAAGTCCTTGGGCCCCTGCACCCATGTGGGAGACCCAGAGGAAGCTCCTTTCTCGGCTTCAGATTGGAACAGTTCCAGCTATTGCGGCCAATTAGGGGAGTGAAGCAGTGGATGGTGGAAGACCTCTCTCTCTCTTCCTCTCCTTCTCTTTCTGTGTAACTGACTTTTGAATAGATAAAATAAATCTTAAAAAAGCTAGGTGAGATGGCATACTTTCAAAGTAGCAGTATGACAAAAATGAAGTGAATCATTGATCATGAACTGAAACTGGATACAAATCAACAGCAATTAAATTATTTCAACATGGGTTAATAACATTTTCAAAGACCTGGATATAAGATAATTTAATGTATAATTGAGTTACAGATATGTAAACTTATCACTTCATCTTCTGTAAAGATATGTAGGTTGAATACATTTATAAAGGTGATCTATAGCCACAGGACAGTCAAGAATGCCTTCCACCTAGTGACCTGAGGTAATGTGACTTGCAGAATGAATCTTTCAACAAAGCGCCGAAGGACTAACAGAGATGTAAAAATAATGTGCAATATATAGAATAGGCAACATACTGAAAACGCTGAAGAATTTTTGAACATTTTAAGAGTGGCAAGGGCAACGTAATTGGACTGATGGCTAGACTTGCCCACTCATGATGAATACACGTTCATACAATCCTCCACATATGTCAAAGAGAAAGGGGCAGAATAATAGGGGGCAGCATTGGTAAAACTTCTGATTCTTACATTTTAAATAATGCAATACAAGAAGCAGGAATAAAAACACTATGCATGAAGCAAAAAGCACAGAACTTGGACTGACAATAGAGAAAGTAAATGATGACCAAACTCATACACGTTTCCAGACTCACCCTTAAGGAAATAGTTGCAAGTAAAGCTCCTTAGTGTGTACCCTTTATAACCCAATAAATAATGTCTGTCTTTGGAACACCAGGCATGAGGGAAGATGGATGCAGAATGTGCCCCTCAGGCACTGCTGTTGCAAGGCTGTGTTAGTAAGAAATCTATGGTCTTATCCTTTTCTTTAAAATGTAGAAGTGTGTTCAAATATGTCCCATCCTGAAGATAATATCTGTATATCTGTCTGTGGTAATACCTAATGTCTGTGTTCTCCATCATTTCAAAGATTCTCGTTCTTAAATTCTAAACTTCACAGCTTCCATTCCCTGCTCTTACTGGGATTCTGTTACCATCACTTCAATGGCAGCAGTTGCCCTGGCTTGCTGAATTCAGTGGATGCTCCTCTTCCTAGTATCAAAAATAAGCACAATAATGAATTACTTAATTCAACAGGTGCACAAACAGCCATCTTTCATTTGTGGGCTGGCATTGATTGACTCCCCCCACAATGAGCTTTCTCAGCTCTTCCTGTCTCTGAACCTTTCCCACAGCACCTGATGACCACTTGGGCTCACCTGGGCAGCATCTGTGAGGAGAAAGTCTGCTTGGATGGTTGGTGGAGGAGAATGAGGCTCTAGCCCCAGACAAGACAGCAGGAAGGAGTGAAGCATGTCTCACCACATCTCCTTTAGGTCTCCACAGTTTTATAAGTCGTGTCTTCTCAGGTGCATGGTGGCAGGAGCAGAGGAGATGTTTACAGTGACCTGAGTCTTCTCCCTGGGGTACAATTCCCTCTTATTTTTCCAACTCCTGGGCTCACCTTTTCCCATTGGGACTTTGCTTTGTGTACCGAGCAATTGTTTTTTCTTGCAGATTCTCTGCTCCCAGGAGACCAGATGTAAAACCAGGTGAATCTAGTCTTTATTGCTCCTTCTCAAAGAGCTCTCATTTTCCAGAGGTGTAACCTCCTCATGCCCTTATTCCAACCCTGAGTTAAAGGTTTCTTCAAAGTCTCGAAGTAAGGATTGTGTCATCATCATGTCCCTTGTGACACTAGAGCACTGACTCATAATGCAGACTCACCCCTGTTAACTTTAGAACATCACTAGTCCCCTGTTCAACAAGGAGGAGAGCCATATTCCCTTGATAGGAAACCATTGATGCTATGGCTTCATGATGCTTTGGCCAAAACAATGTAGAGCTTTATGCCAATAACACAATAAAAAGCTGCCATTTATATGATGTTTGGCTATAAATAGAGGGTATTTAGATTGTGCTTTGCACGTTGGCCTTAAAGGAACAACTTGAAGGATTCTCTCATTTAATTTTTTTTTAACCAAAGTCTACTCTATGGTCAGCACTGTTTGTAACTTGATGATAAGTTTGCAGTGACATGGCTCTGAAGGATTGAAAGATCTGCTCAAAGTTGTAAACCAAGTAGTGGGTGGGCTCCTATGGGGCTCCATCAAGATATCTCCAGCTTTGATGTTGCAGCTCTACATTCATTGACCAGGGCTGAGTTTTCTGTGAAAGAACCATGAGAAATAACCTGAGGAATTTGGTCATTACCTCTGTGTAGGTCCTTCTGGCACTTAGTAGGTATAGGCATGGAACGCTTGTCAGCATCCCTTAATATATATAAGAAGACCCCAGCCCCACAACTGACTTAGGACATTCTCCAACACTGGTTGGAGGAGTTGCTATAGAACCCACAAAACTGGATCTGCCCACCCAGTGTGCACAGAGCCAGTTCCCAATAGCAGGGTGGTAGAAGAAAGGCTGTGCAGGTGTTGCTTAATTCTAGGGCTCTCTGAGACATTAGGGGTGAAGATTCTTATGGTATGAAGTTGGGCTGGGAGGTGTGCATCTAGTTCATGTTCAAGGTGCTGTTTGCTTGCTGGTGCTTGTGGTTTTCCTTTGCTTGGCTGGTGATCCTGTGTTTGTAGGGAGTTTTCATGATGGCCAAGAAAGAATCAGCCGGGGAGCTATATGCAGTGGTTATTACTTTCTGCCCTGGACCTGGAGTTCCCAGAAAAGAAAGCCCCACAAGACAGTACTGACCATCAAGTCAGAGAAGCAATCTCCATACTGTATTCCACAGTGGCTGTACCAGTTTATATTCCCACCAATAGTGGATTTGGGTACCTTTTCCCCCACATCCTTCCAGCATTTGTTGATTTCTGTATGAGAGCTCTTCTAACTGGGGTGAAGTGAAACCTCATTGTGGTTTTCATTTGCATTTCCCTGCTGGCTAGTGATCCTAAGCATTTTCTCAAGCGTCTGTTGGCCATTTGATTTTCCTCTCTTGAAAAATGCCTGTTCAAGTCCTTTGCCCATTTTTTTTTTTTTGACAGGCAGAGTGGACAGTGAGAGAGAGAGACAGAGAGAAAGGTCTTCCTTTTTTGCCGTTGGTTCACCCTCCAATGGCCGCCGCGGCCGGCGCGCTGCGGCCGGCGCACCGCGCTGATCCGATGGCAGGAGCCAGGATCCAGGTGCTTTTCCTGGTCTCCCATGGGGTGCAGGGCCCAAGCACCTGGGCCATCCTCCACTGCACTCCCTGGCCACAGCAGAGGGCTGGCCTGGAAGAGGGGCAACCGGGACAGAATCCGGCGCCCCGACCGGGACTAGAACCCGGTGTGCCGGCGCCGCTAGGCGGAGGATTAGCCTAGTGAGCCGCGGCGCCGGCCCCTTTGCCCATTTTTAAACTGGATTGCTTGTTTTATTTTTGTAGAATTTCTTGGGCTCTTTTTAGATTCTGGATGTTGATCCTTTATCAGTTTTGTAGTTTCAAATATTTTCTCTTTCTGTTGGTTGCCTCTTCACTTTGCTGCGTTTTTGTTTTGCAGTAGAAGCTTCTCATCTTGATATAATCCCATTTGTCATTTTTGCCTCTTTTTTTGAACAGGCAGAGTTAGACAGTGAGAGAGAGACATAGAGAAAGGTCTTCCTTCTGTTGGGTCACCGCCTACATAGTCACTACGGCTGGTGCGCTGCGCTGATCCGAAGCTAGGAGCCAGGCGCTTCCTCCAGGTCTCCTATATGGGTGCAGGGCCCAAGCACTTGGGCCATCCTCCACTGTTTTCCTGGGCCACAGCAGAGAGCTGGACTGGAAGAGGAGCAACCAGGACAGAATCTGGCACCCCAACTGGGACTAGAACATGGAGTACCAGCACCACAGGCAGAGGATTAGCCTAGTGAGCCATGGCACTGGCCAATTTTGTCTTTGATTGCTTGTGCTTGTGGGGTCTTTTCCAAGAAGTCTTTGCCTATGCCAGTGTCTTACAGAGTTTCTCCAATGTTCTTTAATAATTTGATGGTATTGAGTCATAGATCTAGGTCTTTGATCCATTGTGAGTGGATCTTGGTGAAAGGTGTCAGGTGGAGGTCTTGCTTCATACTTCTGCACATGGTGATTCAGTTTCCCTGCACCATTTGTTAAAGAGATTCGCTCCAGGGATGGATTTTAGCTCTTTTGCCAAAGATAAGTTGGTTGTAGATGTATAGATTGATTTCTGGGGTTTATGTTCTGTGCCATTGGTCTAAACATCTGTTTTTGTGTCAGTACCAGGCAGTTTTGATTACTATTGCCCTGTAGTATGTCTTCAAATCAGTTGTACTTTGATTTCTGTAGTGATTAGTGAAACAGTGTTCTTAAAAATATTGACTACCCCAAAAAGCTTTTGTTGATGTGAGCTATCTTTATTGACATCATATTAATAGCTAAAACTGAAATAATTATTGAGCAGAACAGATTTTGCAAGAACACTTGACACTGTTTATGATTACTACATGTACACAAAATTTTACATTTTTGTGCAGTACAGTGTAATATTTCAACTCATGATACAACATACAGTATTGACATCAGGATAATTAGCATTTCTGTTTCCTTTTTGTAAATGAAAACATTTATTTTTACCATAAGAAACTATGAACTAGTATTAGGGAATAGTTAATGAAAAGCAGAACTTAAAGTTATGATAGGAAGATTGTACAGTATGAGCATTATAGTATTGGAGCAAATGAACAACGTTAAATATGACTGACAGGGTAGAGGAAGCCAGTGATGTTCAGCTGGCATTTAACTCTTCAGAATATGCATGCTTTGGCAATACCTTGCTCAGTGTTTAACCATTTTTAATCTTTGGTACAGCAAGAAAAAACATGGCATTTCCTCATAGTGGTTGTGTGGGGGATGTTACCATAAAATGATAACTGTTTAAAATATATTTTAGTCTTAAAGAAAATGAAAAAAGACGAGAAGACAAGATGAAAAATACAACAAAAAATAAAGAAAAAGGGGAGCTGGCATTGTGATGTAGCAGGTAAAGCCACCACCTGTGACATCAGCATCCCCTATAGACACCGGTTCCTGTCCTGGCTGATGCACTTTTAATTCAGGTCCCTGCAAATAGCCTGAGAAAGTCAGAAGAAGATGGCCCAAGTGTTTGAGCCCCCGTCGTCCACGTGGGAGACTCAAATAAAGCTCCTGGCTCCTGGCTTCTGCCTGGCTCAGCCTTGGTGGTTGGGGAGTGGAAGTGAACCAGCAAATGGAGAATCTCTGTCTTCCTCTCTCTCTCTACCCTGACTTTAAATAAATGCATAAATCTTTAAAAAAAAAATATATATATATATTAGGGGCCAATGCTGTGGGTGCAGTGGATAAAAGCCCTGGCCTGAAGCGCTGGCATCCCATATGGGTGCTGGTTCAAGACCCGACTGCTCCTCTTCTGATCCAGCTCTCTGCTGTGGCCTGGGAAGGCAGTAGAAGATGGACCAAGTACTTGGGTCCCTGCACCCACATGGGAGACCAAGAAGAAGCTCCTGGCTCCTGACTTCGAATTGGCTCAGCTTCAGCCATTGCAGCCATCTGGGGATTGAACCAGTGGATGGAAGATCCCTCTCTCTCTTTCTGCCTCTACCTCTCTCTGTAACTCTGTCTTTCAAATAGATAAAATAAATCTTTTAAAATCTATCTATCTATCTATCTATCTATCTATCTATCTATCTATCTTAGTCTTTCAGGTTTACAGCACCATTTTAAAGTCTTTGCTTAACTGGGACATTTTCATTTTGTTATTTAACAAACTACTGTTTCAAATAGTTGCTGTCCCAAATATTTATTGGAAATTCAGAACTTGAGCAAATATGAAAGAAGAAAGTAAGTTCACAGCCGGTGCCGTGGCTCAATAGGTTAATCCTCCGCCTGCAGTGCCGGCACACTGGGTTCTAGTCCCAGTTGGTGCACCGGATTCTGTCCCAGTTGCCCATCTTCCAGGCCAGCTCTCTGCTATGGCCCAAGTCCTTGAGCCCTGCACCTGCATGGGAGACCAGGATAAGCACCTGGCTCCTGGCTTCAGATCAGCGCCATGCACCAGCCATAGCACGCCAGCCACAGCAGCCATTGGAGGGTGAAACAACAGCAAAAGGAAGACCTTTGTCTCTCTCAGACTGTCCACTTTGCCTGTCAAAAAAAATAATAAAGAAAGTAAGTTCACATGGCCAGAAAGCTGAGTATAAAATGGAAACCCCCCCATTGCAAGTTTTTAGATAACACCTTGCTGCAATTACTATTACAGTCAATACTGAATTCACCCCAAGGGAGTAATCCACATGAACTCTGAACTTTGGATAAACTCTGGAAAAACTGAAGACCATCAGATGCATGCAGGTAGGAGTCTCCTGAAAAAATTACAATTTAATTTTCCAGTGTTTGTCCTCCCAGAAAACTCCAGAAGATAACCTTTAGTGGGCACAGAGTTTAACTTTCGTACTTGGAGTTTGCACAGAACACAATGGCAATTATTCTGGATAGATTTCCATTACAGAATTGATTCTGGTTTGTCATAATAGGCTTTTGGAAGCCACCAAGTTTTATTCTGACAAACTTAATTTGCCTAGCAGTGGAATTTGAAAGGCTGCTGGCATCATTATCATTCACTTTGGAAGGAGTAAGGATGTCCGACTGCTGAGATAGCATTAATGAGACTCAGATTTGCACTGAGAGCATTTCAGAGTGCACACTCTGGTCAAAGTGTAATATTACCAGTGTCTACACAGAAAGGAAATGGATATTGTGATTCCAAAGATCACAGCTTCTTTGAGTATAATTTCAAGTTTTCCAAGGGTTAGTTTTACAAACATAGTTTGAAGGCCTAGACTTTTTTTTTTTTTTGACAGGCAGAGTGGACAGTGAGAGAGAGAGACAGAGAGAGAAAGATCTTCCTTTGCCATTGGTTCACCCTCCAATGGCCGCCGCTGCAGCCGGCGCACCGCGCTGATCCGATGGCAGGAGCCAGGATCCAGGTGCTTTTCCTGGTCTCCCATGGGGTGCAGGGCCCAAGCACCTGGGCCATCCTCCACTGCACTCCCTGGCCATAGCAGAGAGCTGGCCTGGAAGAGGGGCAACCGGGACAGAATCCGGCGCCCCGACCGGGACTAGAACCCGGTGTGCCGGCGCCGCAAGGTGGAGGATTAGCCTATTGAGCCACGGCGCCGGCTGAAGGCCTAGACTTATATAACAGAAGACAGATAAATGAAAATTATTGTACCCTTTGGAAAGCAAAAGCTTCTTTTCATTTTCATGTTTTACTGCAAATAACAATAACTGGTATCCTCAGCTTTCAAAGTAAAAACAAATGCTGAAACTCTTATTTTCAAATCTAGTTTACTATCATGATGTATCCATGAAAATTATAATTAAAGCTTTAAGTTCAAAATCAAGAAAATATTTGTAAATAGTAAGAATAAAAGATGATGAAAATAGAAATATTTAGAGGCAAGATGGTTGAATAGGAAGGGAGCACACTGATAGTCCGGGAAAAGACAGTTTAATAAAAGTGGAGATATTGCAGGTTCAAGGAAGAGTTAGGGAAGAAACAGCAGAGGAAACTCTTCCGGAACTACTGGTTCACAGCGGACCTATGTGGAGGGCACGGCCACCCATGGCTTGGGACCCCAGCCTTGGAATCTACACACCAGCCCTGGAAAGGGAGGTGAGGCAAAACCTCAGTAGCTTGAGACACTGGCAGGAAAGCAGAAGGAGGAGCCTAGAGGGAATGAGGCTTGAAGCCCCATGGGGGAAAGCTCACCAGGTTAACTCGAGGAGAGAGGGGAAAAAAAGGGACTGATATGGACACGAGTCTCACTCTCCACTCACCTTTCAAAGGCGAGCAAGACAAAGAACATGTGCCATTTTGGACATACGTAAAAGCTGTGCCACCTCAGGGCTGTGCCCACCCTCATCCAAGCAGAAAAACCTGACTCTGGGTGGGGTGGGGTGGGGTGAAATAACAGGAGGTTAGGACCTAGTGAGTGTGTGGAGCTAATGAACTGAGACTGTAAAAAAAAAAAAAAAAGGCAGGTGAGAGAACTCACAGAGTTCACGTGAGTACTCTGCAGAGACGCCACAAACTCGGTAACCTTGGCAACCCGGTGGGAGACTGCCGTGGAATTTGAGCTCACACTGAGGGCAGAACAGATCATTTGTGTGGTCCTTGGGACAGAGCAGACGAATATTATACCCACAGGAGCCAGAGATCAGAAACTTCCTGCCTTCAATTCCGCTCAGCTGTGCAGAATTACTTCCCTTCTGAATCAAAGAGAGAGATTGACTGATTGATTGATTGATTTACCATGCCTAACCTGGGTGTGTAATCTTTGGCACACCCTTAACCTTGAAGAAGCCAAAACAGAGCTCTCTGGCCACACCCATTACAAGCCTCTAAGGATCCATCAAAAGCAGACAGTCCACTTAATACAGTCATAGTATAACAAGAAAAAACACCATAGCGAGGGAAGAAGAAACCAAAGAATATCTCCACAATGCCAAGCAACAAACGCAGAAACCAAAGAAATAAGAACAAGGAAGACATTATGACACCCCCAAATGAACAAGACACCCCAATCCAAGATTATGAAGATGATGAGATAGAAGAAATGCAAGATGCATATTTCAAAAAATTTATAAGAACATTTAGAAGTTTTCAAAAACAAATTCTTGAACTACAGAAATACTTACTGGACAGGATAGAAAACCTCTCTCGTGAAAATGAAATCTTAAGGAGGAATCAAATCTGTCCTGGTCGCTCCTCTTCCTATCCAGTTCTTTGCTGTGTCCCAGGAAGACAGTGGAGGATGGCCCAAGTGCTTGGACCCTGCACCCACATGGGAGACCAGGAGAAGCACCTAGCTCCTGGCTTTGGATCAGTGCAATGCACCGGCCACAGCCGCCATTGGAGGGTGAACCAGTTGAAGGAAGACCTTTCTCTCTCTCTCTCTCTCTCTCTCACTGTCTAACTCTGCCTGTCAAAAAAAAAAAATGAAATGCAGAAACTAGTAGAACATGAAATTGTGATAGTGAAGAGAAATCAAAATGAAATGAAGAATTCAATAGATCAAATGACAAACACATTAGAGAGCCATAAAAACAGAGTCAGTGAAGCAGAAGAGAGAATATTGGACTTAGAAGACAGAGCACAGGAAAGTATACAATCAAACCAAAGAAAAGAAGAGGAAATTAGAAATCTAAAAAATATTGCTGGGAACTTACAGGGTACTATTTAAAAGCCCAACATTCGAGTTTTAGGAGTTTCTGAAGGCATGGAGAGAGAGAAAGGATTAGAAGGCCTTTTTAGTGAGATACTAGCAGAGAACTTCCTGGGTTTGGAGGACAGAGACATCCTAGTACAGGATCTCATAGAAACCCTAGTAAACATGACCAGAAGAGATCCTCACCATGACACGTTGTAATCAAACTCACCACAGTGAAACATAAAGAAAAGATTCTAAAATATGCAAGAGAGAAATGTCAGATTACTCTCAGAGGATCTCCAATTAGACTCATAGCTGACTTCTCATTCGAAACCCTACAGGCTAGGAGGGAATGGCGAGATATAGCCCAGGTACTAAGAGAGAAAAACTGCCAGCCCAGAATATGATATTCTGCAAAGCTCTCACTTGTGAATGAAGGTGAAATAAAGACCTTTCACAGCAAACAGAAATTGAAAGAATTTGTCACCACTCGTCCAGCCCTGCAAAAGATGCTTAAAGATGTGTTACATACATAAACATGGTCATCAGTATGAAAGAAGGTAAAGGAAGGAAACCTCCCAGTAAAAGATCACAGGAAGTTCAAAGCATATATTAGAAAATATTTTGGGAAAATGGCAGGGCAAAGTCATTACTTATCAGTAGTCACATTGAATGTAAATGGCCTAACTCTCCAGGTAAAAAGACACAGCCTGGCTGAATGGATTAAAAAACAAAACCCATCTATGGATTAAAAAACAAAACAAAGAAGTTATGGGACAGGTATTCTATGGAATACTATACAGCAATACTATATAGTAAAAAATAATGAAATCTGGTCATTTGCAACAAAATGGAGGAATATGGAAAATATTATGCTGAGTGAAATAAGCCAGTCCCAAAGGGACAAATATATGTTCTCCCTGATCGGTAACACCTAACTGAGCACCAAAAAGGAAACCTGGTTAAGTGAAATGGACACTATGAGAAACAGTGACTTGATCAGCCCTTGTCCTGACTGTTGATATACAACTTAATACTTTATCCCTTTTAGTATTTTTTTATTCTACTTAATACTATTGGTTGAACTCTGTAATTAACACACAATTATTCTTAGGTGTTTAAATTTAACTGAAAAATGATCTCTGTTAAATATAAGAGTGGGAATATGTGAGGAAGGAGATGTACAATTTGGGACATGCTCAAGCTGTCTTGCCCCAAATGGTAGAGTTAGAAATGTGCCAGGAGATTCCAATTCAATCCCATCAAGGTTGCATGTACCAATGCCATCTCACTAGTCCTAGTGGTCGATTTCAGTTCACAATTGATCACACTGATAGGTCTAAGAGTCAAAGGGATCACATAAACAAGACTAGTGTCTGCTAATACTAACTGACAGAATAAAAAAGGGAGAGAATGATCCAACATGGGAAGCGAGATACACAGCAGACTCATAAAATGGCAGATGTCCTAAACAGCACTCTGGCCTCAGCATCAGCCCTTAAGTCATTTGGATCTGGCTGAAGAGCCCATGAGAGTATTTTAGGCATGGAAAGCCAAGACACTCTGGAAAAAAAAAAAACAACAACAACCAACCAACCAACCAAACAAACAAACAAAAAAAACCTAACTGACACATCTCTGTGAGTGAGATCCCAGCAGAAAGAACAGGCCATCAAAGAAGGAGGTTCCTTTCTCTGAAGGGAGGAGAGAACTTCCACTTTGACTATGGTCTTGTCTAAATAAGATCAAAGTCGGCGAACTCAAAAGGCTTCCACAGCCTTGGCAACTCATGACAAGGGCCTAGGGAGATAACTGACACCATAAACAAGAGTGTCAATTTGTTAAGTCAACAACAAAGTCACTGTGCACTTACTCCTCATGTAGGATCTCTGTCCTTAATGTGTTGTCCAATGTGAATTAATGCTATACCTAGTACTCAAACAGTATTTTACACTTTATGTTCTGTGTGGGTGCAAACTGTTGGAATCTTTACTTAATATATACTAAATTGATCTCCTGTATATAAAGATAATTGAAAAATGAATCTTGATGTGAATGGAATGGGAGAGGGTGTGGGAGTTGGGAGGGTTGTGGACAAGAGGGAAGTTATGGGGGAGGAAAAGCCATTGTAATCCATAAGCTGTACTTTGGAAATTTATATTTACTAAATAAAAGTTAAAAAATAAGAAATTAGAAATATTTAGGGGCCAGCACTGTGGCGTAGTGGGTAAAGCTGCTGCCTGCAGTGCTGGCGTCCCATATGGGCACTGGTCCGAGACCTGGCTTTTCCACTTCCAATGCTGCTCTCTGTTATGGCCTGGGAAAGCAGTGGAGGATGGCCCAGGTTCTTGGGCCCCAGCACTCAAGTGGGAGACCCGGAGAGGCTCCTGGCTTCGGGTTGGCACAGCTCTGGTTTTTGCGGCAAACTGGGGAGTGAACCAGCAGATGGAAGACCTCTCTCTGTCTCTCCCTATCTCTCTCTCCTTCTCCTCTGTGTAACTCTTTCAAGTAAATATTTTTCAAAAAAGTTACAAATGACTAATAACTATACAAAACAACTTTTTTTCTGCCTTTTCCCTTGCAAATCAATCATTTATAGAAGTTCAACAAATTATCTCTTATAAATTCTAGGTTATGTATTGTTCCAGCTCTTCATTTTGTACTAGCTCTTCAATAAGTTTCAGCTTTCTTTTCTTTTCTTTTCTTTTTTATTTTTTGACAGGCAGAGTGGACAGTGAGAGAGAGAGACAGAGAGAAAGGTCTTCCTTTGCCGTTGGTTCACCCTCCAATGGCCGCCGCAGCCGGCGCGCTGTGGCCGGCGCACCGCGCCGATCCGATGGCAGGAGCCAGGATCCAGGTGCTTTTCCTGGTCTCCCATGGGGTGCAGGGCCCAAGCACCTGGGCCATCCTCCACTGTGCTCCCTGGCCACAGCAGAGAGCTGGCCTGGAAGAGGGGCAACCAGGACAGAATCCGGCACCCCAACCGGGACTAGAACCTGGTGTGCCGGCGCTGCTAGGTGGAGGATTAGCCTAGTGAGCCGCGGCGCCGGCCCTCAGCTTTCTTTTCTAAGCGTTTAAATTTGGGTCATTTTACAAGGAAGAAAGGTGATATTTATTGTCAGGAGAAATGTGAATTGACAAGCCTATATTGCATTCCATATTTTTTCTGTTAGTTTTTCTTAATAGAAAGCTTTTATTTAATAAATATAATTTCATAGGTGCAATTTTTGAATTATAGCAATTTGTCCCTCCATACCTGCCCTCCCACCCCCAAACCGTTCCACCTTCTACTCCCTCTCCCATTGCATTCTTCATTAAGATTCATTTTAAATTATCTTTATATACAGAAGATCATGTATGCTAAGTAAAGATTTTCACAGTTTGCACCCACACAGACACACAAAGTATAAAGTACTGTTTGAAGACTAGTTTTACCATTAATTCTCATAGTACAACTTATTAAGGACAGAAGTCCTTCATGGGGAGCAAGTTCACAGTAACTCCTGTTGTTGATTTAACAACTGACACTCTTATCTATGATGTCAGTGATCACCCAAGGCTCTAGTCATGAGTTGCCAAGCCTATGAAAGCCTTCTGAGTTCACAAACTCTGACATTATTTAGACCAGGCCATAATCACAGTGAAAGTTCTCTCCTTCCTTCAGAGAAAGATACCCCCTTCTTTGATGGCCCCTTCTTTCCACCGGGATCTCCCTCACAGAGATCTTTCATGTAGATCATTTTTTGTCCCAGTGTCTTGGCTTTCCATGCCTGAAATGCTCAGAGCACAGCTTTTCTGCAGCATAGTTTTCAGCCCATGCGACTCTTTCCTCCTCCTGGGGCCCAGAACCCTAGGGCCAAAACTGGTAGGAAGGCACACATTAGTTACTACTAGGCACACACATCTGAGTGTGTGCACTGTTGAGTCCACTACCTGAGACGGGTGACCCCATGTTGGTTGACCTTTGGTGGTTTTTCTTTTACTTGGCAGTGGCTTCTTTACTCCCTGAAGTCCCCTCTTCCAGAGTATTTACAAACTAGGATGGGTGCAGCAACTTTGCCACCAAAGAAGAGGCCAGAGAGTGGGAGCACTGCTGAGATGCAGGTTGGCACAGGGAGGGGTTCCTGAGGAGGGCCCAGGGCTGGCGGGGCCCAGGCAGGTCCATGGCCACCTCAGGCCAGGTTGGTCATGAGGGAACCTGGTGGCTTGATGGCCAGGAGCAGGTGGATGGCTGTGCTTTCTGACTCAGCCTGCAGCCTCTGATGGTTGTGCCTCTGTCTGTGCACCTCCTCCTCCAGGGCAGCCCTGTCAGCCTTCTTCTGTAGGTTCTGCAGCTTCCTGAGCATGGACTCCAGGTGCAGCATCTTCTCTCACAGCCTCCCAGGCTCTCGCTCAGCGTCGGGCTTTGGGGTTCCCTTGAGGTCTCTGCTCTCTGGGATGGGCTGTCCCTCCTGAGACTGACTCCACAATGGAGTACCAAGTAGAGGTGATCTCTGAGACAGACTGCCACTTATCCCCCACGGTCTTGCTGCCTGTCTCCTACATGACCTTGCTGATGGAGCTCCTCAGACAAGGTTTGTGGCATGAAGTAGGACCTCAGCTTGGGGGCTGGGTCACCCTTGTCCTGGCCACCACAGCAGAGCTGTCAGGTGCCAGCAAGGAGACATCCCCCATCCAGGATGAGCCAGGCAGCTCCGGTGGCCAGGAGGACAAAGGTATACACACTTCATGCAGTTCATAGACACAAATTTAGAAACAGTGATTCTTCCCACCTATACTCCCATCCTTCTTCCTCCTCCCTCTCCTGTTCCCATTCTTATTGTGTGTTTTTTTAACTTTTATTTAATAAATATAAATTTCCAAAGTACAGCTTTTGGATTACAATGGCTTCCCCCCCATCCGCAATTTCCCTCCCATCCGCAACCCTCCCACCTCCCGCTCCCTCTCCCATTCCATTCTCTTATTGTGTTTTTGATAATAATCATTCCAAGTGGAATAACATGATCTCTCATTGTGGTTTTCTAAAAAAAATTATTTGAGATCCTTAAGATGGTGGAATAAGGAAAGGACATACTGCTTTAGGCTAGGAGAAAACAGTAGCAAAAAAGTGGAGGAGGGGCATTCACAGGAGAAGAGTTGGAGAGAAATCTGCAAGGGAAATTCTACAGAAGGAAGAGGGATGTCGTGGATCCACGTGGAAGGTGCGGATGCACCCAACATATGACCCCTGCAGCTAAGAGCCAGAGGAAGCGACAGCTTTGGAGAGCAAGGTGAGAGCAGACTGCGGGAATCTGTGCCACAGGTGATACAGCTGGAGAGAGAGCCTGGTGTGACTGTGGCTTGGATCTTGAATTGGGACATTGTACCCCCCTAACACAGCAAAAATGGGCACATTTCTCTCTCCCCATCCCCCGACAATGGCACCTGACAACCAGCTGGGGGAGGGCACCATCTTGACAGAAGTAGTGGCCATGGCAGCTTGGGTGCACTCACTGGGTAATGGATGGGGAAAAGCCACTATTCTGAAATCAGTAGTGGCTGTGGTGGCTCTTGTGTGTGCCAAGCAACACACAGGGAGAAGTCACCATTTTCAAATGAGTAATGGCTGTGTTGTCTCTTGTGCATATGTGTGATCCAGGGATTTTACCAGAGGGAAAAATCCACATTTCCCATTGACTTTCAGTCTAGCTGGGAGGACTGACAGGGGTTGGGTACTCATGTGGGACTGTGAGGTGTCCCCAGACTCTCAACCTACCAGAGGCTCAGGGCTCAAAGTGCCAAGGTGCAGCACCCACAGGCAGCTGGTCTGGGAACATCTCTTCCACTCCGTGGACAGGACAGGTGAGCAGGGTGGAGCAGATCCTCTGTACCATGACCATGGGAGCCTTGTGTGCAGAGACTGTGGGAATCCTGAGAATACACATTAGGGCACAGACTGTAACTGGGCCTCTGAGCAATCACTGAGTGTGGTGCCAAGGGCTCAGAGCTCCCTGACTGCTGGGGTGGGTCATGGTAGTGGGGTCCATGTTCACATGAGGGCTGCACAGATCCTTTATGTGGTTAGCGTGGCAGTGCAGGCGAGTGCTGCACCCACTGTGGGCTAACCCAGGGCATTGACCACCTTGGAGGAGAGGACGTGAGGGTTTGATTATGCCAACAGGGGTGATCATACCCTCCTTCCTGCTGAAAAGAGGAGATCTACTGCATTCCACTGAACCCTGCCACACTTTGTGCAGTTCTGAGACCCCACCCAAAATATGCCACTAGGTATTTACTGAAGGACCAGACACTCAACTAAGCCACAGAGGCATAGTTCAAAGACAAAATCTGTCAGAGAAAACTGAGTACTTTCTCAGATGCCTCAAAATAAATGGAGGAACTCAAGGAACAAGAAGAAAGATCACATGACTGGCTGGTGCTGTGGCTCACTAGGCTAATCCTCCGCCTGCAGTGCCAGCACTCTGGGTTCTAGTCCCGGTTGGGGTGGCGGTTCTGTCCCAGTTGCTCCTCTTCCAGTCCAGCTCTCTGCTGTGGCCCGGGAAGGCAGTGGAGGATGGCCCAAGTGCTTGGTCCCTGCACCCACATGGGAGATCAGGAGGAAGCACCTGGCTCCTGGCTTTCAATCGGCGCAGTGCACTGGCCGTAGCAGCCATTTGGAGGGTGAACCAATGGAAGGAAGACCTTTCTCTCTGTCTCTCTCTCACTGTCTAACTCTGCCTGTCAAAAAAAAAAAAAAAGACTCCCCCAAAGGAACACAACAGTACTTCAATGTTAGAATGTGAAGACGGGCCGGCGCCGCGGCTCACTAGGCTAATCCTCCGCCTTGCGGCGCCGGCACACCGGGTTCTAGTCCCGGTCGGGGCGCCGGATTCTGTCCCGGTTGCCCCTCTTCCAGGCCAGCCCTCTGCTGTGGCCAGGGAGGGCAGTGGAGGATGGCCCAGGTGCTTGGGCCCTGCACCCCATGGGAGACCAGGAAAAGCACCTGGCTCCTGGCTCCTGCCATCGGATCAGCGCGGTGCGCCGGCTGCAGCGCGCTGGCCGCGGCGGCCATTGGAGGGTGAACCAACGGCAAAGGAAGACCTTTCTCTCTGTCTCTCTCTCTCACTGTCCACTCTGCCTGTCAAAAAAAAAAAAAAAAAAAAAAAAAAAAGAATGTGAAGACGAAGAGACTCATTAGATTCCGGACAATGAATTCAAAAGGTTAATCATAGAATTACTCAGAAGCAATGAGAAGCAAATTTACAAGTTAAAGAAACCCATACATGACATGGAAGAAAAATTCTTCTGTGAGATTGAGATTTTGAAGAGAGATTGAACTGAAATATTAGAAATGAAGAATTCCATATGTCAAATAAAAAATACAGTTTATTGCCATAGCAACAGACTATCCAAGCTAGAAGACAAATCATTGGAAATTTCTCAGACCAACAAAAGAGAAGAAATTAGAAAAACAAAAACAGTGTGGGAAATTTATGGGATATTATCAAATGACCCAACATACAGATCTTAGAAGATCTGGAAGGTGTGGAAAGAGAGATTGGATTAGAAGGCTTATTCAGTAAAATAATTACAGAAAATTCCCCCAATTTGGAGAAAGAAAGGTATCTCTAAGTATATGAAGCACATACAACTCCTAACAGATATGGCCAGAAAAGATTTTCACCACGACACACTGTAGTAAAACTTTCAAGAATAAAACATAAAGAAAAGATCCTAAAATGTGCAAGACAGAAAGCCCAGATTACTTTCAGAGGATCTCCAATTAGACTCACAGCTAACTTCTCATCAGAAACCCTACAGGCTAGGAGAGAATAGAGACATAATCCATGTCTAAAAAAATAAAAACTTGTCAACCCAGAATACTGTACCCTGCAAAGCTTCCATTTATGAATGAAGATAAAAGAAGGAGGTACTTTTCTCTGAAGGGAGGAGAGAACTTCCAACTTGATTATGGCCTGGTCTAAAGTATGTGGACTCAAGAGGCTTCCATAGCCTTGACAGCTCATGACAAGAGCCTCAGGTGATCACTGATATCATAAATAAGAGTGTCAGTTGTTAAATCAACAACAGGAGTTACTGTGCACTTGCTCCCCATGAAGGACTTCTGTCCTTAATAAGTTGTACTATGAGAATTAATGGTAAAACTAGTCTTCAAACAGTACTTTATACTTTGTGTGTCTGTGTGGATGCAAACTGTTGAAATCTTTATTTAGTATAGAGTTTTTCTTCTGTATATAAAAATAATTTAAAATGAATCTTAATGAAGCATGGGAAGGGAGAGGGAGTAGGAGGTGGGATGGTTTTGGGGGTAGGAGGGTGGGTATGGGGAGAAGAACCGCTATAATCCAAAGTTGTACTTATGAAATTTATATTTATTAAGTTGTGCTCTGAAGTAGAATGTGTGAGATACTAGTCAGAAGCATCACAGGGGCCATGCTGCATACCAGTGCTCTTGGTCATTTTGTGATCCCCCCCCCCCCCGGTAATCACACCAAGTATGTATCTCCTCATAGTATGATGATGAAGAGCTGGCTACAGAGCTTAGAACTCACTAGAGTCTGTGCAGACAAGTGCTTGTGAATTCCAGAACTGGCCCTCCCAGGTCAGCATGAGCAGAGTATTGAATTTTTTTCTAACAGAATGTAAAGGGGTGTGAGTAACTAGGGGAGCAATTAGCATGGGCTCTAGGCTGAGTGGACTTCATCCTGGTTATGAAGCCCTGGAATCTCTGTGACACAATCACATCACCTCTTTCAGATCCCAGCCAGATAACATTCTGTAGACACTTAGTTGTGTGAAAACCTCATGTCACCATACCCTCAACCAGCTTCAGCCCCTGAAGATCTGCTCCTGACTTGCCATTGGCCACACCCTCCACAGGTTTTTTGAATCCTTGTTTTTGAACTCCTTAAAATCTGCATTCTGCCCACGCTGAGTGAGATGGAAGTGTGAGACCCCCCCCCCCATGCTGCCATCATCCCCATCTTTCTCTTATTTTCTAACCTTGTCCTCCTGATTCTGATAAGGAGATAAGGATTGGATTGGATTTTTGGGAGCATTGAGAAGGATTGGATTTTGGGAGCACTCCTATGCATCTCATTTTTTGGCCCAAATTCTCATCCCACTGCTTATCACCAACAACCGGCCCAGGAGAATTCCCTCTCTGGCCTCTCCCATCCTCCACACTAATGAAAGGGACATAGCAACTCTGGTTACCTCATATTCATGCAGAGATATAAGTGATGTGAAAAGGCTTTAGAAAATGAGTTAGCTGAACTGGGGAACTGTATCTTCCCACATCTCCTGATTTCTACATCACACCTCAGTTCTAGGTGCCAACATTCTAATGGTATCCATGGCCTTTGGTCGCTCTGCCTACTGATAGGCCAAGTACATATTATCCCAAGAAGAAGGAGTATCATATAGAGCCATTTCTTCTCTGTCCTATTTGCCTTGATTACTCTTGAACCTCTCCCATGGAACCATTTCCCTGGTGGGAGGGGCTACTCCCTGCCCAGGTGGGTGGGCATGTTTATGTCATAAGGGACACTGTGGCATGGGCTGGCCTGTAAAAGCAGCTGTAGTCCTGGACCCTTACCAGTCACTGGTTCTGACTGCTAGGAGCCTCTCCTATCAACGTGACAGATAAGCCCCAAATAATTTTTGCCTCCCAACGCTATCTTCCCCCTTATTCCTTATCTTCCCTCTGGCCTGACACTCCTCATCTTGTAGCCTGGCCCCACATCTCTGGTCCTCCACCCCAGCCTGACCCCGCTAGCTCTGTATTTGAGCCTTACCATCCTGCTTTTCCATACTGCTTTTCCACACTGGCCTCATCCTCCTCCGGGCCCTCCACTCCAGCCCAACTATCCAAGTCAGCCATACCATTGTTACTTCTGTTCTTGTCCCTTCACACCAGGCAAAAACCCCAGATCCTGCATCTTGGACTCACCCTCCTCCAGTGCCCTCCCCACATCTGACTCTCCTTTTCTTCTCCCAGACCCTCCTCCCTGTCCAGTATTTGAGCCTTTTCCTCCTCCTGCTCCTCCATACTGGCCCCACCCTCGCTCTGAAAAGGGACCCACCCTCCCAAAAGTCTCATCCTACTACTAATTCCTCACTCAAACCTCATCCCCCTTCTCATGCTAAACACCAACCTAGCCATTCTCTGTCTCTAAACATAAGCCCCACCCACCCCCTGCTCCCAAGCACAGACCTAGGCTTCCTGCATCTACACAAGTCCCAACCTCCTCCAGATGTTCCTCTCTGCCTTCTTTTCTCTTGTGGCCATGATCTCCGCAAATGCCTTCTAGCACTTCTTGCACAAAAGCTTCACCCTTCTCCTAGCCTTTTACACAGACACCATCTTCCTGTCATGCTCTTCACAGCTTCGCCTTCCCTCCAGTCTTTCTCCACAGCTCCACCCTCCTTCTGTCCCCTCACATTGGTGCCAGCCTCCTATTACACCTGTACACCAACCTCACCCTCCTCCTGGTCCCCCACCCCACTCTCAGTGTCCTGCTGCTTCTCTGTACCATCCTCGCCTGCCTTCTGATCCTGTCCCCAAGCCTTGCCCTCCTCCTGCTCCTCTCTCCCAGCCTCAGCCTCACCCTCCTTCTCCTTCTGACCCTCTGCCTTACCCTTCTTTTCCTTCTCCCTGCCCGTTCACTGTCCTTTTCCTCTACTCCAGCCTCACCCTCTGGCTGGTCTTCCCTCTCCACTTCAGCCTCCCTCTGAACCTCTGCTCCAGCCTCATCCTCCTCCCAAGTCTCACCCTCCTTTTCTTTCTCTGTATCAGCCATCTCCACTTCCTGTTCAACTCCAGCCTCAAGTTCCTGCTGTCCCCACCCCCCCCAGCCTGTCCTTCCTTCTGGTCTGTCATTCCAGCCTCACCCTCCTCCTTATCCTCCATCTCAGCCTCGTGCTGCTCCTCCTTCTCACCCTCCTGGCCATCCTCGCCTTTGCTCTGTACCTTGATGCTTGCCTCACCCTCCTTCTGCTCATCCGTCCCAGCCTGACCTTCCTTCTGACCCTTGCTTCCCTCCCCACCCTCCTTCTGGTCCTTCTCCCTAGCCTCACCCTCCTCTTCCTCTACCCTCCCTCTTCCTCCACCTCCTTCCTCTTGTTCCTCCATAGCAACTTCAACCTTCTGTGCCTACATCCTGTCTGCCCATTTGTCTCCTACACCAGCCTGACCTTCCACAGTGTCCTTACCTTTGTATGACCTCTCACCTCAGTCTTGCCCTGCCTCAGGCTCATCAAATTCTAATCCTCTCATCTACCCTCCTCCCAGCTCTCCTCACTTTGTCACCTTTTTCCTTCCATGACAAATGACACTACTTCCCAGTACCTGACCTTATTCACTCCATGCCCAGCTCTTCAAGACCCTGTTCCTATCATACCTAACCTGCCCATTGCCCTGTGTTATCCTACCTGTTTCTATTTGGCCTCTATGTTATCCCCAACTCCCCCTAAAAACTCTACTTACTAGTCCTCTATACCCCAACACACACCCCCACCCACTTGTGATCCAGTCACCCCATCTGTACCTACTGGTTCAAAATATAATCCCTGAAGGAAGTTTCTTTCCCACTGTGACGGATCTGGTGAAGCTCACAGTTGTGAAAACTGGACTCCCAGAAACTTGGTGGTGGGTATAGGGGATGTGGCACAATGGCACATCACCCCTCAGCCTGAAATACTACTTGGTTCATTGCAGGATCCTTTACCATGAGCAAATCCTGGTTATGTGACTGAAGTATTTTGCCTTCATCCCCACTTGGTTCCTCTTAATAGACTGGAGTACCTTTAACAATTTCCTTTTCTCTGAACAGGCAGGTAGATCCTCTCCCGCCTGATCAATGTGCTTGCATCAGCCTTTAACTTACAATGTGGTTGGAGCAGACCAAACTGCGGGACCATAGTGGAGTGATGAATGAGGGGGATTCATCCCCTCTGTTCTCCAGGAGGGTAAGTTCTGTTGATCTGCAGAGTTAAAGTGAGTGGAAGAAATGGGGAGCCCAGAGGACTCACCTACAGGGCATGAGGATTCCACTGTAGGCAGGTGAGGACCTGTGTGATTTTTGTTTGTTGTTGGTTTGGTGGGGGTAGGGTTGGAGTTGGGGGGTGGGGGTGGTAATAGTTTTAGTTAACTTGACCTGGTTGTGTTCAAACTATGTTGTTCCTTTTAATCCTCAAATATTTTAAAACAAAGTACAGGGTCCATAGACTATTTTCCAATAATCTTGAATGTTTAATAAGCATGGCCCAGTGTGTGGCATTGCCCACAGGAATCTAACTTTTATAGTAACTTCCAAATCCTTGGCATTTCAGAAAATCCCTGTAGCATGCGTGTAATGGAGAGAAGGTGTCACTGATTGGCTGGTGAACAATGACATCGTATCTCCAGGGGCTGACTCCATTTCCATGGATGACAGCCTTCCAAACATGGGACTCAAATGTGTGCAGAGAGGTGAGAACAAGTCTGGACAATCCTGATGCCTCTGACCTCTAAGCTGTAGCTCTTCTGTTCCCTTATGCGGGGAAATGCAGTCTTTTTTGAGGGATTAAAAACTGCCGTCCCTTGGACCAGTCATAGCTGCAAGGATAGGCAGGTCTGTTTCCATTGTGGTTGAGTGTGGGGCATGAGCGAGGCTATGGCGTGGCCAGGCCAGGCCTGGGGGGCTCCGCACGCGCAGCTGCCCCCGGGCGCCCCAGCCTGAGCTGCGCAGAGCGGAGCCGCGGGGAACCGAGCCCGTGAACTAACCCAAGCCAGGGCCTGGAGCCAGCCGGGCAGAGAGGGGCCTGGCATGTGAGCACGTGGCCCCGGCCACCGCCATGGCAGACAGCGGCCCCGCGGGGGGCATGGCGGTAGCGGCTCTGGCCCCCAGACCAGCGGTGCGGATGACGGGGGCCCTGGGCGGCACTAAGGAGGGGTCAGCATGAAGCGTGCCTGGCTCCAGGAGGCGCAGGGCCAGCTGCAGAGCCTGCAGGAGGACTTCAACTACAGCCTGCAGGCGCTGGAGGAGTGGGACTGTGAGCTGCAGTGTGTGCACAGCTGCCGCCATGATGCCGCTGTGCCCAGGGCTGGCCATGAACAAACTGCTGTCGCGCAAGGAGGGGGAGTGGATCCTGGAGCAGCTTGCACGGCCGCCACAGCCCCCCAGCAAGAGGACCATTGGGGACCAGATGGAGAGGGACCAGGCTGCTGCTGCTGATGCAGGCGACCTCCTCTCCAGCGGGCCCTGCGAGAGGGACAAAGAAGATGGCGCCCAGAGAAGTAAGATGGACGGAACTCAAAGTTGTTTGTCACTAAAGCTGATTGGCTGTACAACATTAGGGGAAGTGATGACAACTGATGACGAGTATATAGACATATGGCTAGGCCTATAAAAATCGCCCCATAAAATGATCTTTTAAGTGATTGGTTGGTCCTTATGCCCTGCCCCAATGACTCTGCAGTATTGTGCTTTAAAAGGTTCTGTTACGCGCGAAATAAACGAGTCCCCTTGACTTGGCTCCCCACTGCATCTGATTGTCTCCAGGTTTGTGAGGCTGGAAAAAGGCCGAGTGGTGCACTTACCTTTCCTCGGACCCAGTCCATGCATGTTCGGTTGGAATAAGACCCTGCAGTTGAGTCAGCAAGTTGCTGGAGATAGAAAGAGAGGAAGATAGAAAAAGACATCTGCCATCTAATGGGTCACTTCCCAGATGGCCACAATGGCCAGGCTGGGCCAGGCCAAATGCAGGAGCCAGGATTTTCATCCAGGTCCCCCACATGGGATACCATAGACCAAACACTTGTGCCAATCTCTGCTTGTTTTCCCAGTTCTTTAGCAGTTGTGCACAGTATATAAACCAGCACCCATATGGGATGCTGGTCGCCACACAACACTGAACGCCATACATTCAATTCACTTCATACTCACCGGGTTAATCCTGCACTAAATTAAGAATTCAACAAGGAAATATACAAAGATCACTGTTGTGAAATAGTAGACAAGGGCTATAAAAATATCAAATATAAAGATGTCAGTTTCACTCATATACATTAAATTGGGGGGTACAGATGACCCTTTCATGTGCTGATTTCATTTCCTGTGGGTAAATTCCCATGAGTGCAATGGCTGGGTCATATGATAGATCTATTTTCAGATTTTTGAAGAATCTCCATACTGTCTTCCACAATGGCTGTACTAGTATACATTCCCACCAACAGTGGACTAGGTACCTTTTCTCCCGCATCTTCACAAGCACTTTTCTTTCTTTTTCTTTTTGGATAATGGCCGTTCTAACGTAGGTGACATGAAGTTCATTGTGGTTTTTATTTGTGTTTCCATGATGGTTAGGGACCCTGAGCATTTGTCCATGTGTCTGTTGGCCATTTGTGTTTCATCCTTTGAAGAATGCCTGTTCATCTCTGTTGCCCATTTATTCACTGGGTTGTTTGTTTTGTTGTGGTCCAGTTTCTTGAGCTCCTTATGTGTTTTAGGTCTTAAATGTTTATCAGGAGAATAGTTTGCAAATATTTTCTACTATTCAGTCTGATTCCTTTTCTCTTTGTCGAGTGTTTTCTTTGCTGTTCATAAACTTCTTAGCTTGAGCTAAGAAGCTTAGAGCTTCTTCTGGGTCTCACACAGGGGTGCAGGGCACCAAGGACTTGGGTGATCTGCTGCTGCTTTCCCAGGTGCGTTAGAAGGGAGCTGGATCAGAAGCAAAGCAGCTGGGTCTCCAAGCTGTGTGCATATGGGATACTAGCATCACAGGCAGAGGCTTAACCTGCTATACTACAATGCTGGCCTCATCTGTTGGCCCTTTGTAATTTGTCCTTTGAAAGCTGCCTATTTACATCCTTTGCCCATTTCTTCACTAGATTGCTTGTTTTGTGTATACTGAGTTTCATGGGCTCCTTATTATTCCTATGTACTAATCCTTTATACGCTGACTAATTTGCAGATATTTTCTCCCATTCTGTCAGTTGCTTCTTCACTTTGCTGTTTCCTTTGCTGCTCAAAAGCTCCTTAGTTTGATGTAATCCCATTTGCCTATTTTTCTTTTATTATCTGTGCTTCTGGCTTCATAATGACACAGAACATGGCTTTTACTGTTGTGACAGATTGAAAAAAATCTACATTGTACGTGTGTGTGTGTGTGTGTATATGTGTGGGTGAGTGATGGGTATGGGTGTGTGTTGCATGCATGCATGTTGACAATAGGTAAACAGGTTTTGGAGGGTTTCCAAGATGGAGAAATTTCTGAATCTTTTTCAAATCTTTTATAGGAAATGAATGATGCAGGTGAATGTTACCAGTGAAGCACCTATCACCTGTACGGTATGAAGGAAAAGCATTCTGAGGTGATAGAAAGGTATTACACCGTGCAACTCAGAGATTGGCAAACTGCAGGATGTATGTAAGATCAAGCATTCAGACAGACCTCAGAAGTAAGATATCGGTGGTCAAGGTTGTATAAAGGAAAGTGTGAGTGGTGGGGTAGGGTTACAATGAGTTTTGGAAATTTCATGTGATCTCATGTAAGCAAACACTGGGAAGACATTCTCTGAAACAGGTGAGTAAGATCCAGGCCATGGCTGCAGTACACAAAGAATTAGGAGGTTTTTCCATACAGTGAATGTGTTCAACAGTATTCCTCCTGATGTAAGGGCATCCTGAAATATGCTTGTCCTGTATAGCTGAGTGAGTGAGAGGATGAATTAAGGACATAGTGAGGAAGGACACAAACGTTTGAAAGCTGGGGCCGGTCACTTCCTTTCAGGCATTTGTACTGATGCTTGTGTTAAAATGAGGGGGTATGTGAATGAATCAAGTTCACAAATAGAAAGATAACCAGGAAAATGGAGAGTTTTAGCTTGCTATATTGTAAGATAGAGTTGGCACTAGTCCAAGTGATCAATTTCTGTTCACAATTGATCATAATGAAAGGACTAAGAGTCAAAGGGATCACATAAACAATCTAGTGCCTGCTAATACTAACTGATAGAATAAATAAAGGGGAGAGTGATCCAACATAGGGAAGCGAGATACTCAGCAGACTCATAGAATGGCAGATGTCCTAAACAGCACTCTGGCCTCAGAATCAGCCCTAAAGGCATTCAGATCCGGCTGAAAAGCCCATGAGAGTATTTCAGGCATGGAAAGCCAAGACACTCTGGCAAAAAAAAAAAAAAAAAAAAACCTAAATGAAAGATCTCTGTGAGTGAGACCCCAGTGGAAAGAACAGGTCTTCAAAGAAGGAGGTACCTTTCTCTGAAGGGAGGAGAGAACTTTCACTTTGACTATGACCTTGTCTAAATAAGATAAGAGTCGGTGAACTGAAGGGGCTTCCATAGCCTTGGCAACTCATGACTGGAGCATAGGGAGATTACTGATGCCATAGACAGGAGTGTCAGTTTGTAAAGTCAACAACAGTAGTCACTGTGCACTTACTCCTCATGTAGGATCTCTGTCCTTAATGTGCTGTACATTGAGATTTAATGCTATAATGAGTACTCAAACAGTATTTTTCACTTTGTGTTTCTATGTGGGTGCAAACTGTTGAAATCTTTACTTAATGTATACTAAACTGATCTTCTGTATATATAGAAAATTGAAAATGAATCTTGATATGAATGGAAGGGGAGAGAGAGCGGGAAAGGGGAGGGTTGCATGTGGGAGGGAAGTCATGGTGGGGGGAAGCCAATGTAATCCATAAGCTGTACTTTGGAAATCTATATTCATTAAATAAAAGTTAAAAAAAAAAGAAGATAGAGTTGGAGCTGCAAGAGCTGTGTCAGGCTAGTACCTGTGTGCTCAGTTAGACAGTGGGTAGCTGTTTCTTCAAAATAAAAGTAGGGAATAGTTCACAACAGATGCAGCAGGATCCAAAACACAATGGTTGCTCTGCATAACGGCAGTGTTCTGCAGAGAGTGTCTCTGACGGCCTGCATCCTGGAGCACGCAGCGCACAACTGGAGTGGGTGGGGCACTCCCTGGAGATGCGGGCACAGCCTTCAGTCATTGTGCACCCTGCTGCTGAATCCCCCATCTTTGCTCTCTCTGGAGGGTTCACACATTTGTTTCATTAGCTGGCTGTAGGATGTAGTGGATTTAGTGTTCCACTACACAGAGACAGAAATGAAGTGGGAGATTGCAGTGGGAAATGCAGAGTGAATGAATGGTGTGCCAACGTCCACCCAGTGACACAGATTAGGGAGATTATCCATATGTGTTAGTCTGTAATGAACTTGGCAACATTTGCTGACTATTTTCACAGATGAAGTATTTCCAGGTTTGTGTTTTGTTTATGTGTGTGTGTTTGGTCACAAACATTGTTTTGAGTGTGACCATCTAATTTGAGTTGTGAGAAGTCTCTGACACCTTCGGAAGCCTTTTCTGGGAGATTCCTCTGACATGTGAGTATTAGTGAGGAAGACATTACCTCCTATGTGGGGTTTAAGGCAAGGCCATCCCAGAAAGAATCCAAGGAGGTCAGCTTTGGAAGATTCCAGTACAGCACCAGAGACCAAGCCGGGGCTACCGCATGGACTGAGACCAAGAACATCACAGCCTGCAAGTTAGCCCAGTGGGGCTACACCTTCCACCACAACAGATCTGGAACTCAGACTGGTTTGTTAACTTAGGCAACATGCCTGTGGCTTCTCTCTCTCTCTCTCTCTCTCTCTCTCTCTCTCTCTCCTAAATAACCATTCCACAATATTGCTTAGATTGTGTGACATAATGTGTGATATCTTGGTATGAATCAGAGCATAGGATAACATCATATTTTTTTTGGAGTGTTGTGTCACATGACTAGCACCCCCCCCTTCTGAGGCCTGAAGAACCTGCACTCATAGCCAAGCATAGATGACAAATGCAAAGGCCTGAGGTTAACCTTGGGATGCTCCCCTTTGTGGAGACTGCAGCCTGGCTGCCTGAGGAGTTCTGCGTGGGGTTTTCCTCCACTGTCTTACAGGAAACAGTGACTCATGGCGCCATCTTACACTGCTTATGGCAAGTGGTGTTCTCAGCAGGATTCTGTGCTTTCACCGCTGAAACCCAGGTTCAGTTCCCAGTTGGAGAAACAAGTCAGCATTTACAATTTAAATTCAAAACAAATATTTTGGATTTAACAAAACAGGTTTCTGGCTTCCTATGAGTGGCTTGTCACTAGATACAATTCTACTGAGGAGAACCTAAAATAAAAAATAATAAATAATTTAAAAAATTTTAAAACCCCAATTATACAGAGGTGGGGTTTATTGCCAAGTTTGAAGTTTATTGCCAAGCTTTTATTTGAAAGGGGAGAATTGTATAAGGAAAAGGCACGAGCTCGTTTCTGGTCTAGAAGATTCATTTTGAAGTATTACTATTAACAAGTGCTCTTCTGGTAGAATATTATAATTATACTAGCCTAAAATTTGGCATTCTGTTCAGAAATCATTAGGAGACATCCTAATACTGTGCTACATATAGAGGATCCTTGGTGCCCCGAGAAATAGAAGTCAGACAAAGGCTTCCTGTACAAACCCCCATGGATGCACAGGGAGACCTCACCACCTGTCAGAATCCAGAATCTCTCTTAAGTAGAGCTCCACGGAAGAAGACATCAGCTCTGTTAATTAAGTCCCTGTCACAGGTCCATAGTGACAAATAAAATAAAGATATTAGTAAGGAAAGCAATTAGAAGTAGATCTGCAGAGTCTGAGCATGTAAAATTTCAAGATGATAAAGGTGTACCTAATGAATATAAAGGTAGAGACTGTAAGCCAGAGGAAAGTTGGGACACTGAGACGTTCCATGCAGCAAAGCCAGTTACAACCAGGAAGCGTAGGATAGGTTACCACCATGGAGGAGGACCCCCACAGAGAGTAGATAAAGGAAGAGAGCTTACTAGAGAAGAACTAGAAATGAGGAGAACTGACTTTTGCCAAAGGATATAGAAAGATGCTTATTGGTTATTTAAAGATATGGGATTTAGGAGCAAATGCTACTATATGTTATTAGGACATGAAATAAGGCAAGAAAGTGCTATAACTGTACCACGGGTGCTTAATTCATGTTTAATGCAGATAACCACTCAGCATCCAAATAGTGAACTTTTCTTGTGGGTTTGGACAGCTAACGCTTGGGGGGGGGGGGAAACACATCCCATTATAGAGCTAACTGCCTTAGTAGATTCTGCTATATGGGGCAGTAACCAGGAAGTATAAGAACATCATACAAGATAGCAGTATTAGCTTTGATATATGAGGACAACCCTGAAATAAACAAACCTATGCCCATAGCAGCAAATAATGGTATTAAAAAGGTTATATTAAGGGGAGTGCCACCACAGTTTAAAATGTCATATATGAACCTCCAGAACTCAAGCCAACACCATAGAGGATATAATTGTAATGATATCTCTAGCCCCACCATTTGATGTTCTCACCACCATTTGATGTTTTTCCCACTTCTTCACCAACACTTGTTACTACCTTTTTTATTTTAATAAAATAGCCATCTTGCTGAGTATCTCATTGTGGTTTTCATTTGCTGTTTATTATTGACTAGTGATATTGAGCATCTTTTATGTACTTATCGACCATCTGTGTCTCTTCTTTGGAGAAATGCACCCCCAAAAATAATATATATATATATATATATATATATATATATATATATATATATATGCTAGAGATCTACAAGGCATTAAAAGATTTTCTTTTTTAAGAAGATTAATTTTTATTTTATTTGAAAGATAGAGTCACAGAGAAGAGGGCAGGAAAGAGATTGTCCATTCACTGGTTCATTCCCAAATGGCTGCAATGGTCAGAGCTGGGCCAGGCCAAAGCCAGGAGCCACAAACTTCATCTGTGTCTCCCATGTGGATGCACGGGGCCAAGAACTTGGGTTTTGCTGCTTCCCCAAGCACGTTATCAAGGAGCTGCATTGGAAGTGGAGCAGCTGGGACTTGAACCGGCACCTCTATGGGATGCCAGCATTGTAGGCTGTGGCTTACCCAATTATGCTATGATGGCAGCTCCAAGATTTACTTTTCATGCTAGAAAATTACAACCTAAAAGCACCCCAGTGGCCAGATCTACTTTTACACCCAGAGCAAAGATGCAGAGGAATAGAGCTAGAAATACAGGCTTTAGACCTGGTTGGAGACAGAATATAAGAGCTATGGATGCCGGCGCCGCAGCTCACTAGGCTAATCCTCCGCCTTGTGGCGCCAGCACACCGGGTTCTAGTCCTGGTCGGGGCGCCAGATTCTGTCCTAGTTGCCCCTCTTCCAGGCCAGCTCTCTGCTATGGCCCGGGAGTGCAGTGGAGGATGGCCCAAGTGCTTGGGCCCTGCACCCCATGGGAGACCAGGAGAAGTACCTGGCTCCTGCCTTCGGATCAGCGCGGTGCGCAGGCCACAGCGCACCGGCCACGGCGGCCATTGGAGGGTGAACCAACGGCAAAAGGAAGCCCTTTCTCTCTGTCTCTCTCTCTCTGTCCACTCTGCCTGTCAAAAAAAAAAAAAAAAAAAAAAAGAGCTATGGATATCAGTAAGAGAGGTGCCTTTCAGGGAAACTTACTGTAACAATAACTGATACATGCACCCAGTGTATAGGAGAGATAAAATGAAGCACAATGTTAGAAAATGAACTCAATTTTTTTTCTTAAAAGCAAAAGTGATGTTCAGGAAGACCTCTGGGAGAAACAGGTGTTAATACTACACACAGGAAAACTCAGAGAGCGCTTGTGTATAAAATATTAGATGTTAGGCCATACGTAAGATTCTATGTGATGTGGAAAATGCACATCAAGTATCATAATTTTTAATAACAGGTCTCAAATCAGCTTACTTAGGAAAATAGATAATAAGACAACAATGATAACATAAACAAAATAAATGTAGCAAGTCTATCCCAGCATATGAAACTAACATATAATTTTTTTAAAGATTTATTTATTTATTTGAAAGAGTTACACAGAGAGAGGAGAGGCAGAGAGAGAGGTCTTCCGTCCGATGGTTCACTCCCCAGATGGCCTCAACGGTTGGAGCTGCTCCAATCTGAAGCCAGGAGCCAGGAGCTTCTTCCGGGTCTCCCATGTGGGTGCAGGGGCCCAAGGACTTGGGCCATCTTCTACTGCTTTCCCAGGCCATAGCAGAGAGCTGGATCGGAAGAGGAGCAGCTGAGACTAGAACTGGCGCCCATATGGGATGCCAGCACTTCAGGCCAGGACGTTAACCTGTTGTGCCACAGCGCCGGCCCCAACATATAAATTTTAAACTATAATAGTCATCTAATATGATATAAAGTGTTTACCTCTGAGTAAGTAGAAAATATTCTGAAGATGGACATAATTCCAATATTGTTCAAGGAGTTGATTCCATTATAAATGTTAAAGGAAGTTAATGTAAGAAAAGACTAGCATCAATCAAAATAACTCCTGCAAAACTGCCCACAGCCACTAAAGTTTACATTTACTCAACAAAGTCCCTTGCAGGGAGGACACAGAAAATAACTTAAAAATATTTGAGTTACAAAAAGACGGCATAATTGAAAAAGGGAGGAGTCACCTACATAATCATCCAGTAAGGCCAATTATCAAGCCAAGTGGACAATATAGATTGACTGCAGGCCATAGAAGTTTAAATCAAGTCAGCCCAAAACTGCCTGGAGCCTTGCCAGAGGTGGAAGAAGTTATTAATAAAACAACTAGTAGTAGTAGTAAATTTTTCACAATGATTGAAATGTCAGTTATATTCTTTGCCATGCCTTTAAATAAAGAATACATCACATTTACATGGGAATGTGTGCAATTCCATTTTAACAGACTGCCCCAAAGTTATTTAAATGTAAACACTCATGTTGTGGCTCATTTAATATTGGGTTCTCAGGGATGATTTAAAATATAGATCAACCATCATTTCATCTACAGATGATATAATAATGCATGGACTAAGGAGCAACAGACTGCTTTTGAGCAACTAAAGGATTCTATAATAACTTTTCAAAAATTAAATTATCCAGCTAAGGGAGATGATTTGAGACTAGACCTAGTATAATCCAATGATATTGTCACATGGGCATTACATTCTGACTAAGAAACAGACTGACAAATTATTTAAGCCTTGTGGTTTTTGGACCAAAAAATTCCCATATTCTTCTGTTAAAGACACAAACTTTGAGAAAGGAACATGATATATATATGTGTGTGTATATACATATATATACACATATATATGTATATATGTATATGTGTATATGTACATATATGTACATATATATCATATATATATGATGCATTAATAATTACCAGAATCTCTTACTGGTAACACTAAAATAGCTGTCAAAACTGCTGTGTCTCTTCTACGTCGGACCACAATAACACCAGAAGAAGTGGTGGGGATCTTGATGGACCAATGGTTGTTGACCTGTGAGTGGTATATCTCAGAAGGGATATGGCCATCAGGGACAACCTGGGTTCCTCACAGGGGAAACCCATAAGGCAGAGGCTTGCTGAAAAACATTCCGAGGGAGGAGCAAATCCATACCCCTAAAAGGAAATGGGGCTCAGCCTGGTCTCTAGTCTTGCAGAATTGTTGGTTTTCAGATGGGTCAGCCACAATTGCTATAGGTGCTACGGAATGGACAGCACTCTCTGTAAGGACATCAGTCTGTCATCCTGAGAGAGTGGGTAAGACTGAATCGGCACAATACGCAGAACTGATAGCTGCAGTGTTGGCAGTAAGACATTCTGTAAAAGAAACGAAAGACAGTTGGATTATTTACTGATGCACGGGCATTGGCAGATGCCAGTGTAATTAGGCCATGAAGATGGAGAAAGACAGATTATAAAATGAATGGTAAAGATATTTGGTCCAGAGATTACTGGCTAGACCTAGACTTGCTGAGAGGTCTTATAAGAGTTTATGTTACCCATGTCTTAACACACCAAAATGGCAGTACTTCAGAGGAGATTACAATAAGTGGGCAAACAGATTAATTCAGGTTAAGTCATACATTGTTCCATCAGTTATAGACAGACCAAAAAAGGGAAACTGTCTTCTACATTTATTTATTTTTAAAGATATATTTTATTTTTATTTGAAAGCATTACACAGAGAGAAGAGAGGCAGAGAGAGAGGGAGAGGGAGGGTCCCAAGCACTTGGGCCATCTTCTGCTGCTTTCCCAGGCCATAGCAGAGAGCTGGATTGGAAGTGGAGCAGCCGGGTCTTGAACCGGCACCATTATGGGATGCTGGTGCTTCATGCCAGGGTGTTAACCTGCTGTGCCACAGCACTGGCCCCTGTCTTCTACATGTAAAGACTATAATGTTTATACAGGTAAAGTTGGACTCATTCCAAAATTATATGAAGAAAATGTTAGATTCCTATGAATTAACTGATAAAGTTGTGGTGGAAGTGCATCATCTCACAGGATATGCAGGTGTACACAGCCGTTATCAATGCTTTCAAAAGCAGACTCAGAAAATGTTCTGGTTTTATGGCAGAGAATACTGTTGAGATCTTGTGATAAATGTGAACATTTTACAGCTAAGTTTAGATTTAGAGAAGCACTTGCTACTTAGAAACCTGACACATCTGACAGATTTTATGTGTCAGATTGATTTTATTGGCCCTAGGGAATTATCTTATAAAAATATGACTGTCCCATGTGGATATCTATTCAGGGATAGGAATGACTGTGTGCTCTAAAGATACAGCTGCATCAAGCATGTGAAAAGCCATTTAACCTTGGTGTAGCCATCATGGATCACCAGAAATTGTTGTAAGTGTCCAAGAGTCACACTGAACTGCTAAAAGAATTCAATATATAATTGATCTTTTGGGTATCCAATGGAATTTTCATTTGACCTATAATCAAACTTCATCAGGTTTTATTGAAGGATTAAATGAGTAAAAGGAGAACTGCAGTTGATAGATATACAGCCTAGTCTGCAGCAAGCTTTAGACTTAGCCTGTTTAACTTAAATCAAAGAGAAAGATTCCATAAACAGTCACCTCATAGCTATTTAAACCCTGCGCCAAATACTGACAATTCTCCAAATACCACTAGAATCCCTAAATTACCTTATAAGGGGATAGCAAAAGCTCACACAAGTAATCTGTCTCCACAGGGGTTCTTAGGAGATGGACACGGGCACATTTATTGGACAGTTAATAGGCATAGGAAAGCGCAGTTAGCCAAAATGAACCATCCCTGACTAATTTTATTTTTCTTTTCCCTAAAATTGTTATATTATTAGTTATGATTTTTATAACTAGCTGTGCACCCTACCCTTAAAGAACACTTCTCTTCTGTCTTACCAGAGAGAACACATTTGCTTTTTTTTTTTTTTTTTTTTGACAGGCAGAGTGGACAGTGAGAGAGAGAGACAGAGAGAAAGGTCTTCCTTTTGCTGTTGGTTCACCCTCCAATGGCCACCACGGCTGGTGCGCTGTGATCGGCGCACCACGCTGACCCAAAGCCAGGAGCCAGGTGCTTCTCCTGGTCTCCCATGGGGTGCAGGGCCCAAGCACTTGGGCCATCCTCCACTGCCTTCCCAGGCCACAGCAGAGAGCTGGCCTGGAAGAGGGGCAACCGGGAAAGAATCCGGTGCCCCGACCGGGACTAGAACCCGGTGTGCCGGCGCCACTAGGTGGAGGATTAGCCTATTGAGCCGCGCCGGCCCACATTTGCTTTTACATTTAGACACTTACATTAGCTGAAGATCTACAAGGCACTACAAGATTTACTTTTAGTGCTAGAAGATTACAACCTAAAAATACTCCACCAGTCAGATCCACTTAAACCTAAGTTTAACGATCACTTAAACCTAAGTTGGAGCAAGTTTTATACTTTTGGAAGCATAGCATGAGCTCAAGACGACTTAGTGCACTTGGCGTGCTCGGTGTGCTTGGTGGAACACACAGTGTTGTGCAGTGCCAGGATACTTGGGTGGCTCTCCTAAGAAAGCCTGGGTGATGGCTTTCTTATCTGTGGTAGGCAATACACTTAACAAGATAACAATTTTACAACCTAGGGTTATAGAACAAATATCTCAACCTCTTAAGCAAAAAGAAACAAGTGCCTCACTAAAATATGGCAATATCAGCCTGGTTTAAACCTTCACAACAATGTTACAAGTGGGAAATGTGAAAAAGCAATAGTAACAGAGCCAGACTGAATAGCCAGCTATCATCCTAGTGCTACTGAACAGATTTATAGTGAAGACTCCACCTACCATGATAAGTAATACGTACATCGAGGGAAAAGTAGCCAGAGCTTCCGTGTCAGATTGGCTTGTTCCCTTTCTGTCCTTTCCTCTTTCCTTTGTAGACTCTGAGCCCCTTCAGATATTATTTTCTGTACCCACAACTCTGATATTGATATTGATCCTGATATGTGTCATGCTGACCTTAATGGGTAATAATTACACCTTCTGTCCAGACAGAAACTGTAAACAAAATATCAGTGTCACGATCTCACATGATTGTAGGATAATTAACAATTATACTTTGTGCCTGATGGAAACCTTCCTCTGGAATGACTGTATGGGAGTAGAACACTTGAGTGCTGGAGCTGATTTCCTGAGACCAGCCACTGGACATCTTCCACAGGAAGCAGTGGAACAAATCCTTCCACGTAGTCATTACCTTGCACCAAACATTAATCACAATATTTGTGCGAGTCTTGCTAAGATACTCTACTATGAATTTGGATGTTGGACAAATTTTGTGTATAAAAGACATAGAACTCAACAATCCATACACAACATTGCCTGAGATATACTTACCTTTCCCACATCCTTCTGTGTTTCCATTGCTTTCTGAGATATTATAGTGTATAATCTACTTCTGATTCTTCTTTCTTGCTTTCCTTACTACTATTGCCACTAACCCACTTATAATTCATTATGCAATCCCTAGAGCACATCTTCTTGAGTAGGGGAAAATGGAATTCCATGCAGGTCTGTGATGGTGTGTGCAGGAGCCCAGGCACTTGGGCCATCCTGTGTTATTCTCCTAGGTGCATTAGCAGTGAGCACCACCAGAAGTGGATCAGCGAGGACTCAAGCCATCGCTCAGATAGGAGACACCAGCCTAGAAAACAGCAGGTTTATCCCCTGCACCATAAGGCTCTTCCCCCCGCCCAGCCGAGCCTTTTGCAGGGAGGTCCCTTCCTAGCCAATGCTCATACCAGACCTTGTGTCTGCAGCACCCAGCCACACCCATCTCCCCTTTCCTACCTCTTGTTTTGTTTCTTCCTGCTCACAGGCCCTGGTAGAGCCGTCTTAAGCAGCTGCCAAAGGAGGGCCTGTGCTGGGCCTGGGCTCAGGGAACCCAGACCCTTCCTGAGCTGGCCTTGGGGGAGGAGTCGGGGGAGGTCCTGGAGCAGGAGGTTGAACCCGTGGCAGGTGCCGGTGAGGAGGCCTCAGACAGCTGTGGGCTTCCCAGGAGGCAGAGGCCCAGAGGTTGGCGTAATGTACACTTCTGGTGTGTTCTGGTGTCTGTCACCAAGGAGATGCTGTGATTTAAGCTGAGGTTCAGAGTAGAAAGGGAGTGACATCCCCTCCATCAACATACCCTCGGCCAGGCCCTTTGTGGCTGATGGAGGTGAGAGTGGACATCCTGGACTTGTTAGAGGTGTTCTTGTTAGTAATGACGATCTGATCACAAACAAGATAAAGCTCACCATCATAGATGGTGCAACCCAAGTTGTCCAGATTTCTGTGTGCAGGAGTGCTCGCTGGACGTGGTCGTACATGAACCTATGGAAAATGTAGCTGCTGTGGTCCCACAGGCGGGCACTGGCCTAGGGAAGCCAAGATGACCCATGGAGCTGCCCTGGGTCATCCTTTGATCTCCTACTATTGGGTCTGACCCCTGAATCCATCACCATGAGTGCCTTTGAGGCCTCCCTGTGACAGGCTCGGGCTGGTCAGAGACTCAGTGGCTACTGGGGCCTGGCTAAAGCTCTGCATGAGTCCTGGGATTGGCTCCACCTGCTGGTGACTCCTGGGAATGTATTCAGGACCCTTGCAAAGGAAGCATTGATGGGAGCTGGACACGGAGACTCCCAGAGGGTCCCAGTGTGAGAGGGCATCCTGAGGTTTCCGTGACCACTGAGGGAGCCAGGGTCTGGCCTGGGTCAGACGTGAAAACCAAGAAGGGCGGTGTCACCCAGTCACAGTGCAGCCTGGGAACTGTCCACAGAAGCATCCCTCTAAAACATGTTTTTAAATTATTTACTTGTAAGATGAGAGAGGGTTGGAGGGAGAGAGATACCGATTTTCAACCACTAAGGAGTCTGGGCTTTGGTTTTCTTAGTAGAGAGATGAGGACCTGGCTGGACTGGTGGGACCTGGAAGCCACCAGGACACTTTGTTGTCCCAGTGGCCTGATCCCCATGCCCTCATCGACCCTGCTCCGAGCCCAGCTTGGTCCCTCTGAAGTCCCTCCCTGATGGTCGATGAGACCTGCTAGGATCCAGCCATACCCACTTGGAACATCCGGTATCCACAGGGAGAGCTGAGACCTCCTCTCTCAAGGGCATAGAGTCATTCCCAGGCCCCCACAGGGGTAGCGAGAGGCTGAAGGCACCCCTGGGCCATCCCAGGACCATGGTCCACTGCATTCAAGGAAGCCAGGCTGACGCAGCACTACAGCCACACTCCTTGTGGCTGCTGGCCAGACTTGAGTCCCACCCCCTTGGTGCTGATTGACCAGGTCTGGTTCTGGGGGTGGGACCAGGAACCCTCCTGCAGTCCCAGTGGTGGCTGTGCAGGGTCAGGAGCACTGGAATCATGACTGCCATTGCAGAGGCTTCGGGAACCCACACTGGGGGCTGCGAGGACATGGGGCGAGCCTGGTGGATACCAGTCCCGCCTCTGTCTTTGCTCTTTCTGCTGTTCAGGGCAGCGCACAGCACACACGCTGCAGGATACCAGGTGAGCGAATCCCTGGGATGAATCGAAAGCCGGCCAGGGAGAGGAGGGGCCGCGGGTGTGGACCTCTGAATGGCTGCTGACCCCACAGTGGAGTCTGAGTGCAGGCTGGCATTCATGAAGGGGTGGGGTGGTCTCTGTCCCCCCTGTGTCTACAAACTGCTGGCCTTTGTATGTCCTAGCCTGTGATTGGAGGACTGTGTGGGAATGGGAGATGTGGTGTGTATGTGTTGGGGGGGAGGGTGCTCAGAGAGAACCGGGGCTGTGAACGCCGCCTCTGTGAAGTCCACCCTGGCTCCTCCACTCCCTGAGGCCCCCTTGCCCAGGTCACTGCCCTCTGTGTGCCCCAGGATGCCCGCAGGTCAGCTGTGTGCGGGGCTGAATGCACCTCAGCCAGGGCTCTGATGATTTTCCCAGGGGGAGAGGGAGAGACGCGCTGGGGGGCTGTGCGGGGTGGGAGCTGTGCATGTGAGCACCGTGATGCGTGTGTCCTGCCTGGGAGGGCCTGGCCTCCCCACCACACCCCAGTGTCCATCATGCTGTCCCCTGAGCTGGGCCCTTCCCCCTCTCCACCTCTGCCCTGGGGTACTGATCTGTGTGTGTGTGTGTGTGTGTGTGTGTGTTGGGTCCCCGTGCAGACATGCCCCACGGTGCAGCCGGACATGCTGAACGTTCACCTGCTGCCCCACACACATAATGATGTGGGCTGGGTCAAGACAGTGGACCAGTACTACTATGGGGGTAAGCACTCGGTGGGCGTGGCCCCAGACACCCATCCTGGGCCTCCAACCCCTTCTGAGCCCTGGACAGCAGGATGGGGGCAATGCCTGGCCTGGGCTCCTGTGTGGAGGAGGGTCCCCCTGGCTCTCCTGCTCCCTGAGTGCCCAACCCCTGTGTCCACAGTTTATAACAGCCTCCAGCACGCTGGTGTGGAGTACATCCTGGACTCGGTCATTTCCGCCCTGCGGGCAGAGCCCAGCCGCAGGTTCGTCTACGTGGAGATGGCCTTCTTCTCCCGTTGGTGGCACCAGCAGACGAACGCAACCCGGAAAGCCGTGCGGGAGCTGGTGCGCCAGGGTGAGCCTGCCCCAAGGACGGGAAATGGAAGCCCGGCTCAGCTTCCTCCTGTAACCCTGGCTTCTGAGACAGGGAGTGAACGCTTTTCTCCTCTCATCCCAGCACCACTCTCCCTGGACCAGGTCCCTGCCCTTGACCCCGCCCCTGCCCCATCCCGCACAGGGCGCCTGGAGTTTGCCAACGGTGGCTGGGTGATGAACGACGAGGCGGCCACCCACTATGGCGCCATCGTGGACCAGATGACGCTGGGGCTGCGCTTCCTGCAGGACACGTTCGGCGACGACGGGCGCCCCCGTGTGGCCTGGCACATCGACCCCTTTGGGCACTCTCGGGAACAGGCTTCGCTCTTTGCGCAGGTGCTGTGTGGTCCTCTCTGGATGCACCCTTTCACTCGCTCTGACTCCTCCCTCACCACTGACCAGCCCTTGGCCAGTTGTGAGCCCTGCCAGGTCTGACCCCAAGAGTGAACCCCTTTTATGGACTCTGCTCTCTCTCCTTTCTCCTCTCCGTGCTCTGGCCCCGCCCCACATGCTAGGATCCTGGCTCCTTCCCAAGCTGAGTGGCAGGTGGTGCCCTAGGGTGCTTTAAACCCACCTTCATTGGTTGTTTCTGGCATTAACACCCCCAGATTACACATGGGTCAGTTTCCTCTTGACCTTGACATTTCTGGGCAGGTGGAGATAGATTCTGAGTTTGGCCCATCTCCTCCCCAAGGTCATGTGGTATGCTCTGACTCTTCCCAAAGCTTTTAAAGAAACTCGATTACTACCCGTGTTCTGCCTGCCTCTCCCAAGCCAAAGGGAGCTTGATGGTGGAGGACTGGGTACTAATTCCTAGTGCCCCATCCTGCTACACCCCTAGATGGGCTTTGATGGCATCTTCTTGGGACGTGTGGATTACCAAGACAAAGAGCTGCGGAAGACAAAGCGGGAGCTGGAGCTGGTGTGGCGGGCCAGTGCCAGCCTGCAGCCCCCGACCGCCGATCTCTTCACTGGTGAGGCTGTGGGGTGACCTGATCAGTCACCCAGGGCCCCACGATCACACTGGCCTTAGACTTATTGGCCCCAAGCTCCACAGGCCTCCTTGGTCTTGATTTAGTGCTCTGCTGTCTGCGTCTTCAAATTCTTAATGTTTGTGAACAAGAGCCTAGAATTTTCCTTTTGCTTTGGATCCTACAAGTTCTGAAGCCCTCCTTGGGGGAGGTATGGCTAGCTTTGATCTTAGGGCATGTCTGGGGAGCTGGGCTATTCTCTTGAGACTGATGTGGCCCACAGGTGTGCTCCCCAATGTTTACGACCCCCCAAGGTATCTGTGCTGGGATAGGCTATGTGATGACAAGCCTGTGGTGGACAACCCCAACAGCCCTGAGCACAACTCCAAGGAACTGGTTGATTACTTCCTCAACTTGGCCACTACCCAGGTAACTGGGTGTTCATAGCCTGTGGGACTGAGGTGCACATGAGAAACAGCCTCCTCTACGGCCCATTCGATGCCTAAAGCCTTCTCATAGCCCTTGGGGGAATGTACTGTTCCAGTCACGGTCTCCGTGTCCCACAGTAGATTTGCATGCATTCCTCATTGACCCATGCAGGTGCAGGGACAGCGTAGCCATGGGAACCAGTGTCCTCATCCATGTGGCACTCCCAGGAGAACCGCTCACCAGCCTGTGGCTCTTCGTGTGTCTGTGTGCCATCATGCACCATAAGGGGTCCTCTATAGGTTCCTAGAGATGCATATTGAAAAAACACTGTATGGATTTCAAATTTTTTAGAGTCAAAATCAATTTAGTTTTCATTGAAAGCATTCTTGAAAAATGATTTATATACTTTTTATTTGGTTATGTGAGGCTGAATGCTTGAGAGATAGAGGCAGGAGGGAGAGAAGGAGAGAGAAGAGAGAGAGAGATCAATCGATCTTCCACTTGTTGGTTTCCTTCCCAAATGCTTGAAACAACTAGGTCAGGCCAGGCTGAAGAAAGGAGTGCAGAGCTGCGTGCCTATCTGCTTTGTAGGTGAAAGGCATGCAAGTGCCTGCACCATCAACTCCTGCCTCCTGGGATGTATATGCCAGATACCTGGAATCAGGAGTGGAGCTGAGATCTGAACCCAGACACTCCAATATGGGATGTGTCATCCCAAGGGAGTCTCTGAACTCCTGCACCAAGTGCACACCCCACATTGACATTCCTGACCACACATGAGGGGTCTTCAAAAAAGCTCATGAAAATATGTATTTTGGAAACATTAGACATGATTTCTGTACATTTGGCACCAAAATAATTTTTACTTTTCAGTTCTATTTACCATGATATGTTGAAGCATCCTTGTTGTATACAAAGACATAAATAGACACAGCGGTGGCCAGGACAAAGGGACCTGAGCACTGCCTTTGCCCTGCAGCACCGGTCCTACCGCACCAAGCACACCGTGATGACCATGGGTGGTGACTTCTATTATGAGAACGCAGACATGTGGTTCAAGAACCTCGACAAGCTCATCCGGCTGGTCAACGCACAGGTCAGTGTCCCAGCCCTGCAGTGCTCCTGTCCCAGTGTGAACTTGGATGCAGGGACCTGGGTCATTGGCACAGCTACAGATGCTGTCTTAGTAACAAATGACCATAAACTGAGCTGCTCAAAACAGCAGAAATCCATGGTCTCCCAGTTCTGTAGGTCAGCAGTTGAGCACGGATTGCACTGGGCTGGCACGGAAGTGTGGACAGGGCTGGGTGCCTTCCGGAGGCTTTGGGAGAGAACCTGCGTCTTTGTCTTTTCACTGCTTGTGTTCCTTGGCCATGACCCCTTCCTTTGTCTTCAAAACCGGCCATGTAGCACCTCTCAGAGCCTGATTTTGTAATCACATCTTTTGCATTCTGTACCTCCCCCCTTCTAGTTTTACTTGACATGTTTATATTTATTTTTATTTTCATTGGAAAGGCATGTAGGGATATGTAGACACAGAGAGCTCTTTCAACTACTATTTCACCCCCCCCCAAACATCCACAATGGTGGCCCAGGCTGGCCCAGGTGGATGCTAGGAGCTGAGAACTCAATCGGAGCCTCCCCCTGTGGGTGGCAGGAACCCAAGCCCTTGGGACACCATCTGCTGCCTGCCAGGAGCATCCGCAGGAGCCTGGATCACACACGTGGAGGGGTGGGGACTTTAAGTAGGCACTCCGGTGTGGGATGTCCCGTGGTGGTGAGTGGCAGCTCGCCTGGTTCAGCACAACGCAGGGCCTGCCGAATGTTCTGAAGCACTCGGGGTCTGAGTTGCCTCCCCTCTCCTGGGCTGTGAATTCCACGAGGGCTGGGGCAGCCTCTCTGTTTCTGAATTGTGTGTTCACTCCTGAGTGTATCAAAGAACAGAGTGATTGGCCATGAACACAGTGTGAGTGTGTGTGTGACTGTACCGTTGGCCTGTGGCATCAGGGGAGTCCACACACTTCCAAGGAATCAATCCACTGTGTGTCAAGGTGTTAAAAAAAATCACAGGGCTGGTGTTGTGATGCTATGGGCTAGCTCCCACCTCTACAGCTGGCATCGCACATCAGAGCCCAGGTTTGAATCCTGGGTGCTGCACTTCTGATCCGGTTGCCTGATAATGTGCCTGGGAAGGCAGTAAAAGATGGCCCACGTGCTTGACCCTCTGTCACACACATGGGAGACCCAGGCAGATCCTGGCTCCTGGGTTTGCCCTGCCCTAGCCAAGCCACTGTGACCATTTTGGGAGTGGACCAATGGATGGAAGACTGTTGGTCGCTTGCTGTCTTTGGCACAATGTCTTTCAATGTCATACATCAATCTTAAAGAACATATTGTGTCTGTGTTGAACATGTACCAATGTTTTCCTTATTAAACATTTATTTTTGAAAATTTATTTACTATTTGAATAGCAGACAGTCCATCTTATTTTATTTGTATGAAAGGTAGAGAGACAGAGGCCTCTCCCATCTGCTGGCTCACTCCCAAAATGCCTGCATTGTGCTGCCCTGAACCAGGGTGACGCCAGGAGCTGGAAAGTCAATCCAGGTCTCCCAAGGACCCAATCATTTGAGCCATCACCTACTACCTCCCAGGGTGTGCTTTAGCAGAAAGCTGGAATTGGCGATGTGGATGGGATTTGAACCATGGCACTGACATGGGATGTAGACATCACTATTCTTGTCTTCATTGTTGTCTAGGATGACTGTCTTAGACATTTCCTCTTATAATGTCCCCCTAAATGATACTTTTTATCCGCTGTTTTGAACACCTACATCACACTTATTAGTCTACATAATCTAGAGATGATTTAAAGTATAAAGGAAGAGGCCACCATTGTGCACAGCAGGTTAAGCTGCCCCATATGAACACCCGCATCCCATATGATCCCTTGATGGAGTCCCGGCTGCTGCAACTTTCTTTCCAACTCCTTGCTAATGCAGCCATGGGTGCTTTCCATGGGTGGATAAGTTCCAGGATCCTGACTTCAGCCTGTGCCAGCCCCAGCCACTGTGGCCACTTGGGGGAGTGAACCAGCAAATGGACATTTCTCTCTCTCTCTCTCTCCCCCCCCCATCATACATACATCTTTTAAGGAAACATAATGTATCTATGGAAGGATTGCATAGGCTCTATGTAAATACTATGCAGTAGACATAAGAGACTTGTGATCTGTGGCTTTCTGTATCTTGTGGGCAACCAGAAACCAATCTCCTATGGATAGTGAAGGCCAACTGTAGGCATGTATGAATGGATGTGTGTAGACATTTGGATGCACAGCTCTTGGTTCACTGAAATGTTTGTTGAGTGCCTACTGGGGACACTGGGGACACAGCACTGCAGAACATCTTTGTTCCTCATGCATATCACCTTCTTGTTCGCTCACCTCCCTAAGTTAAGGGTGAACAAAACTGGCTTTTAGAAACAACTTGACAAGGCTGACAATGATATTCCTGCCTCATAAGGTTACATTTTGTTCTCCCATGAACAATTCTCATAGTAAAATTTGAATTATTGAAAAGGTTTAATAAAATTCTTGCATCATCCAAGAATCCTGCCAAGGATGCTAATGTTTGGATTTGACCAGAATCATTTTCACACCTGATCAATGGTGCACTCAGAAGGTGCACCATTGACTTAGCACCGGAGCCGACCGGATGTGCGCAGCTGTGGGTCCCGGGGACACAGCGCTGTCCCCGAGGGCTCACCCACTCCCCTCCCCCCAGCAGCAGGCAAAGGGGAGCCGCGTCCACGTGCTCTACTCCACCCCCCGCCTGTTACCTCTGGGAGCTGAACAAGGCCAACCTCACCTGGTATTTGGGGGCCCCGGGGGGCTGGGGGTTGGCGTGCCCCACGCCTCGTGACCCCGCCCTCTCCGCCCGCGCAGGTCGCTGAAGGAGGACGACTTCTTCCCGTACGCTGATGGCCCCCACCAGTTCTGGACCGGCTACTTCTCCAGCCGGCCGGCCCTCAAGCGCTATGAGCGCGTCAGCTACAACTTCCTGCAGGTGGGCGGCGCCGGCGGGAGGGGGCAGCCAGGAGGCCCCTTAGACCAGGAGCCTGAACTTGCGCACTGCTCCCCAGGTGTGCAAGCAGCTGGAGGCGCTGGCGAGCCCGGCGGCCAACGTGGGGCCCTATGGGTCGGGAGACAGCGCTCCCCTAGGTAGGGGTCGGCCGGCGCGGGGGTGGGGACGGGAGAGGGGCTGCAGGTGGGACCCAGCTCTGGGCTGGCCCCTCAAGCCCCTTATTAACCTCTTTAAGATTTCCTCCCATACGGGGCCTTTTTGTCTTCTTGGGGTCCGCAGATAAAGCCATGGCGGTGCTTCAGAACCACCAAGCGGTCAGTGGCACCTCCAGCCAGCAGGTGGTAGAAGACTATGCGCGCCAGCTTGCTGCGGGCTGGAGGCCCTGCAAGGTGGGAGGGGTGGGGCCTTGGAGAGGAGGGAGTGGAGACGTGAAGGGGCCAGGCCTCAGACTGGAGGGTGCGGGGAGAGGCGGGAAGAAGGCGAAGGCTAGGGCGTGGGCGCAGTGCGGATGGGCAGTGAGCTCTGCTGGGGCTGGGAGTGAATGCAATGAGATAAAGGGGTGGGACAAGGGCGTCTGCAAATTATCATAGAAAATTAACATAGAACAAACAAATTAACACAGAAAGGTGGGCGGGTGTCACCACCTGGGAGACAGGGCCAGGAATGCGATATGGGGGTGCTGTACTGCCAGAGTGAAAGGAGACCCGGGTGGGCATTTAGAGCGAAGCCGCCCCGTGGCGCTGCCCCCCAGGTTCTCCTGAGCAACGCCCTGGCGCGGCTCAGCGGCTCCCAGGAGGCTTTCTCCATCTGCCCGGAGCTCAACATCAGCGTCTGCCCGCTCAGCCAGACGTCGGCGCGCGTGAGCCGGGTGGGGGCGGGGCGGGAGGCAGGTGCCGGGGGCGGGGCCCAGGGGGAGGTACCCCGAGAGGTGGTGGGGCGCACAGAAGAGGAGCCAGTGCTGCAGCTGATGGCTCTTGCAGGGCGGGTTAGGTAATTTGTACGTTCCACCCTTCTGGGGTGAGATATCCTGAGGATCTGCTACGCCAGGGCAGGACAGAGACCAAGGAGGAGGTTGGTGACCACACCGGGGTCACCAGGGATGTCGCCACCCAAGGTTTAGAGAATGCGTGCTGTGACCCCCGCCCTGCCTGTCCCCCTCCCCCAGTTCCAGGTCGCCATTTACAACCCCCTGGCCCGGAAGGTGGACCGCATGGTGCGGCTGCCGGTCAGTGCAGGCGCTTTTCTTGTGAAGGACCCCAGTGGCCATGCGGTGCCCAGCGATGTGAGCCCCTTCAGGGACTGTCACCCGAGGACACCCATGGGCACGCCTCTCCCCCTCGTGGTCCCCTCCTGTCCCTGTAGATCTCTGCCCGCTCTGGCCCTTAGCATCAGCCCCCCTCGGAGCATCTCTCCCACCCGAGTGGTCCCCTTTAATCCCCCAGGACATTTCCTCCCTGTTTCTGGAGAGCCCCTGCCTCCCAGACGGCCTCCCCCCTTGAGCCTCCTCCTCCCCTGCAGTCCTCCCTCCCTCCATTGCCTCCCCCCGTCTCTCTCCTCCCTCCCAGGACTCCCTCCCCTCCTCGAGTTTGCTGCCTGCTGTACTGAGTGTGATGGTTTCTGTGCTCACCCACAGCCTCTTGGCTCAGCTTCCCCGCTCCCTTCCCCGAGGTGCTGCTGCTTCCCCAACCAGAGGGACAGAAGCCCAGCCCAGAGCTGCTGTTCTCCGCCTCGGTGCCGGCCCTGGGCTTCAGCATCTACTCCGTAGCAGTGGTGTCTCAGCAGAAACGCCAGGGCCACTTCCCCTGGTGCATCCCCCAGAAGCCCAGGCCGGGTGTCATCATCAGAAACAAGGCGAGTCTCCATTTTGATACTTTGCCCTGAGCTGTGCAGGCTCTGGGTTGGCGGTGCCTGGGTTTGTGGTCTGCCATCACCTCACTGCCCTGATGGTGTGACCTTGAGTGAATGACCTTCATGTGAGCCTCAGTGTCCTCTCCTAGGTGTCCTGGGAGGATGCGGTGTGACATTGTGGGACACATGACAGATATTTCAAAAAATGTGTGTTTTAATATGTATTTATTTATTTATTTCGAAGGCAGAGTTAGAGAGAGAGACAGTGGAGACTGAGAGAGGCAGAGATTACATCTGCTGGGTCACTCCCAGATGGCTGCCATGGCTGGATCTGGGCCAATTTGAAGTCAGGATCCAGGAGCTTCTTCCTATTCTCCCAGCTGGGCTTGGGGGCCCAAGGACTTGAGCCATCTTCCACTGCTTTCCCAGACACATTAGCATGGAGTTGGATTAGAAGTGGAGCAGCCAGGAGTGCAGTAGGTTAATCCTCCACCTGCTGTGCCAGCATCCCATATGGGCACCAGTTCAAGTCCTGGCTGCTCCACTTCCAATTCAGGTCTCTGCTATGGCCCAGTAAAGCAGTAGAAGATGGCCCAAGTCCTTGGGCCCCTGCACCTGTATGGAAGACCCAGAAGAAACTCCTGGCTCCTGGCTTCAGATTGGCACAGCTCCGACTATTGCGAACATTTAGGAAGTGAACTAGCAGACGCAAGACCTCTCTCTCTTCCTTTTACTGTCTGTAACTCTCATAAGTAAATATTAAGTAAGTAAATAAGTAAGTAAGTAAGCCAGGAATTAAACTGGCCCCCATGTGTGATGTCAGTGCCACAGATGATGGCTTTATCTACTGTAACACAGGGCTGCTCCCGCATATGGGTGTTTTAAAATTAACATATTCAGGAGCCAACATTGTGGCTTAGCTGGCACAGCTGCTACCTGCAGTGCCGGCATCCCATATGGGCGCCAGTTTGCATCCTGGCTGCTCCACTTCCAATTCAGGTCTCTGCTATGGCCTGGGAAAACAGTAGTAGATGGCCCAAGTGGGCCCCTGCACCTGGATGGGAGACCCAGAAGAAGCTCCTGGCTCTTGGCTTCATATCGGCATACCTCCAGCCATTGTAGGGGATTTGACTATTGTGGGGAGTGAACCAGTGGTTGGAAGACCTTTCTCTCTCTCTCTCTCTCTCTCTCTCTCTCTCTCTCTCTCTCTCTAACTCTGCCTTTCAAATAATAAAATAAATAAATGTTCTTAAAAAGTGAACCTATTCAGGTGTTTGAGAGGAAGGGCAGAGAGAGGAAGGGAAGGAGGGAGAGAGAGAAAGACAGAGATTCCATCTCCTAATTCACTCTTCCAAATACCCCCACTGCCTGGAACCTGGCTGAAGCTGGGAGCTGGGACTTAATCCCGTTCTTCCATGTGGTTGGCAAGGAGCCCAATGCTATCACCCAACACTGTGACATGCTAGGCAGGTGTGTGCCCAGGAGGTTGGCAATTTTAGGGGGAGGGCATGGCCTGGAATGCCTTCCAGAGTAGGTGGGAGGTGAAGTGAGACCCGAGAGAGGGGGCCCTTTGGCTGTTTGATAGCAGAGGAATCCAGACAGGCAAAGAGAGCCACTTGTTATTCAAGGACGCAGAAGGGTCCTGCTGTGGACGACCCACAGTGAGAAGGGAACAGGCCAGGCTGGGAGGATCTGGATGAGCATGGCTTTACTGTGAAGGAGCCAGGGGCAGGGCATGGCTGCATGAACAGTATCATGGGCTTTGAAAAACAAAGGATTATGGGACCCCAATTTCCATAAAAAAGTTAGAAATATTACTTTATGAGAGTGTGGCATAAAGATAAATGCTACCCAAGAAAGCTTCCTTGAATACATTTGGTAGTGTTGTCTTGAGGTTTTCTTTTGATTCTGACAGAAATGAAAATATTTCTGTGGGAGCTGGCATCATGGTCCCCGTGTCAGCTGCATGCATCGGCTTTGGTCTGAAGCAGACAAATTGGGATGTCCCCGGTGCCCTCAGTTGTAGGGGACAGAGTGTGGGACGTGAACATCAAAGAGTGGGACCTGGATGGGGTTAACCATGTGAGTGCTGCAGGGCCATGGGGGTGACGAGGTAGAGCTGGTAGGAGTCTCTAATGGGATCAAGTGCGAGGAGAGAGAGAGTGAGGGGTGAGGGGAGACTGTAGGGTGTTGTGCTGAGCTCCGGGAAGAACAGAGCTGCCATTGGCTGAAGCCATGGTCATTCACGTGGTGCCACTATTTTCCGCCCAGTATATCCAGGCTACATTCAACCCCAAGACGGGTTTCTTGATGCAGATTGAAGACCTGGAGAAGCAACTCGTGCTGCCCGTGAGCCAGTCATTTTTCTGGTGAGGGGGCTCAGGAGGCCAGAGAGGGGGTGCAGAAAGCTGGCGCCCCTTTCCTGACTCTCGGCTGCCCTGACGGCAGGTATGACGCCAGTACACCTCACATACAAGACCATCAGCTCTCTGAAGCCTACATCCTTAGTCCCGATGGAATGCAGCTGCCCGTGAACAGCTCAGCTCAGATCCACCTGCTGAAGGTATGGGGCCAGGAATTATGAGTGGGGAGTGGGGACGGGGGTCGGGTGGGAGCTGGGAGAGTGCCAGGCATGCCGGGTGGGATGTGCAGAAAGGAGAGGATTCCCTCCTCCTCCAGGTAAGAGGCTAAGACCTAAGGGGAATACTGGGGGGGTCCCCCCAAGGGCTGATGTTCCGGGCTGCTCTGTGTCCTGGGGAAACACATGGAAGACATTTGTGTCTGCTGTGGTGTCAGGATGACACTTAGCATTAGGAACCCTGGCTGGGGTGTTCCCACATGGCCCATGAGTGGGGAGAGCCAACTCTAGCTACTTGCAGAGGGCACCGAGTTCTATGCAAAGAGCAGTTGACATGGAGGCTGGAGACTTGAGTCTCCTGTAGGGTAGGGGTCTACTGGGATGGGCGTTTTCCCAGGCTTCTCACTGATGTCTCCTCTTAGCGCGGGAGAACGAAAGATGATGGCGAGACGCACGTTCGTGCTCGCTCAGGAGCCTGATGTGTGATGTTGTTGATCTTGAAGTGCTCGTCTTCCTGCTCAGGTCACTGGGTTAGCAGACAGCTTTGCCCATTGTAACAGATTAGCCAAGTCAACTGTGCCCAAGTCAAGACAGATGACCATTGCTGTCCAACAGGAAGTCAGGCTGGTCCATCTGGGGAAGGAGGAGCGGTTCCATGGTCACCCAGGCCCCTTCTATTTTGTTGCATTGCCTTCGTCAACACACAGCTTCCCCATGGTCCTACATGGCTGCTCAGCCTCCAGCCACGACCCCTGCCATTGAACCTGCAGGAGGAGGAAAGGGGCAAGCGACATGTTTTACCCCACACTGACGACATTCCACGGGGCAGGCTGAGCCCCATTATCAGCAGAGCCCACAACCAGGACCCACACACCCTGCTAGAACTCTGCTGTAGGGAGGGCAGATGGGGCAGTGGTGGCAGCAAGCACACGGGCCCCACTCAAGACTTCTGTGTCAGGGACTGAGCGGGAAGTGGGGGCATCCCATCCATGCAGGTGGGGTGATGGGTGGGATTCCTGTGCTGGTAGAGGGATTGTCCTGATGGAAGCTTCTGGAGGGTTCACAGCAGGGGGCATTGGCACGCCTCCCCTCTGCCCAAGGCTGGGCTGACCCCTGCCCTCTGCCCTGTGTGTCCTTAGACGCCCTTGGTGCAGGAGGTGCACCAGAACTTCTCAGCCTGGTGCTCCCAGGTGGTTCGCCTGTACCGCGGACAGCGCCACCTGGAGCTCGAGTGGACGGTGGGGCCCATCCCTGTGGGGTGAGTGCCTGGGCTGGGACTGGGACTGGGGCTGGGAGTGCGAGTAAAGTTTAATTACTTGCAACAAAGAGAGATGGAGAGAGTCGTAGATGTCTCATCCACTGGTTCATACAGAGAGACTGATTCTGCCCATCCTCGTGTTCACTCCCCAAATTCACTACAGAGCTGGTAGCTCAACCTGGTCCCCCATGTTGGTGGCAGGGCTGTCACTGTCACTGCTGTCTCTTGGGGTCTGCATCAACAGAGGCAGGAAGCAGGAAGCAGGAGCACAGCTGGGACTCAGGCCCAGGCACTGTGGTACGGGTGGTGGCGTCCCAGCTGGCGTCTTAGCCACTGCCCCCAACACCGCCCCCAGAGTGAGTTCAGATGAGGCTCACGAGCTTGCTGTCCTGTTGGGTACAGTGACAGTTTGGGGAAGGAAGTGATCAGTCGCTTCGACACGCCGCTGGACACCAAGGGCTACTTCTACACGGACAGCAATGGCCGGGAGATCCTGAAGAGGAGGTGCCAGGGACACAGGGCACCTGCGGGGCAGTAGTGATGTGTGGGGCCCAGGGGCGGGGGCGCTGGCTGATGGTGTGAATGTGGGAGGGACAGGAAGAAGGGAGAGAGCAGAGTGGGGGAGCCGGTCCCCCAGCCTGACCAGGTGACCTCCATCCCCCAGGAGGAATTACCGGCCCACCTGGAACTTGAACCAGACAGAGCCAGTGGCGGGGAACTACTATCCAGTCAACACTCGAATTTACATCACGGTACCCTCCCTCACCCCGTGCCTCCCTGGGTACAGAATGGGGAGGGCCCCTCACTGGTGGCATCTTCCAGGTGCTTGGGGCTGGGACTGGCTCCCCACCCCACCCTCACACTCACCCCGCCCCCCAGGACGGGAAGAAGCAGCTGACGGTGCTGACGGATCGCTCACAGGGAGGCAGCAGCCTGCAGGATGGCTCCCTGGAGCTCATGGTGAGTGGTGGTAGGGGGAGCCACAGCCAAGGTAGAGTCCTCCCCCAAGGTCCCTGGCTGGTTCCCTGCGGGACACAGGACAAGGACACCAGCTGCCCCTTCACCCCCTCCTGGCTCCCCATCCCCTCCCAGGTGCACCGCAGGCTGCTGCTGGATGATAACCGTGGACTCGGGGAGCCACTGCTGGAGGAGGGCTCGGGGTCGTGGGTGCGAGGGCGCCACCTCATGCTGCTGGACGCAGTGGGCAAGGCGGCCGCAGGGCACCGGCTGCTGGCAGAGAAAGAGGCCCTGTCCCCGCAGGTGGTGCTGGCCCCGGGTGGCGGCACCCCCCAGCACCCCGGACATGCTCGGCGCACACAGGTAGCATGCAGCATGGCAGAGTGGGAGACCTGGCCTAGGATCAGGTTGTCCTTGGCTCACCTGGAACCCATCTTCATCACCCTCAGGAGTCCATACGCTAGGTCAGCTCCTGAGGTGGCGCCTGCCCAGGACCTGCCAAGTCCTTACCCAGCTCCTGTGGGCGGGGCACAGCCCCAGCTCCAGTCTCTTCGAAGCTTCCAAGCTTTGGTTCTGCTGGGTCTCAATTCTCACCTGCCCTGCCCTCCCCTCCCCTGGGGCACCACATCTCAGGTCCTTCAGCCCTGCCCTAGCTCCATCAGAACTCTGATCAGATCAGTTTGGCCATTTCTGGACTTGGACCCCCACAGCTGGGACCAACCCCCAAGTGGGGATCACTCTGGTCAGTCCTGAAGGGCCCCGCCCCTTTCCCCCAAGCCCCGCCTCACTCTGACTCAGCCCCACCTCCGTCTCCCCGCAGTTCTCAGGGCTGCGCCGGGAGCTCCCGCCCTCCGTGCACCTGCTCACCCTGGCCCACTGGGGCCCAGACAAATTGCTGCTGCGCTTGGAGCACCAGTTCGCCAGGGGGGAGGACTCGGGCCGCAACTTGAGCTCCCCTGTGACCTTGAATTTGCAGGTTAGGAGAAGGTGGGAGAGAAACAGGAAATGGACGCGAGTGAGAGACGAAGTGGGGGGTGGGGAAGCCACCTTGGCCCCCACTGATCAGGTCCCGACCACGGTTCCCACAGAACCTGTTCTCCACCTTCACCATCACCCACCTGCAGGAGACCACGCTGGCGGCCAACCAGCCCCGGGCCAGCGCCTCCAGGCTCAAGTGGACACCAGACACCGGTGGGCACCTAGCATGGGAGGGGTGGGCTCCTGCCTGGGGTTGGCAGCTGGGCACGGTGTATGAGGCATGGGAATGTGGGCCAGGATCCAGTATAGAACCTGAGGACCCTGGGCAGATCCAGGCTCGGGGCTTCAGGGTCCAAAGTGGGTTCAGCACATGAGCAGTAGGTCACGAGGGCTTGAGCATTCGTTCCCAGGAGCAGAGATCCCAGGCTCTCCATGGGTGTCCAGTTCTGGGGTTGCTTTGAGGGTGTGAGGGTGACAGCCAGGCATTGGAGAGGATTTGTGTGGTGTATCGGCCCAAGCGGAAGTACTTGAAGGTCCAGGAGTGAGCTCTGGGGACACATCTGGAGGTGCACAGTGTGGTCAGCTCAGGGGAGGGTGTGCAGGTGGTTGAGGAAGTTACTACCCTCACTCCTGGCTCCCCAATCCGTTCCCAGGCCCTGTCCCCACCCCCAAGGTGCCCCCTCTGGACCTGGCCACCATCATGCTGCAGCCCATGGAGATCCGCACCTTTGTGGCCTCGGTCCAGTGGAAAGAAGATGCCTGGACCCCCAGGGATGCCCCTTTACAAGCCTGAACTCTCTGCCCTGGGGAAGAGTCAGACTCCCCCCTTTTCTCCTTGTTGCTACTGCTGCCACCACCTTGAAAACCATTAAAATGGCACTGTGAAGGCTCGGGTCACCGTGGGACTGGTTGTGGTATCTTTTGGAGAGAGATAGAGTGCATGATCTAGAAAGGTCACCTAAGCCTAGCTGAGGTTTCTTTTCTTTCTTTTTTCCTTAAAGATTTATAAATTTATTTGAAAAGTGGAATGAGTGAGAGAGAGAGAGAGAGAGAGAGAGATAGACAGCAGTGTCTTCCATCCATTGGTTCACTCTCCAAATGGCCTCAAGAGCCAAGCTGATCATGGCTAACCCAGGTCTCCAGCCAGGTCTCCCACAGAGGTGTGAGGGACCCAAGTCCTGGGACCAGTATCTCTTGCCTTTCCAGTTGCATTAGCAGGAAATGAGATCAGACGTGGATCGGCCTGGACTCGAACCCTCACTCCTATATATGAGATGCCGGTCTGAGAAACAGTGGCTGAACCCACTGTGCCACAGTGCTGGTCCCCCCAGCTCAGCCTCCTGAAGGGAGGTCCCTTGCTGGTCAGTGCTCACCCATGACCTGTCTGCAGCCCCCAGCCACACCCATCTCTTTCTTCCCACCTCTTGCTTTGCTTCTCCCTCCACACAGGCCCTGGCACGACTGTCTTAAGCAGCCTCCAAGGGAGGAGTCTGTGCTGGACCTGGGCTCAGGGAACCCCCGCCCTTCCTGACCCGGCCATGGTGGGGGGTGAGGTTGCGAGGCGAGGTCCTGGTGAGGGAGACAGAACCAGTAGCAGGTCCCAGTGGGAGGTTTCAGACAGACTGGGCTGGAGCTGTGGGCCTGCAGGGAGGCAGAGGCAGAGGCTGGCGTGCCCTGGGCATTTGTCAGGAAGGAAGGAAAGAGATGCCGAGACTCAACCTGACGTTTATGGTGAAAAGGAGCTGACATCTGCTGTCAGCACAGCCTTGTGCGAGACCCCCGATGGCTTATGGATGAGAGTGGACATCCCAGGCCTACCTGCAGTCCATGGGGAGACCAGTGTATGGACTTGATACAGAGTCAACGCTGGGGTGTGGGATGACATGGGGCCGGGGAGGAGGGGGTTCCCAGCCCTGTTCCTCTGTGGGCCCCATTGCAGGGTGAGATTTCTAGGTCTCCCTCTATGGGGTGTCACTCTGCAGGCCCCGTTCTGCTTGGGGGTCAGTTTGGATGCACCACCTGCAAATGCTTCTTAGTCCGCTCTTTCCCCAGGCAGACAGGGAAGCCAGGGGAAAAAGTGGGAATTTGTGGCCCTGTAGCATTTTACGATATGCATCCAACTGGCCTGTGTGGCATGGGCCAGCGAGGGAGGCCGGTCATGGAGGATGAGGCGTCCTACTCCAGCTCGGTCCTACTGGGCCTTGGTGCTTCTCTGTTATCTCAGTTTCCCTCTTGAGGGAGGCACAGGCTCAGTCACGAGTGAGGCCAGAGGAGGACTCCCCACACCCATCTGCCGTGTTAGTCCTGGCTGCTCCACTTCCGATCTCCTATGGCCTGGGAAAGCAGTAGAAGATGGCCCAAGTCCTTGTCCCCTGCACTTGCGTGGGAGACCAGGAAGAAGCTCCTGGCTGCTGGCTTCGGATCAGCACAGCTCCAGCCTTTGTAGCCAACTGGGGAGTGAATCAGTGGATGGAAGACCTCTCTCTCTCTCTCTCTCTCTACCTCAGTAACTTCTCCTTTCAAATAAATAAAGAAACCTTAAAATAAAATAAATAGCTATTAACGATAAAAGATATGTAGAGGACGCCCCAGCTAGAAAAGGCTACACGCGGAATCATCACTTCCACTCCACAGGCAAGCAGAGGACGGCCTCCTCCATCAGTCTGGGCCCAGGGGGCGTGCCTGGGTCAGTAGCCAATCGGGCAGGAGGGCGGGACTTCGAGAACTGCCCAGTCATGCGCTGGAAGAGCGCCACATTTCTCCTCCCCATGGTCAAGTGGAGAATCGCTTCCCCAATCTGTCAGGCCTCAGGGTCACTAGCCAATCAGACAGGAGGGCGGGCTTGAGAACCACCCAATCAGACGCTGGAATAGCGCTTCGGCGGCCTGGGGGTGGGCGGGCTCTTCCGGTTGGGAGGCTCCCGGCTCAGGCTGTTTCCCAGGGTCCTGAGGTGGCGCCGCGGAGCTACCGCAATGACGTGAAAACCCGGAAACGGCGAGATTTCACCCTCAGCACCCTGAGGAGCTGTCTGTGGGCCGGGCCGGGCCGGGCCGCGGGCCTGCCTCAGGGAGTCAGCCGCGGGCTCCGGTGCGGCCCTGGGGACCCGTGTTCTGGCCCCGCGTCCGGCCCTCAGAGCCGCCTGTTTGTTTACTGTTTGTTTCCAAAATATAAACAGAGTGTGATCGGTTTTGAAAGATTTTTCGACTGCTGGGTGTTTTCTGTTTGAAGACCATTGACTACAAGCCAAGGGCAGACTTGAGCTTGCAAAGAGAAGGTGTGGCAGGCCCAGTTGTTGCTTTCAAGGAACCTTCCCTAAAAGGGAAATCCCAGCCTTCTCATGTCTAGCACACAAGGAATCCATGATACTGAGACAACCCTGGGAAGCAAGACATCCACAAACCTGTATGGTTGGAGTGGAAGGATGACTTGTTGCTTCTCTGAGGTTGTGCTTGTTACTGTCCTAAGGCTCTGTTCTGACATTTTTCTTTTTAAAAAAATTATTTATTTTTTATTTATCAAAAGGTAGAGTTACAGAGAGAAAGAGAGGGAGACAGTCAGTTTTCCTTCTGCTGATTCACTCCCCAAATGACTTCAATGGCCAGGGCTGGGCCAGGCCAGAACCAGGAGCCAGGAGCTTCTTCCTGGTCTCCCACATGGGTTCAGGGGCCCATGCTCGTTAGCAAGGATCTGGATCAGAAGTGGAGGAGCCAGACTTGAACTGGTGCCCATATGGGATGCCAGCGTTGCAGGTGGTGGCTTTACCTACTACACAGCAATGCCGGCCCCCATTCTTGACATCTTCTTAAATGAAATTCTGCTTTATGTGAAAGGAGTATGGCAATAAAGGAAGTCCTAACTGTATAAACTTGCAAGTGTCTCAAAGATTTGACCAAAAAGGGCTTTTTCCAGGGGAGGAGCAAGATTAGAAAAAAGGTAGGAGGGAGTGGTGGGGGAGGGCCAAATCACATCTCAGACAGATTGTTCTCCCAGAGGCATCCAGTTCTGAGAAAGACAATATAGGACAAGTTGTGTGCTGACCAGCTGGGTACGGCTCAAAGATCATAGGCCTGGAGGAGGGAGAAACATTTAAGGAAAAATTGATTGGTTTCCAAGTGTTTTGATCCTACTCACCAGCCGTGCTGATCATTTATGGCACAGGGTACAGGAATTTGAATAGTTTGTTTCTGGCCTTGTCATTGGTAAAAACAAGGGACACCATCTAAGTGAAATAAAAAGGCCATTTCTTTGTGCTGTGTTCCATCTCCACAACAAAATCTCCTTCAGGCAGGTGCTTCATTAACCTTATGTAATTACCAGGACTAAGGGGCTTGGGTAACATTCAGAATCTTCAGTTTCATTTTGCAGGCCAAGTTGGTTTAATCAGAGTGAGATTTGTGTCAGTTGAAGGCAGACACAGAAAAAGACCTCTTTGGGTTCTGCGTACTGGGGAATGGGTTTCTGAATGTGACAGGTTGAGTCTGAGTAGGAGTGGGAGTGGTAGTAGTCCTTCCTAGCAATGATACCTGAATTCCTAGACAATCCCTGAATTAATGCTAGTGAAGGTGATCCACAGATAACTTTGTGATAGAAACTAGCAATTAGGAAGAGCACACAGCTGCCATGACTGGTGTCTGTGTTGTTTACAGTGGTGGCATTGAACTTGTGGAGTCTCTTCTCACACTGGCTGTTATCAACATTGAATTGTGGGATACCCAGGTGGAGAATTTGATGATTGTTCTGTAAATACCACACATTTTGTGTCAGGAATGATGTCAGAAAAAAAAAGACATCACCAATCAAAACCTTAAACTGACTCTAGGTTACTGTTGAGAATTTAGAACCTGGAGGAGGAATTTGGGGCCACACTTTGAGAGGACAGGAGAGTAGAATGTGTAGGTCTCCTTGAGACTTCTAGATGCTCAGGTGATTTCCCCCTGTCACTCCCTAAGTGTGAGCCCCTTGGAACTTTATATCCATAGTGAGAATGGTATCCAAGAGAAACAGAGCTCTCATCTCCTCATTCATTCCCCAAATGCCTACAGTGTCCAGGCTCTGGCAGGGGCTAAAGCCAGGAGGTGCTAACTCAATCCAGGTCTCCCATGTGTGTACCAGAAACCCAACTACTTAAGTCATAATCATTGCTCCCAGGGTCCATTTCAGCAGGAAACTGGAATCGGGAGTCAAAGCCAAGGATTGAAACCAGGAGCTCTGATAATGGGACATGGGCATCATAGCTGGTCATTAACTCCTATGAAAATCACCTACAGCTGTCTCCATTGTGTATATTGTTGAAAAGCAGGATCTCCCATATGCTGGTTTGCTCCCCAAATGCCCCAACATCTGGGCCTGCAAGAGGACAAATTCAAGAGCCAGGGACTCCATCCAGGTCTCACATGTGGGTGCTGGGGATCCAAGTCCTTGGGCTGTCATTCCTAGGCACATCAGCAGGAAGCTGCATCAGAAAGCATAATGACATAAACTGGAACCAGTACTGTGATGTGGAATACAGATGTCCCAAGCTCTGACTCAACCTGCAACTCCCGATGCCCTCATCCTGTTTTAAAATATTAATGTATTTTAAATGTATAGATAAAATTGCATATGTTGTATAATAATTATGTGCTAAAATAGGCATATGCATGGATCTCAACATTTCTTGCACCAAAATAAATGTCTTTTACTTGCATTTCCCACAAACTTTTTGAAATGCCCTCCTGTGTGGATAGATTATGAAATTACTAAACATTACTACTGACCACATGCATTATATTATCTATGAATCATTTTTTGTGAAGTCTTTAAAATCTAATCCCAGACTATTTTTTCCATGATGCAAAACCTTGTTATTAACTATTGTCACCACACTGCAGAGAAACCTTATGAGTGTAAGGGATGTGGTAAGCATTCTTGCTTCCCTGTTCTTTGTATATAGACACAGAAAGACAGAGAATAACGCTATGCATGTAACAGTGTAATATCTTCAAGTTGTTTCCATCATTAATATTGAACAATAAATATTGCACATTCACCATAATGAATGTTAGAAAGCATTTTGAGTCCTTTCAAAAGTGCTGAATATGTCATATTTGAGAGAAATACTCTATAACAAACATTTGAATGCTTTTTTAAAAAATATTTATTTATTTATTTATTTATTTGAAAGAGTTAGAGAAAGAGAGGTCTTCCATCTGCTGGTTCACTGCCCAGGTGGCCACAACAGCTGGAGTTGCACACCAATCTGAAGCCAAGAGCTAGGAGCTTCTTCTGGGTCTCCCACGTGGGTGCTGGGACCCAAGGACTTAGGCCATCTTCCACTGCTTTCCCAGGCCATAGCAGAGATCTGGATAGGAAGCGGAGTAGCCGGGACTCAAACTGGTGCCCATATGGGATGCTGGCACTGCAGGCAGCAGCTTTACCAGCTACTCCACAGTGCTGGCCCCTTGAATGCTTTCAAGATCACACAACCTTTCTAGAACACATGAGAAAGCCTGTTGGAGAGAAACAATAAAAGCATCACAATAAATGGTGTGGGGACTTGGGCTGCACCCTGAGATCCCCATCACCAGAGCAGGAGAGGGCAGAGGCAAGGAGACAGGAGAGTGGCAAGAGAGGAGGGGAGAGGAGGACCCAGCTTTGCCCCAGCTCACCAGGACCACCTGCTGTGATGCAGAACCTGTTCACCATCACCTGCTAATGGGGACACAGACAGCCATCATTTCTGGGCCTGCACTCAGTGCTGCATACATGGTGGTCAGTGAATGGAAGGAGAGTGAGAACATTGAGGGGGTGACTGTGACATCATACTGGAACATCATCAAGGCTGAGCTTGAGATGGAATCTGAGCAGGCAAGGTGTATTGTCTTTGGGCATCTCTGACTCAGAACCGTGCTTAGATGGTCTGAGGCAATGTCCATGAGTCAGAGGTCCTTGTGACCATCCCAGAGAATCATTTGTGTCCAAGGTCAGAGACATGGATGTGAGAGACCAGGCTCCAGGCTCCAGGCTCCAGGCTCCAGGAAGGGATTGGAGGGAGTCACTATGGGGCTAGCACAAAAGAATCAAGAGAACTCTTCGAGTGTTAATGCCTGTGCACAAGGAATGGAGATGGAGAAAGGAAAAGAAAAACCACATTTTACAGACTACAAATCATATGATTCATTTATCTTTCTGCATAGCATGAAGCTCTGGAAACCAGGATCAGATCCATTGGTGGCAGAGGCTGAAGATGGGGCAAGGAACCCAAGGGGAAGAGGAATTTTGTGGGCTGCGCTCATTGCCATGACTGCGGTGAAGGTTTCTTGGGTGCACACATGTCAAAATATGAAGTTTTCTGATTTAAAGAAGAGGGACTTATCATTTCTTAATTGTATCTCAACACACCTGGGAAGAGAGGGAGGGAACAACAGCAGGACATCAAAAGGACAAAAATCAGAAAATATCATTATCAATAGGATAATGCCTCAGTACCCTGTGACAGTGCTGTGTGTAGTTACTATGAGAATTCTGCATATGAGCCATTAACTGGAGATAGCAATTATCAGGGTAACGTGTGTGGTGTGATCCCATCCTCCGTGTACTCAAGTTCCTGCTGCCACCAAGAACAGCTCCTGCAGAGGGCAACAGCAGGGATGGCAGTGGGCAGTTAGAAGGATAACACTGCCCCCAGGGGCACATCTTGGAGATCCACCTGTTGGAAAGACTTTTCGTTGTATTCATTACTCAGTCATCTCTGTCACCAGGAATTCAAGTACGCTGAATCTGTGGTCTGCCTGCTTGAGTCATTCAGACTTGCTTTAGTGAATTTTTCATTTCTGGTGATGTGCAAGAAAGCTCATTTAAATTCAGTGCCCAGAGTTATTTTGGGGGATGATGAGGTAGGCTCTCTGTGCTGAGAATGAAATACAATTACAAACTTTCAGGTGGAAAAAGAGAAACTACCATCTTGTTTGTATAAACTGGGCACGCTGAATCTCTCTCACCCCTGAGGTTGGTGGAATCCACCCCAGTTCATTTCCCAGATACCAATGCCTTGTAACACACATTTCTAATGATCAATAGGCAGTCTCAGAACTGCTGATGTTAACTCTGTGTGCCGCCTTCACAGAGTCCTAGCAGTTAGGGCAGCTGGTATACAAGCATTGAGAGTGACCTAGCAGCAAGCACATCACACTTGCTGAAGTCACCAAGAGGGCTGTGTCTGTTCTGATGCTTTCTCAAAGGTTCCAATCTAGCATCAGAATCACAGTCTGAGAAGGTGTGTGTGTGTGTGAGAGAGAGAGAGAGAGAGAGAGAGAGGGAGAGGGAGGAAGAGAGGGAGAGGGAGGAAGGAGTGTGATGACAAAGTCATGGAATGCTTGTGTAGAGTCCAAACCATTCTGTGAACTTCTTACGAATTGAGTTTAGATCCCCAGTGCAGTCAGCATTGTGCTTCTGCCTGAAAGCATGTTTGAGAACTCAGTGACCTTTGAGGATGCACTTGTATGGTCGTACCGGAGGAGTGAGCTTTGCTGAATCTTTCTGGAAGGGCTCTCTAGAGATGTAAAGCTGGAAAACTTCAGGAACTTGGCCTGTGCAGGTAAGATGACGTGATTCCGTCACTTAGTCAGTTAGAGAACAAGTGTTTCTTACTCCTCAATGCTGCTCACTCATTAGGGATAAATTGGTGAATGAAAAAGGCACAGGCATAGTGAACTGTGACCCCAGAATCAAGCCTTTTCCATTATGAAATATTAAATAACAGTGACTTTTCAGGGCCTATAGTTTAGGAAGACCAGAACATTCAAGATCACTACAAAAACCCCATCAGAATTCCAGAAGGTCAGAGACATGAGAGAGTTCACACTGGAGTGAAACCCTATGAATGTAAACAATGTGAGAAATTCTTCAACAGTTCCTATTACATTAAATTTCATGAAAGAACTCACACTGGAGAGAAACCCTATGTTTGTCATCTGTCTGATAAAACTTTCATGTTTCCTAGCTCCCTTCTAAAACACAGAAGGCGTCACAACAGAGAGAAAGACCATGTATGTGTGTTGTGTGGGAAAGCCTTTTCCTGTTCCGATATCTTGTGTATACATGGAAGGAGACACACCAGAATGAAAGACTACGTGTGTTTGGTGTGTGGGAAAGCCTTTCATGTTCTAGTTCCTGTCAAATGCATGAGAGAACTCACACTGGAGAGAAACCCTACATATGTGACACTATGGGAAAGCCTTCACCTCCTCCGCATGCCTTCTTTTACATAAAAGGACTCACACTGGAGGGAAACCCTACGTATGTGAACAGTGTGGGAAAGCCTTCAGTTATAATAGTTCCCTTCAAACACCTAAAAGACTCCACACTGGGATGAAGCCCTGTGGATGTAAGGACTGTGGGAAGGCCTTTAGGTGTCCCAGTTCCTTTCAAGTCTGTGAACGAACTTACATTGAGAGAAACCCTATGTGTGTAAGAATTGTGACAAAGTCTTTAGGTCTTCGTGTTCCTATCGAGAACATGAAATACTTCACACTGGAGAGAAAGTCCACGTATGTAAGCAATGTGATAAAGCCTTCAGTTCTTCCAGTTCCTTGCACAAACATCAAAGAACTCACACTGGAGAGAAGCCCTATGCATGTGAGTCATGTGGGAAAACCTTCAGTACTTCCCCTACAGGTGGGAAGAACCTAAAAGAACTCACACTGGTAAAAAGCCCTATGAATGTAGTAAATGTGGAAATGCCTTCAGTTCTTCCAGTTACTTTCAAAGATGTGAGAGAACTCACACTGGAAAGAAATCTTAAGCTGTGTGAAAGCATTCATCATCACACAACCTATTTTGCACATGTGAGGATTCATAGTAGGGGTAACTGCTATGAATGAAGTGTGTGTCAAAGGCTTTGGCCATCTCAGTCCCATTCACAGCCATGAAAACACCGTGGAGAGCAACTGCTTGGAGAGAAGAAAGTCTTAGATGCCCCTAAGTCTGTGAAAACACAGACTGGGTGAGAACCTTGTAAATACAGAAACCACTATTACTAAATTTCAATTTCTGTGAAGTTCTTGATGTGACATGGCCATGATAAACCTGATGCAAAAGGACTTGTGTTTCAAGTTGAGGGTAGGGGCCAGCTGTGTCACAAGTCACTGAGTTTGTGGCAGAAGAGGAAGCAGGATTGACTGTAGAGTTTGGTCACTGGGGACTGTGGGCAGCCACAGGCAGTCACTCCCTTTATTTATACTTAAACATATGAATGGAGACTTCCTGGGCACAGACAATTGGGCTAGGGAGATTCCGGGAAGAGGCAGGAAGAACCTAAACCTTTCACAAGAGATGATACAGATAATCAGTCACACCTGTAACCTGCATTTATCACCTAAGTGTTTTATTGTACCCTTGTAATCAATAATTAAGAACCTTATTGGGAACTCTTTGTAACCTTAAAAGCCTTTTTGATATGTAAATCTTTTGTGCTCCTTCTTGTAAACAACTGGTCATGTTTAAATACTACTGGATTTGTTCAATAAACGAGCCTTGATCAGGACTTGTCTTGGCTCCATTCTTTGCGACCTTGTCCCTGCATTCCCACTCTCTGTTTCAGGAAACCCAGTTCATTGTGCTGCAGGCTGGCACAGGGGACCTTGACAAAAACTGTTTCACTGAATAAAATGAAATGTGGGGTGAGTGTTAAGATGCTGCTTGGGACACCCATATCTCTTACCAGAGTACCTGGGTCTGAGTACCAGCTCCAGCTCCTGCAGACCCTGGGATGTGGCAGGTGAGTCTCAAGTCCCACCCACAGGGAGATCTGGATTGACTTTCCAGCTGGAAGATATGACCTGGTCCAGCCCCACCCATTGTGGGCACTGAGGGAATACACCAGGGAACAGGAGTGCTCTTGTGCTGTACCCCAACCCCCATGTCTTCACTTCTCAAAAGGTAAAAATTGAAGCCTGGAACTGTTCCTGATCTTCCATCTGCTGGCTCACTCCCCAAATGGCCTCAATGGCCAGGGCTACCAGGTTGAAGCCAGGAGTCAGGAACTCCATCCAGGACTTCCACATGGATGCAGAGACACAAGCAGTTGGGCCATCATCTACTGCTTTTCCCAGGTGCATCCACCGGGAGCTGGATTGGAAGTGGAGCAGCCGGGACTCAAACTGGAGCCTATATGGGATGCCTATATGGGTGTCACAGGTGGCAGCTTTACCCACTAACCCAGCACACCAGCCCCCAAACAGGAAACTTTGAGCTTTTCTAACTGCTGGAGACAGATGTCTCTCAAGATTTAATCTGCCTTTTCTCTTTGTTGGGTCACAGTATTGAGGCATCAGCTTCTCAAGCAGAAATATAAGATTTTTAACTTTTACAACTCTGGAGTTTTCCTCTTTTTGGCTTTCCCTAGTCCTGACCGCCTCCTGCCTCATGGTGCACACAACATGGATGTCCTTGTGTGTTGGGGGGAGCAAATGAAAGATGCCAGTCACAAAGCCCACACACCACAGCATCCCACTTACATGTAAACCTAGAACAGGGAAATACAGAGACACAGGAATTACATCACTAGTCTACCATTAGGGGTTGGGGGCAGAAAATAATACAGGAGTGACAGGTGAGGTGTACCAGGATTTCTTGTTGAGGTGATGACAGTGTTTGTAATGTCATCATGACTGTGTGTATCTATGAAGTTGCTGACAACCATGAAGGTGCATGACACTACATGAGTACATTGCACACTATGCAAATCTCCATAAAACTGTTCAAATAAATCCATTGGGCATTGTGATCCACTCTGTTGGGAGAATCACGAATTTCCAGGTACCTCCCACATTTACGTAATAACCTTTCACTGTTTTTTTTTTTTTTTCTTACATCAGTGAAAATAGGAATTCATTCCCAGTTCTTTAGCAATTCACTGGGTGGGTGCTGTGGCTTAGCAGGTAAAGCCACTACCTACAGCACTGACATTCCATAAGGGTGAGGGTTTGAGTCCCGGCTGCTCCACTTCCAATCCAGCTCTCTGCTATGGCCTGGGAAAGCAGTGGAAGATGGCCCAAGTGCTTGGTGTTAGGAAACTGGCACAGTTTTATCTATGGCGCAATCTACACCCTGATCTACATCCTAAGCTCTAGGCCCCGCCGCCATTGCTAGAAGCCAGGTGGCCCACATGGCCCAACCGCTGTTGTCAAGCTCCACCCCCATCCTAATGGGATTCAGTGCTCCTACTTCCCTGCCCACCCTCGGGCAAAGTTTTAAAAGGGCCTGTTCCTGAACACGTGACACTCTTGGCTTCTCTCTTCTCTCCTGTTCACTCTCTCTAGCCTTCTCTCTCCCCTCTCTCCTCTCCTCTCTTACTCTCCTTCTCCCTCTTCACCCCTTCCCTCCGGTCTGCTGGGTTTTTCCCAAACAAACCCTCTCCCTTATTCTGGTGTTCGGTGTGCTTTGTGACGGCTAACACTTGGGCCCCTGCACCTGTGTGGGAGACCCAGAGGAAGCTCCTGGCTCCGTTGTGGCCTTTTGGGGAGTGAACCAGTAGATGGAAGACTTCTCTCTCTGCCTTTCAAATAAATAAATAAATATTTTTTAAAAAAATTCACAAAACTGAATATAAATTTTTTTCTCCAAAGTAAATGAACACCTGAGAATGCAATGGCCACCTACACACAGGTCGGAGGGAGCCTGAGCACAGTTGCACCTGCGGGCTTGGCGAACCCAAAGCCACCGCCCTGAAAGATGCCGGTCTGCTCAGCCACGTGCTGATTGGCTGTCACTCGGGCGGCAGGGGGCGGGGCGCGAGAACGGTCCAATCACGGGCATGCCTGGGGTGATGTAGGCGTAGACGGCCCGCCAGCAGCATGGACGTCAGCACGCCTTCCAGGCTCTCCAGCTTGCTTGACCCACTTGGGCTTCCGTCTCTGGTTGTCTTTGCGGAAGCAGCCTTTGCTCTGCTACCTCTATTGGCCCCGGAAGTTGTAAGGGAGACACTGGACACCAAGAAGCGGGAAAATAGTGTGCTGGGCTGGCCGTCCCCAGACGAGAGAGAGGAGAGGGAGAGAGAGAGAGAGAAAGGAGAGATAGAGAGAGGAAGCTAGCTGGGTGGAACCGGCCGCAGGCTCTGAGCCCTGGGCTTCCCGCGGTCCCCGGGGCCCTCCGGTTTGCGGCGACGCCGGGTGGGTTCTGGGGGGGAATCTGGAGCTGGCCCGGGGGCGCTTGCGTGTCTCCCTCTGTGGCTCCCGGGTCTGGGGCACGTGGAGCCTCGCTCCTCCCGAGGCTGGCGATGCGGTGCTCGGTTCCTGCCGGTGGCTGGGCGGCCTGGCAGGCTTCTAGAAGGTCTTGCCTCGAGGTTGTGAGGACAAAGCTGGAGCCGAGGGCGACACCGGAGGGAACGGGTTTTGCGGGGCCACATGAGACCCCGGGGCAGAGGAGAGATTTGAGCGGCTTGTGTGGATCGTCTCGGGGGAAGGTGACTGGTTTTCGCTTCCTTGGGATCGGCCTCGGGTTGCTGATCCCGCCGCCATGTGATGGCCCCAAGCTGGGTTTTGGGTTTGCTTGAACAAACTTCCAGTGCACGCAGGCAGCTTTCTGAGTCTTCAGTGGGGGATGAGGAGGCTCTTTGGAAAAGAGCTAAAGTTTCCAAATTTAATTGTAACTTGACATATTCACATTTTTCCTTTTTATTGTATTTGTAAAGCAGACAGAATGTCCCTTATGCTTATCGGCTCCCCAAACACCTCAACAGCCAGGAAACCGGAACTCCTGTCTAATCCGAGACTGCACGTGGTCGGCAGGGACCCTTCCGAGACTGCACGTGGTCGGCAGGGACCCTTTCCTTGGCCGCTCCAGCCATCTCCCAACCTGTTTGAGAGGCCTCAGGGGTGAGAATAATTGGCCTCTACTGTGCGCTCTGGGTGCGTTCTCCTGGCCACCATCAGTGGCAACAGGATGCTCACAACACCCCCAAGGCCTGTGGTCGGTGACTGGCACTGTGAGCCCTGCTGTGCTCCGTCTGCTCCGCTGCTGAGACCTGAGCGGGCCGTTTTGGGCGTTCCTTTGCCTTTGGGAATAGGAGGCTGGGGTTTGGGCCCTCCCTAGAGTAGTCCAGGGTTCTGAGCATTGGCAGCACCTGTTTGAGAGTTTAGTGATGAAAGATGGGATTACTGCTGTGCCTTGGCCCAAATACCCAGTGGTCATAGCACCCATGGGCCCTGGATGCCCCACAGTTAGCAGGGAAGTGCTGAAACAGGAAGAGAGAAATAGAATTAAGTCTTTGGCGTTCACAAAGCAGCTTGACAAAATGGGACCCCTGGCCCGTTCTTCCCTCAGTAAAACCAGCTGGTCCGGCCCAGGGTGCATTGGACAAGGCATGGAAGGATGGCATGCATTATACAGAGTGTGTTTTGCGGAAAAGGTGGTTAGCGTCAGAGCTGTGTGTGGGAGCCCCCTTTGTCCTGTTCGGCGGCCTCAGAGAAGAGTGGTGCCACACCCTGGGTCCCCAGGAGCTGCTGAAACACAGGGGGGTCCGTGTGTGTCTACCTGACAGTGTGGAGAAGAATATTCCTTCTTTGCATTTGTTTTCTCAAAGAACTCACTGTTGGCCGATTTTTAAATCCATATAAAACATCTTAGCGTTTCCCACCTCTGCTGTACACAAGGACATAGTAGGAATCAGGGCCACTGCTGGTTTCTTACTCAGAAGCCAGTGGGATTGAGGGTCTTGTGCCAGTGTGGCAAAGCAGGTGCATTCTCTGCAGTGGGGAGCTAGGCCTGCAGAGGTGCAGGAAGTTGTCCTTGGAGCTGCTCAGAACAAGTCCAGCCAGGGAGCAGAGCCCTGGGAAGCAGGAGAAAACTCCAGGAAGGTCAAGGTCACGCTCTCAGCCAGACTCTTCTGGCGTGTGTCCAGGAGAGTTTTTATAAATTTGAGTTTGTTTCCATCACAGCCTTAAATTGCGTGCAGGTGAGTCTGCTGCCGGTGAGAGTGGGGACTGTTGTGCCCCAGCCAGGGTGGTCTGTTCTCTGGTCCCTGCTGAGAATTTGTTACAAGAGGGGCAGGGTCTTTACCTTTTTATTTTATTTTAAAGATTTATTTGTTTGAAAGGCAGAGTTACAGAGGGAGGTAGATACAGAGAGAGGTCTTCCATCTGATGGTTCACTCCCCAAATGGCCCTGCGATGGCTGGAGCTGCTCCAATCCAAAGCCAGGAGCCAGGAGCTTCTTGTGGGTCTCCCATGTGGGTGCAGGGGCCCAAGGACCTGGGCCACCCTCCACTGCTCTCCCAGGCCACAGCAGAGAGCTGGATTGGAAGTGGAGCAGCCAGCCCTTGAACCAGCACCCATATGGGATGCTGGCACTGCAGCTGGCGGCTTTACCCGCTACACCACAGCCTCGGCCCTGGTCTTTTCTTTGAATTAATTTACAAGTCTAGGGAGGCAAAGTAAATTCCTGGATTGTTCTGCATGTGGAAACAGAGTAAGTAAAAGTCTGTGGAAATGCAGGGCACTAATAGGTGGAACTCCTTGAGCACAGAGGCTGTCGCAATGTTGCGATCACTGGGTCCAGGTGAGCTGGGAAATGCGTCCCCTTGGGGTGACACTCATACCTCCGAGTCGTCGTCAGACCTCAGTGGTGAGGTGAAGGGCGCTCCAGGCCAGCGGGGCCTCCCGTGGCTGAGGAGATGCAGTTCCAGCACTCCATGCACCCTCCAGGCAGCCTGTGGGCCTGCTGGTTACCGCCCCGGACAGCTGGCCTCATGGGTCAGTCACAGCTCCTGGTGCAAGCAAGAGATCAAAATGGCGTTGGTGCTGGTATGGCCCAGTCACATCTGTTAGCGTCCCAGCACCAGGTGACTCGGGTTCATGGGAGGGTCACACACACGGCGCCCTGCCGCCTCTCCGGGCACTGCCACAGGGTGGGGGCTGCTTATCTAAACCAGTTCAGATGAGATGCTTTTCTTCCCTTCTGATGCTTTTATAAAAACATCACCGCTCACAGCTGCGGCTTTTCTGTGTATTTAATAATTCAGTCCCTCTTTTGGGGCATGTGTATGTATGCGCGCTTTGCTGGAGCTGAGGGGATCAAGAGGTGAGCTATGACGAGTCCTTGGCTGTGCCACCAACAGTCTGGCCCGTGCCTCCGGTTCCCAGCCTGTTCTGAGGCTGAGGCTGGAGCTCCCCAGGGTGCACAGACCGTTCAGGCTTGAGTGGGGCTGTGAACACATCCCCCGTGCTGGCTGCACTTGGCCATGTGTCCTGGTCACTTTTGTCCCTTGGGCCCCAGGGTGTGTGTGTGTGTTGGGGGTGAGGGGGCCCATGGCCCTGGGGGGCTCTGCCTCACTCTCTGCAGTAGGGAGGCTACGGGGATACCAGGGACCCAGGAAGTGATGTGTGTGGGGTTGGCGGCCCCAGCTGCAGGGGTGGGGAGGGGAGGGCACCTGAGAGTTCCCTAGCTGCACCGCTTGCCCCTGCCTCCTGTGAGGGCCCCTGGGCTGGGGGCTGGGCTTGCAGATGAAGCCTGGGTGCCCTGTGCCATCCCCATGTGCTGGTCACAGTGGCTGGGCTGGAGCCCTCTCTGGACAGCCCTGTAGCCCAGACCCACATCTCCCCAGGCTGTGTGCTGGGTGGGAGCATCCACCCTGTGTACCAGGGCCCTTGGCAAAGCTCATGCAGATTGTGAATGGTGAGAAGACTATATAAAAGAGACATCTTCTAATTCCCTTTTCCTCTTAGGCTTTCTAGGCACCTCTGGAAGTGGTTAGCACAGGAGAGGGGCTGTGGGCTGTGGGCTCCCTAACTCCTCTTTTCTCTCTAGGGGTCCAGTTTCCCATGGCTGGCAGGGTCTCCGCCCAGCCTCGCTCCTCCTCAGGCCTGTGCTCACCATTTGCCCTCTCTAGGGCCCTGTGTGCTGTGTCCCCCTGCGATGACGCTGCAGACCAAGGCGGGGTCCTGTCGATTTCTCGGTGTGGAATGGTCCACACGCAGGCGCATTGCGCTCCCCACCTCTCCCCTCCCCAGAGCACAGGTGTCTCAGCAGACTGCCGCTGGGCCCGGGGCCCTGCTTGGAAGCTGCTGGGTGTGGTGTTCTCAGCCCCGTCATCCTTTTCAGGCTCAGAACTGTCCGGGGTGTGCAGCAACTGTCAACCCCCAAGTCAGGGGGTGGAGGGAACCCCCTGGGACAGTGTCGCTCACCCCGGGATACAGACAGCAGCTATCCTGTCCCCAGCCACAGTCCAGTCCGGGAATAAACCTGGGTGGCAGCCAGGCTGCTGCTTGGGTTCTCTGAGCCTCGTGATGGGAGGAAGAGGCTCCCAGGCCCCCCCAGACCTGAGCCGCCCAAGGCACCTGGGCACAGCCGTGGTTTTCGGGAAGAAGCATGCGATGTCTGGTCTTCCATTCCACTAGGGAAAATCTGTCTTCTCCAGAATGGCACATTGTTTTTCTTAGGTTTGTTGTCTTTCAGTTGATCGCAAATGCAATTCCAGGGCTTGGCATTTTTTTTAAAGATTTATTTATTTATTTGATAGGTAGAATTAGAGAATATCTTGCTGATTCACTCCTCAAATGGCCACAACAGCCAGGGCAGGGCCAGACTGAAGCCAGAAGCTTCATCCAGGTCTCCCACACGTGTGGCAGGGGCCCAAACACTTGGGCCATCTTTTGTTGCTTTCCCAGGCCATACACAGAACTGGATCAGAAATAGAGCAGCCGGGACTCAAACCAGCAACCATGTGGCATGCCTGCATTGCAGGAGGCCCAACCTGCTGTGCCGTGATGACAGCAGGGTTTGGCATTTTGAATGCTTCCGTGGGAAGAGACTAGGAAACTCCCTCCCACACTGACTGCAGAAAAATAATACAATTCACAAGAGATAATGGCAAACACATTGGGGAGTTACAAAATTCCCCAGAACGTGAGTTCCTCTCCTGTCCAGAGGGGCAGACCTGTGACAGTGAATAAACTACTCTTCTTTTTCCTGCTGTGTGGCTGTGGCACTTTTAAGTTGAATCCTATGGGCTCAGGCTTGGTGATGCTTAGACACACCCCGGTGTGGTGCACAGCTTCCTGGACATGGTGGTACTTGGTGGCATCCCGGTTGTCTGAGAAGGGTAGAAACTGCTGCTTCTCCTTTTGAGCTCTACTGTCTAAGTGCCTGACCATTTCTTTCCCTCGAGTGAACACTTGGCACAGCAGTCAGGATGCTGCCTGGGACAGCAGCGCCCCATATCAGAGCACATGGTTCAAGTCCTGGCTATGCCACTTCCCATCCAGCCTCCTGCTAACGTGCACCGCAGGAGGCAGCAGGTGATGGTCGAGGACTTGGGTCCTGGCCACCACATGGGCGATCTGGACTGGGTTCTATGCTCCTAGCTTTGGCCAGACCCAGCCCTGGTTGCTTTGGGCATTTGGGGAGTGAACCAGCGATGGAAAATCTTGTGTGTGTTTTTTTTTTTTTTTTTTTTTTTTTTTTAAAGTGACTAGCCTTGACCAGGGATTAGAGGCCTGCAGCCAGTGCTGAGTCTACAGGGCGAGGGCATTGGTGTTCCTTCCTGGGGAGCCTCCCTTCAGGCTGAGAGCAGACATGGTGCAAAGCTGGGGATCCATGGGGCGTGCATGTGCGTGTGCGTGTGCGTGTGTGTGTGGCAGAGCGTCACCCTTCCTGGGGCTGCAACTTTGTTTTATGGCTGTTTCTAGACATCTTCAACTGAAACAAATCCTAATTTAGTCTCAGATCTGCAGGTTTCTCAGAGGTTGGGATTTTTTTTTTCTATAGAGAGGAGGAAACATTTAATTATTTTTAAGCCATTGTTTTATTTTTAAAGATTTATGTATTTGAAAGAGTGACGCAGAGAGATCTATCCACTGGTTTCTTTCCCAAATTACCCACAAGGGCCAGGGCTGGGCCAGGCCGAATCCAGGAGTCAGGATCTCCATCTGGGTTTCCCACATAGGTGGCAGAGACCCAAGCACCGGGCCATCACCGCTGCCCCCCAAGATGCTTTGGTGGGAAGCTGGATAGGAAACAGAGCAGCCAGGCCTGAAAACCGGGCAAGGAGGCATCCACATGACCATTTAACCTGGTGCACCAGGATTCTCCCTTAAACCCGTTCAATCCTGGCAAACACCCTGGTGGCCACGCCCCAGGAGAGCCACAGTGCGGAAAGTGAAGTTTGTGTAATTGGGTGAGAAGCAGTCTGCTACCTCCCGAATCCAGAGAGGAAAGGGCGGTGCCCTGAGCCTCCCCCGGTCCTCCCTTGGCCGTACTGCAGACACCTGCCTTTTCTTCCTGGTGCTCTGCTGAACAGGAGGTGTCTACTGGGCCTGTGGCAAACTGGAGCGTCTGCTCTGTTGGATGGATAAATAAAGCTTGCTTGAGCTCCAGACACTGGCCTTGGGGAGGGGAGGCTGCTGCAGGGGTCAGGTGGCTGGCCCTTCCATGCTCAGCATGCCCACGGGTTGTGGTTATGGCTGCAGGGCGACAGGAGCCCCTGCAACTCCAGCGGCCCCTGAATACCTGGCCGGAGGGCAGGATGCAGCCGCCCCGCCCTCGCTCCCCTCACTGTCCTCACTGCCTGCTTTGAAAGCCCTCCTGCTAGCCTGTAGTGTGGGAAGAGCAGATTTGAGCCAAAAGAAGTCTGCTGACCCCAAGGATGTGGCTTCTTCAATAAACCTATTTCCTTACGTCAACCCTTGGCTCGAGTATTGGTTTCTGAGCAGCGGGAAGCCCAGGCCAAATTTTGAGCGGTTAACAGCCCCACTGCTAACTCCCACAGCCCGTCTCTCCATATGCGCCTGTTCCAGTGTGACACATACACAAGGGCTCAGACTGTACGTAGCTACTTCTGATGGGCCTGTTTCACTTAGCAGGGCACAGTCAGCATGAAAGTCTTTTCATAGTTTGATAACGCATTCCTTATGACTGAGTCCATTGCATGGCTGAACCACATGGTTTACCCATTCACCTAATCCCCAGAGCCACCTTGGGTGCTTCTCGTGTTGAGTAGTTACGACCTGGCTGCCATGAATGTTTCATTTAGACGTTTATGTGGATCTGAGTTTTTGGCTCACTTGAGCAGACACCTGAGTGTGGCTGCCGAGTTGTGCACTATGACTGTGTAGCTTTGTTCCCAGGAAGCAGTCCTGTTTCTCATCAATGAATAAGTGTTTTCTCTTCCACATTTCTGCCAGCATTTGTCAGTGTTTTGTGTTTTAGTGTATGGTGGTATCTTACTGTTGCTTTAATTTGCACTTCCAGGGCCAGTGTGTGGATCAGTGGATTAAACAGCTGCTTGCAATATGGGAGTACCAGTTCAAATCCCAGGTGCTCTGCTTCTGACCCAACTTCTGCTGATGCACCTGGGAAACAGCAGAGGATGGCCCAAGGACTTGGGCCCCCACCACCCACATGGGAAACCTGGATGGAGCTCCTGGCATCGGCCTGGCTCAGCCACAGCCATCTGGGGAGTGAACCACTCTTTCAGATAAATCTTTTTCTAAAAAGTTAGGAAGTTGGTGTTTTAGGTTTATGTTAGGCTTACGTTCATGAATTCTCCCTGTGATTCTGAGAAGGGTACTTTGCTGTTGAAGTAGTCTATGACTATTGAATCCAGTTGACTGATGCTGTTGAGGTGAACTGTACTGTCACTAACTTTTCCTGCTGTCAGTTACTGAGACATGTTGGTGTCCACTATAATTGTTGGCTTGTCTGTTGTTTTTAAGATTTACTTGAAAGAGTGGTGGGGGTGGGGGTGAGGGGGAGATGAGGAAAGAGAAATCTTCCATTCACTGGTTCACTCCACAAATGGCCGCAACAGCTGGGACAAGGCCAGGCTGAAGCCAGGAGCCTGGAACTCCATCTGGATCTCCCACATGGGTGGCAGGGACCCATACACCATCTTCTGCTACTTTCCCAGGTGCATTAGCAGGGAGCAGAATGGGAAGTGGAGCAGCCGGGACTCATGGGATGCCTGCTTTGCAGGCAGTGGCTCAACCTGCTAAGCCATAATGCTGGCTCTAAGACTTAACACTTTGATATTTTATTATATTTATATAACTATAGTTAAATATAAAAACATATTTAAATATATTTATACTAAAATAGTATAAATTATTAGTTACAACTAATTTAATTAGTTTTTATACTAAAGTTATGTATACTAAAAATTATATAACTAAAAGTATATATATATATGTGTGTGTGTATATATAGATTGATCCTGTACTCACATAGTTGCTACCTTTGATTTTTTAAAGATTTATTTATTTGAAAGGCAGATCTACAGAGAGAGAGAAAGGTCTTCCATCTGCTGGTTTACTCCCCAAATGGCTTTAATGGCCAGAGCTGAGCTGATCTGAAGCCAGGAACAACTTCTGGGTCTCCCACGTGGGTGCAGAGGCCCAAGCACTTGGGCCATCCTCCACTGCTTTCCCAGGCCACACCAGAGCGCTGGATTGGAAGTGGCGCAGCCAGGACTCAAACCAGCACCTATGAACCAGCAGATGGAAGGCCTAACTCTTTCAAATAAATAAATCTTTTTAAAAAACTCACAAAAGTTTGACAACTCTGTTTTTCTGTTTCTGTGGAGGGCCTGGTGATTGGAGCTGCTCACTCTGAGTGTTCTAAATGCATTTCCTTGTGCCATTACTCTTGATTACTATTGCTTTGAATCATATTTTTAAATTGTAGGAGTGTGACTTGCCCTTCTTTGCTCTTTTTCAAGATTGTTCTGGTATTCGGAGTCCCTTGAAATTCTATATGAATTTCAGTGTCAGCTTTTCTGTTTCTACAAGGCGATCACCCAGGATTCTGGTAAGGACTGTCTGCAATCTGTAGGTTGGTTTAGGAAGAATACTACACTTTAATGATTTATTTATGTATTTAGTTAAGGTGTTTTGGAGCCGGGGTTGGGGAGAAACCTCCCATCTCCTGGTTCACTCCCCAAATACCTACAACAGCAAATGCTGGGCCAGGCTGAAGCCAGGCACTAGGCACTCCATCAAGGTCTCCCATGTGGCTGCAGGACCCAAGTGTCACACTGTCCACTGCTTTCCCAGGTGCATTAGCAGGAAGCTGAATCAGAAGCTGAGCACGTTGGATTTGAAACAACACTCCAACATGGGACACCCATGTCGCAAAGCAGTGGCTTACCCCAGGACTGCTTTTTTTTTTTTTTTTTTTTAAAGATTCATTTATTTAAAAGGCAGAGTAGGGGGGAAGGGGGAGAGACAGAGAAGTTTTCCATCCACTGGTTTGCTTCCCAAATGACTTCAACGGCTGGGGCTGGGCCAGGTTGAAGCCAGGAGCCTCTTCTGGGTCTCCCACATGGGTGCAGGGGCCCCAGTACTTGGGCCATCTTCTGCTTCCCTCCCAGGTGCACTAACAGGGAGCTGGATCAGAAGTGGAGCAGCCGGGACTTGAACTGGTACCTGTATGGGATGCTGGTGCTGTGGGTTTTATCCACTATGCCAATAATGTGCATAGATTCTCAGAGTAACAAGGTTTCTCTTATTATTCCTATGTGTTTAGTCTTTGGGTGCTTACTGTAAATGGATGCTGTCTTCCATGCATTTCCACATACTTAATTGCAAGTGTACAGATGTGTTATTGGTTTTTATGTATTAGTTTTGTACTTCTCACCCTGATAAACATGTTTTCATTTTGGTTGCTTCCACAATTTGAAAATTGAAAATTACGACAGTGTTCCTATAGATGTCCTTGTGCAGGTTTTCATGTGCACCTGCATTTTGAGCTCATTTGTGGAAACCCTGCCTTTGGGGGACAAGATAGTGTTTTGCCACTTGTGATAATGCTGAGGCCAATTCAGCCCATGAAAATCCAGTGGATGTGGGCTGTCAACGAGGTTTATATAAAGCCTGTTTGTGTAGTGTGAACCCAGTGGTTTTTCAAGTACTTGCCTCCTGCATACCAGACCTAGTGCTGCTGGGAATAAAACCCAGCAGCTGTCCCCGTCCACTGGAAGCTGCCATTACAGGAGACAGAAAACACATATGAAATACATAAGGTATCAAATGGCAAGGACAGCAGGAAGGAGAGAGATGGTGAAGGGTACAGAGGCTGTGTGTGTATCTCTGGAAATCTGTTATCTTCAGGCCGTTGCCTCTGAAGTTGAGTTGGTGAGTCTGTGTAGGCACACCCATGTGACTTTACGGCTGTCTGGCCTGATCTGACTTGGTAGCACCTCTTTTCCTAGATGGGACGGAAGTGGTGAGAGCAGGTGTCCTTGTAATTTCTGACCTTGGGGAGACAGCATGAGGTCTCCCAGGCACTAGGTGTTCCTAGATGCCTTATAGCAGCTCGTTTATCAGGTGTCTTCATTGTGCATAGTGTTTGACCCTGTTGGATGTTCTTGCTATTAGCATCTTGCCAAGTATATGATTTGCACTAATTTTCTATGATTTGTCCGTGGGCTACCTTTTTATTATGTTGATAGCAGGCACTGAGGGATATAAGGTTTTCATTTTGATGAGGTCAGACCTGAATATCTCCTTTTGTTGATTGAGTTTCTGCATCGCCAAACCCAGTGCTAATAAACTTTTGCACTATATTTTCCTTTTAAAAAATAATTATTCCAGTTAAGTATAATCTTTTTTTATTTTTTAAGATGTTATAAAATTAAAATGCAGAGTGACAGAGATATGGCCACAACAGCGAGGGCTGGGCCAGGCTGAAGCCAGGAGCCAAGAGATCCATTTGGGTTTCCCTCAGGGAAGGCAGGGCCACAAGTACTTGGGCCATCACCTGCTGCCTTCCCATGCACATTAGCAAGGAGCTGGACTGGAAGTGGAGCAGCTAGGACTTGAACCAGTGCCCATAAAGGATGCTGGCATTGCAGTCAGCAGCCTAACCCACTGTCACACCAACCCCTGCCCTGTGTTTTCCTGTAAGAGTTCTTTACGCTTAGCTTTAGCTTTACTTTTACTTTTAGGCCTTTGATAAATTTGGATTTCATAGTTCTGTAAAAAAAAAAATTATTCATGTGACAGGCACAGTGACAGAGAAAGGGACATCTTCCACCCACTGGTTCACTCCCCCAAGTGGCTGCAACAGTCAGGGCTGGGCCAGGAATGCCATCTGGGTCTCTCACATGGGTGGCAGGGACTCAAGTATTTGGCCGTTTTCCACTGCCTTCCCAGGTCCATCAGCAGGAGCGGGATTGGAAGCAGAGTAGCTAACCTGTGGTACCGCAAGACCAGCCCCTGAGTTCACGCTCTTAATAAATTGTTATTTTCATTTTATTTGAAAGGCACAGAGACATAGAAGTTTATTCCTCTAATGGCCTCAATGCCTGGGGCTGGTCGAATCCAAAATCAGGAGCACAGAATTCAGTCTGGGTCTCCCATTACTGCTGCTGCCCAGTGTGGTCAGGGGCAGGGACTTGAACTCTGCAATTCCCAAGCACTGTCTGAATCACTGTGCCAAGTGCTGGTTTTATTTTTATAGATAGTGTAAGCCAGGTAAGGATCCAGCTCTAGACTTCAGCATGTGAGTACTCCATTTTCTCAGCACTTTTCCCACTGAATGGTCCTGCCACCTCGTTCAAAACCTTATCGCATGTGTGAAGGGGTGTCTCTGGGCTCTCTCTTCTTTTCCATTGGTTATGCCAGTTGCAGAGCTTTGATTACTGTCACTCTGAGTAAGTTTTGAAATCAAGAAGAGACTTTCAATTTTGTTCCTTTCCAGGGCGGCTTGAGATTCCATGTGAATTTCCCAATGGGCATTCCAATTTCTGTTGAAAAAGTGAAAAAGAGACAGATGGAGATCGTTGGGATTTTGGTAGAAATTATATTGAATTTGTAGTGCAATACTGACATCATGAGCAAGATGTATTCCCATTTTACTTGTATTTTAATTTGTTTCGGCACATCTTGTAAAATTCTTTTACCTTAATACCAAAGTATTTTATTATTTTCAAGCTATTGCTGTATTTTCTCATTACAAATGAAAGTGACTTTTGCATGTTGAATTTATCCTGCAACTTTGCTGAATTCTTTATTAGTTCAGTTTTTGTTTTTGCCTCTTTTTGATTTTCTGTTTATGTGAGGTCATCTCACCTGCGAACAGAAATGAGTGCATTCAAATTGGAAAGGAAGAAACAAAATTATTTCTTGTCCTTTGCTAATTGCTCTAGCCAGAATTTCCTCTCTTTTTTTAAAATTTATTTGACAGAGTTAGACAGTGAGAGAGAGAGAGAGAGAGACAGAGAGAAAGGTCTTCCTTTTTCCGTTGGTTCACCCAAGTGGCCGCTATGGCTGGCACGTTGTGGCCGGTGCGCTGCACTGATCTGAAGGCAGGAGCCAGGTGCTTCCTCCTGGTCTCCAATGTGGGTGCAGGGCCCAAGGACCTGGGCCATCCTCCACTGCCTTCCCAGGACACAGCAGAGAGTGGGACTGGAAGAGGAGCCTCTGGGACTAGAACCAGCGCCCATATGGGATGCCGGCACTGCAGGCAGAGGTTTAACCAAGTGAGCACTGGCCCCTCTAGCCAGGATTTTTAATACTGTCTTGAATGGAAATGGTAAACGAGGTATCTTGTCTTCCTCTTGAGTTTAGTGGGAAATTGTTTCGTATTTCATCATTGACTGTAATGTTTCTGTGGGATTTTTGAATTCCTAGGTTGTTGTGGATTTGTTTTGTCAAATGCTTTTTCTGCCCAACTGATGATTGTGGTGTATTACAGATTGGCTTTCATAAGTTGAACCAGCCTTGGATTTCAGGAATCAATCTCATTTGGCCATGGTATCTGACTAGAAGGGAGAGTGAGTATCTTCCATCTATTGGTTCACTCCACAAATGGCCATAACAGCTGGGACTGGACAAGCAAAGCCAGGAGCTTTATCTAGGTCTCCCACGTGTGTGGCAGGGGTATAGGTACTTGGTCCATCTTCTGCTTTCCTGGGTGCATTAGCAGGAGCTACACTGGAAGCAGGAATCTGTGCTCTTATGGGATGTTGGTATTGTAGGCAGCAGCTTAACCTGGTGAGCAACATGCTGGCCTCCACTTCCGCATTTTTACAGCACTAAGCTTGAACAACCATGTAATATGCCAGTCTGAGTTTAACTTTAGTTTTGGGGGCAAGCATTTGGTGCAGCAGTGAAGATGTTACCTGGGGCACCTGGAGTCCCAGCTCTGCTCCTGGTTGTAACTTCTTGCGACAGCACATCCGGGGAAGCAGTGGTGGTGGCTGAAGTAGCTGGGTCCCTACCACACACATGGGAGACCTGGATTGAGTTGCCAAGCTCCTGGCTTCAGCCTGGCCCATATTGCAGGCATTTAGAGAGGAAACCAACAGAGAGAAGATCTTACTCTAAATATGAGAAGCTGAACCGTGTTTTCTGATGCCAGCTCAGTTCCCTTTTGCCTCCTGGATGGCCAGCATCCTGATTCTCTTGCTAGTTTTCACTACCCAGTGTTCCTTTATATTTGCCTCCTCTGAACTTTGAATAAATTAATACTAATGGGATTAAAATAGGAATGTGAGTGGCGGTCTCCTTGTCTCAGTACATCTTTCTACTATACATCCCAGTGATTATTGGGTGTAGACTTGTACATGTTTCTGTCAGACTAAAATTACCTGAGACCATCATTTGAAAGAGGTACCATTTTCCTGTTCCATTCTGCTTTGATATTACCCAGTAAAAATGCTCAACTGTTTTGTTAGTGCCATTAAATAGCCATCCTTAGTCTTACATTTATTACTTGATTACACTGGACATGGGGCAAACCACCTGTGAGTTTCTAGCTGTTCTCTGTTGGTGTTGTCACACAGAATGGATTCACACTGTAACTAAAACAGGTGAAATGTTGTCAACCAGGGAAACTCAGTAGAGACTTAGTGCCCAGAGTATTTGGGGAGACTGATCCCCAAGGCACTGCTGGAAAGGAAAGAGGTGAAGCATAAGTCAGTGAGGTACCTGGAGCCTCTCACTCTTACCTCTTAGGGTGGTGGGATCCTTCCTAAAGCCTCATTTCCCCGGCACCAGCAAAGATCAGGCCTGTGAGCAGGCATTTCTAAGAATAAGCAGCTCTGGATAACTAACATTAGCCCTCCTCTGCACATCAGGGGCTGGGACTTGTTAGACATCTGCTCTACCAAGAGAAACTCAGTTTACTGCACACTGGATCCACCAGTGACGGTGTTCCAACTCTGCTGCTGCCTTTCTGAATGTTTCAGTTGTAGAGAAAGTGGGTCAGAAAAGACAGTAAGAGACAACCAAATGATGGAATAAAATCTTAAGAGACCGCAGAATCAGGTAAACATTTTAGGTACCTACCTGCCAATCTCACTCATCCTCCCCTGGGATGTCTTAGGACTCAGTGGCCTTGGAGGATGTGGCTGTGAACTTCACCCAGAGGAGTGGGCTTTGCTGGATCCTTCAGAGATGTGATGCAGGAAACCTTCAGGAACTGGGCTTCTGTAGGTAAGAAGATTTCTGCACTTACTCAGTTGGAGAATGGTATTTATCAGTGCTATTCCACAGTTTGGAAAGTGGAAAGACAATAATAGTTTGATGAATAAATGAGGCATGGTTGTAGTACACCTAGAATCTGGTAATTTTTCTAGTTCTCCATTTTAGGGGGAAAAATGGGAAGACAAGAACACTGCCTATAAAAACAAAAATCTTGGGAGAAATCCTTTGATTCACCCTGAGAAGAGGAAGGCATGCCCCTTGAGGGAATCAACCTGCCATGAACATTTAGAAAGAAGCAAAAAAAAAAAATAATTATTCTTATAAAGTTTCTACCCAAAATTATTCTTTTTTTTTTTTAATAAGGCCTTTATTCTGTTTCAGGTCTCTTAAAGGAAATTTAAAGAGAACACGAATTCCTCCGCCGTCCTGAAACACCTTAAGGCGTCGACACGGAAGGGAACATGGCAGAAACGACCGCCAAAATTATTCTTAAAATAAGACATGCATGCTCAGTGTGAAACTGCATACATATAACTAACTTGATAGCTGTGGGGAGTCATACTGTATGGTAACCACATGTGGCAGAAAGCCTGCACACTCTATGCATTTAATACCATGCGGTTTTTACAGCAGCTATATACTAGAGAGACTGTGGAAGTGAACAGTGTGGAGAAATCTTCAGCCAGATGCCAAGTCCTGATCTGAAAAGAAAAAATGTAAGTGCAGTGTGTGGAGAAAGCCCTTGTTCATTCTTCATCCCTGACTAGGTAGATCATATCTCACTGTAGACATGACAGGTAAACAATGTGGGAAATCTTTCCTTTCCTTGTGACAGAAGTGGCTATGAGGAATGTAGAAAAGCTTCTATTTCTCTCTCTTAAGGTACTTTGCAGTATTTTGTTGAAGCCTTTTGCAACCGTACTCAAAGAGATTTGTGTTCCTTAGTACAGAATATGATTTTTTATTATACATATACACAAAGATATTTCAAAAAGTTTCTGAAAATTTGAAATAAGATGTTCATTTTGGTGCAAAAAAATTGTGAAATCCATGTGTAGTGTTATAATATGCATTTTCCATGAACTTTTGGAAGTGCATCTACAGCACTGTGTGTGGGTTCCACACCACGGGTTCAAGTAATCACAGATTTGAAACTGTCTATACTGAATACAGTTTTTTTTCCATAAACAACACAATATGTCTTCACATGGCATTTACTTTGCATATTATAAGTCATATAGAGATTATTTCAAGTTTATAGAAGCACTGACTGCTTAGATTATATGCAAATACTGCACCATTTTATATAAAGGACTTGAGCATCTGCATATTCTGGTGTCCCTGTGTGTGTGTGTGTGTGTGTGTGTAGGGGCAGTGTCCTGGAACCAGTCCCCTACAGATAGTAAGTGACAACAGTTGTAGACATAGATGTGAATGGTAAAACTGCTCATGAGATCTCAGAAAACTTTTGCACCAAAATATACTTCTCTCTTATTTTCCCATAAATTTTAAGTTCCCTCATATATATATACACACATATATATGTATTACATGGTATAGTTTAATATTTACTACTTATATATAATCAAAACAAATGTAATGACTATTAGAGTCTATTACAACATTATATAAATACAGTGTTATAGACTTGTCAGACTATAGTACAGTGTGTCAGTTCCCCACTTGCCTTGCCCAGTTTTATTCAAACACCAACCACATCTTCCCATGGAAACAGAGACACGTCATCTCCCCTTCCCTTCACACCCACTTGTTCTCTACTCCCATGTGACTCCCTGTGTGGGCCTACAACAGCTTACCCTCTTCTTGTCTGTGAGTCTAAGTACTCTTGCCTTTCCAGTGGCGGGTATTAAGAGGTCCACTGTCCGAGGGTGCTAATTCCTCACTCCAGTTGGGTGAATGGGAGGCTGCTGCAACAGGTGGCAACACAAAGCAGAAATGAATGGATCCATCCTAAGCTGACTGGTTCCCTGATAGAGCCACCTGCGTCAGAACTGCCCATTGCTGAGGGGCTTCCACTGTGGTCTTTATCAGGTGCCGCCATCTCTTCCCATTCTCATCACCGAGACGTGAATGGTTAGGTCATCATACCCTGGTGCCTTTTGTTTGGCAGCCACTTTTCCAAAGCACTCAGTGCTCGAAGCAAAGAAGAACAGAGAACCTTAACCAGCTGGAACTTCTGCTTGATTATCAAGTCAGCCTATATCTCTGTGGTTCTTGCCCCTACTCTCTTCACTCTTGGGGAGTCCCATGCAACTCCAGCGATGGTCTGTTGTGAAGGGGCAGAAAAGAAAGGGACCCCCGCCCTGGAAAGAACTGAGCAAGTCACCCAGCTTGCCTCACAGGAATCACTGTGTAGACAGGAGCAGTGTCCTTGTTTGTGTCCTTCTCTTGCTACCATTGTGTGGCCACCTCTGACCTCCAAGGTGATGAGCATGGCCTGTCAGCTACAAAATGCCTGATGCTAATAACATTATAAAGAGAAAAGGTTTGTTTAACTCACGGTTTTAGAGGTCCAAGTCCAAGTTCAGGTGGTCCCATTGGTTTGGCCTCTCATGAGGGCAGCAGTTGGCAATGGCTTGTACAGAGGAGGATCACATGGCAAGTCTGGAAGCAGAGAGAGTGGCTGGGCCTACTCAGGCTGGTGTAACCATCAGCAGGCAAGCCCTAATGGCCTCGGGACCTCCCACTAGGCCCTCCTCCTCAACACCATGAATGGGATTGTCTCTACCCTTCTAGTATAGGTCATTGGCTCACAACCTGAGTTTAAATGTCTGTAAGTTTGGGGGCAAGCCTCATGGTCCAGGTGCTGGTGAGTAAAGAAATGGGGAAAGAGCATTTGCAATTGGCCCCACAAAGTGTAAGAGAATAAGTCAGTGTCACAGAGGCTGGGCTGTCTTGGCCAACCCCTCCTGGCCTCAGGGCATTGCATTCCCAACACATGCTTCAGTTGTTCATGAGCTGGAGTGAGGGGGGGCTGCCCAGAGACCTCCCCCGTAAGATGGCGGAGCAGGAGGTCTGTGGAGAGAGAGGCAGTAGAGGGATTGATGGGTGGAGGTCTGTGGAGAGAGGCAGTAGACTGATTGATGGGAGGAGGACACATCTCTGAGCAACAGGCCTGGGCTCTGCCTGGCCCCACGCTCGCCACCGCACTCAAGGGCTACTCTTGTTCCCACAGAATGACCTTACTGCCTGTGCACACTTAGCCCAGCAACCACGAGCTGATGCCTGAGAAGCTGAGGTGGTCCCCTTCCACGGGGTAGCTAAGCTTAGCTACACAGTCCACACTGCATGTGATCAGATGAAGAAGCATCTGAACCTGAGTCAGCTCTGACAGGGAGCAAAGCAGGCGGTGGGCTGAGATCCATAAGCACAGCAGGACCCTATCTGCCTCTTCCTCCACAGATGGCTGTGTCCCCAGTGCTGACCGGGGATGCAGAGCAGCCCCCTCCTCACTGGTGCCTTGAAGGATAACTGTGGAATGAGCTGTGAGTACACCCCCTCTCCCCGCGGTCAGCAAGGACTGGCCGAGGCAGCCCAGCCTCTGCCACAGCCCCCAGGGAAACAAGCTGTCCTTCCACACTTTACCGGTGAGCCACCTCACCATAGGCTGTAAAATCAAGGTAGGCCGCTTTCCGGGGTCCCTCAGCAGCACTGCAACCAGGGCACATACAGCTAAGCCTGCGTCCTCCCTAGGCAGCTTCACTGTCTCAGAATCCTCTGCCACTTGCTGCCTCTAAGTACCAAATCCTGTAACTTGTGCGTCTGTCTCAGCGCCCTCAGACATGGTGCTAACCTGTACACAGTGAGCTTGCTGGACATGGGGAAAACACCCGTGGGATTCCTCTGCCTCAGTGACTGTAATTCACCACACCTAACCTGAGCATCCTGTGGGAGGCCCATAGCCATGATGGTACCTATCTTAGGCTCTCTGGAAGAACAAGTATATAAACAGCAACAGGGGACCCAGGCTCCCCCAACCAAGAACAGACTGAAACAAGGATCTACAATTTGACCCAACTGGACGTCCACCATCCACTATTTATTATTTTAGTTTTATTATTTTATTATTAAAACAAGAGGCTCAACAAGCACTGCTTACGTTTAATGCCTCTACAAAATACGTTTTGAATTAACTTCGAGATCAGTTTACTGCATTTAGTGGAAAACCTAGGTTCTTAATAAGAGGCTCAAATAAGGCTTATGAGAGGGTAATACAAAACTCAAGCATGGTTCCCCTCTGATCTTGGGAGAATTACTGTAGTTAAAAACAGGTATAGGGACCATACCATATGGGCCAGTGTTGCCTGCAAGTCCCAGCTGCTCCACTTCCAATCCAGCTCTCTGCTTTAGCCTGAGAAAGTAGCAGAAGATGGCCCAAGTCCTTGGGTCCCTGCACCCCGATGGGAGACCCGGAAGAAGCTCTTGGCTCTTGGCTTCAGATTGGCGCAGTGCTCTCTCTCTGCCTTTCCTTCTCTCTCTGCCTCGCTTTCTCTCTCTGTTTAACTCTGTCAAATAAATAAACCCTTAACAAAACCAGCAACAACAGGTATGCCTTCCATTAGCCATAAATTCTGCCTAAATTTTATATAATCCAGGCACCTTGTGCTACAATGTCCCATAGTGGGCATAGATTCTCTGGCCCAGTGAGCAATAAATGAAATGTTTTCCACTTCCAAATGTTTTTGACAAAGTGAGAACCTCTCAGCCCCAATGGTTATCAGGTATATGTGTAATTCAGATGACTTGATTCCCCTGTTGTGGGCTGTCACAGATTATATCCTTCATGGAATTGGTCTAGTTATTAAGTCTGTGGGCATGGAATGGTTTGTAATATTCTGTTTTCTTTTTGATGACTATGGGAGCAAGTCATGGCCTCTCATTTCTGACATTTGTATCTTTTTTTCTTCATTAGCAGTCTCATTGATATTTTCAAAGAACCAGAATTTATTTCACTGATTTTCTCTGCAGATTACCTAGTTTCAAGTTTTCCTTCCTTCTCAATGTTTTAGGTTTATATTGCTCTTCTTTAGTGTCATAAAGTAGAAGGTTACATTTTATATTTTTCCTTTATTTTTTTGACAGGCAGAGTTAGACAGTGAGAGACAGAGAGAAAGGTCTTCCTTCCGCTGGTTCACTCCCTTAATGGCCGCCATGGCCGGTGCTGTACTGATCTGAAGCCAGGAGCTGGGTGCTTCCTCCCAGTCTCCCATGCAGGTGCAGGAACCCAAGCACTTGGGTCATCCTCCACTGCCTTTCTGGGCCACAGCAGAGAGCTGGACTGGAAGAGGAGCAACTGGGACTAGTACCTGGGGTGCCGGTGCCACAGGTGGAGGATTAGCCAAGTGAGCCATGGCACCAGCCTATTTTTCCTTTCTAATGTATGCATTTAATGCTATAAATCTGTTTCTAAACAATGCTTTCATTGTATCCCAGAAATTTCAGTAAGATTCATTTTTCAGTTTTTAAAACTGTTAAATTTGAGAAGACCAATTTTATGTTTGTCCTGCAACATGACAATATGAGTTTAGTTTAGTTGTGAATTCTTTCTAAACTGGTTTTGCAGGAACTTCAAAACTTCATGGGGAAAGGAATTAAAAGACAGGCTTATTTTGGTACCAAAAATATTTGAAATTCATGCATTTTTTTCATAACACATTTCTTATGATCTCTTGTAGAAGACCTTTTGTATGCATCGATTTCAGGTGTTTTTGGCATCAAAATAAACTTTAATAAATATCTTCCTAAATAAAAACTGAGTTCAGCCCTAACCCACATTTCAAAGAGTGCAAAATTCTGAAAACAAACAGATGGCAAAAGCAGCATGAAAGCTATTTTGTTCTGGCAATTTGGGGAGTGAACCAGCAGATGGAGGATTCTCTCTTTAACTTTGCCTTTCAAATCTTTCAGAAGAATAATCAAGCAAGAGGAGAGTTTAATGTTCTCCAAGCATATTGAAAGTACTGTTTTTTTTTAATAATTATTTTAAAGTATAAAAGGGGTCTTTAAAAAGTTCATAGAAATGCATATTCTCTCCAGTGGCGTGGCTCAATAGGTTAATCCTCCGCCTGCGGCGCCAGCACCCCAGGTTCTAGTTCTGGTTGGGGCACCGGATTCTGTCCCAGTTGCTCCTCTTCCAGTCCAGTTCTCTGCTGTGGCCCAGGAAGGCAGTGGAGGATGACCCAAGTCCTTGGGCCCTGCACCCACATGGGAGACCAGGAGAAACACCTGGCTCCTGCCTTCTGATCAGCACGGTGATGATATGGAAATGATATGTGGATCACCAAGACAAAGGCTGAGGGGACAGCCAGTCCTCTTACAAAAAGGTGTTAAAATGTTTCAGCATGAGGCCTCCTCTCCCTCTGAAGTTAGAACACGCAAAACGACACTACAGCTCAACACTACACTTTGATTGTTCTTTGGACATTTGCCCTCTAAATTATCCATAACTGTTTCTGGTGTTCCCTCTGGGAAATCAGAGAGAACTTGCATAGATACTACTTTCCTCAGAGGAAAAAAACCCCAAACAGGCTAGCACTGTGGAGACAGATATAACACTTTCTCAAACTAGGAGGAACTCTATGGTTTAAAGGAGTTCGCTCAGTCTATATAAAAAATTGATACAAGGCAAAACTTAACAGAATTTTAAATCTTTTCAAGTGATATTAAGCAAAACACCAGCACCACAACCACGTGTAGCCTGCCAACCAGAGAAGCTTCATCTCCAGATACTCATCTCTTAACTCATGATCACAAATTACACGCTCTTAAACTTAACCATGGCAAAAAAGATGAACCACACCTATTCCTTTATCTTTATGAGGAACTGTTATTGTTAATCCCAGAAATGAGACTTTTAAGTACTGTTCCAAAAACTACACACACACCCAAGCAGTTCCTGAACAGTGTCTAAGATGTAAATGTTGAAAATATAAATGACATCCTCACTGAGGCTTCACAGACAAATCCCTAGCTTCTCAACTATTTCACATCCTCCACTCCATTCCTCTGCCTTCTAAAGAACTATTATGATGACCAGTGATAGAATTATGCTGACCACCTCACAACATTCAGTACAGCTGAAGGCTGGATTGTATTTTGAACAGTAATAGAAACACTTTATCACGGGCCAGGGTTAAAGGCTGCTTATGACACTAGCATCCCATATCACAGTGCCAGTAAAGTCCCAGCTGCTCCACTTGTAATCCAGCCCTATTAACACAACTAGGAAAGCAGTGGAGGATAGCCCAAGTGCTTCAGCCCCTGCCATCACTTGGGAGACCAGAATGCAGTCCTTGGCACTTGGCTTCAGCTGACCCAGCTCTGGTTGCTGCTGCCATTTGGAGAGTGAACTAGTATGAAAGATCTGTCTTCCTGTCACTCTGCTTTTCAAATAAATAAATCTTCAAAACAAAAAAGTGGACCAGCATTGTGGCACAGCAGGCTAAGCCACAACATATGACACCAGCATCCCATTTGACTGCCAGTTTGAGTCCCAACTACATTTCTGATCCAGCTCCCTGCTAATGCACCTGGGAAAGCAGAAGACGATCCAGGTACTTGAAACCCTGTAACCCACATGGGAGACCTGGAAGAAGCTCCTGGCATTGGCCTGGCCCAGCCCCAGCCATTATGGCCATTGGGGAATGAGCCAGTAGATGGAAGATCTGTCTGTGTCTGTCTCTCCCTAACTCTACCTTTAAAATAAAATAAATGAATCTTCTGGAGGAAAAAAACATACCTATCATAAGAATCCTGTAAGTTCTTTTTAAAGAACTCTTACTAAGAATCCTATTTATATTTTGTGCTCTTATTAGAATTCATTAGATCCCCTCACCTTGTTTTTATTTCAAAGGCAGAGAATGAGACTTTCCATCCCCTGGTTCATTCCCCAAATGTGTTGCAACAGCCAGGGTTGGGCCAGGCTAAAGCCAGGAACTCCATCTGTATCTCCCACGTGGTGGCAGGGACCCAAGAACTTGAGCTATCATCTGCCTCCCAGGTACACTAGCAGAGGCGAGACTCGGTCCCAGACATTCTAAAATGGGATACTCAGGCACCCCAAATGTCAGTTTAACCTGCTGCACCACAACGCCCACCCCACAGCTCTCCTTCTTTCAGGATGGACAACATCCTGGTGGACTTTGGGAAAGGGACACTGACAAAACCAAAACTTAGTTTCTGGCATTACAAATGAGTGAGAAAGTTTCATGACCAACTCCAACCATGTAAGAAATAAAATTCGCCTGACAAAAAGCTTACCCGAGTTTAAATGCCCATAATATTGACTCAGAGTGTATAATGAACAACTTGACAGAATTATGAAGTTGGTTTAGAAAGCTTGTACTTGCAATGGATTATCTTAATATTTTCAGAAAATAAGTGGTATTTGTTAATGTAAAAGTTACTTAACATTCTAATATTTCTAAGAAATACCTAAGGCAACTTTTATATGAAAAAATTACTTTTAAAAACATACCAAGGGGTTATGTTTAGGTATAAGTAACTGGAAACCACCACAATCTAAGGAAGGTGCTTACTGTCATGAGAGAGGCCAGATCAGAAGAGTCACTACGCAGTGTAGCAGAACAAGGTCCCATAGTCCCTGTGACGGCACCATCTTAGTGATCATGGTGGAAACAGGACAGTAGCAGTGTTAGCAGAACAAAGTGTTTGCTATAAAGATTAGACCTTAGACAAGTATAACCTAGAAGAAAGGGATAAGAGCATGAGAGACTACTTCCAATCATGAAGGTTTGGGTTGCCAGAATGACACACAAGATGTGGAAAATTGTGGTGGGTCTTTAATATGGCACTGCTTGAGACACCTGTGGGAATCTAAACCCCTGAAAAATCAGAGGTCACCAGTTACGGTGCTTTGAGGAAGTCTTTGACTGGCAGGACAGTCAAGAAAATGAACTGGAAGCCCCCAGGCATCTGTCTTCCTCAATGGTGACTGAACACCTTCTTCACTTGTGCCTTCCAAATCTCCAACAAGTTAAGCTGCTGATGAATCTAATACAAAACCACAAGAAGTGACTTGGGAACATACAGTTCCTGTCATTATCCACACTGACCTGACAGTCCAAGGGAGCCATCTCCACTGCAGTTACACTTGACATTGTCTTATCACTGGTCTGACTTCTTGTTGCAGTTTGTTATCCAGTCTCCAGTTAGAAGGAACAAAGTAAAAGATGAAAATAATGAGAATAAAAGTAACGTGAAACTACCTGATGGACGGATGACAAATTTTTATTAGCAAAGAAAATAGAATAAGGCTCTTGGGGGGTTAAAAACATTTTTCTCCTAGGGAAGGTAGAATACATCATGTGATGGGTAAGGGAGATAAAGTACCTGCCACACCAGAACAGTAGGATACCTCAATACCAAAGTGACACTTCAGTGACCTTTTACAGAACAGTTATACATTACATAAAAATTAAACACACATGCATATTAGAAGTGCACTTCAATTCACCCCTGGATGGAACAGACTCCAAAATGGAAAGAGAAAAATTAACTGCTATAACTCAAAATGCTCAGGTACGCTACCATTCCTATGTACTCTGGCTTCAGGAACATCTACAGAATTCCCACCTCAGTGTTCACTTACCCATTTTCAGAATGCAATACTGATAAAGCTAATACTTCTGTTATTTTGTCCACATTGATTTTCTGCAGCATTGTACATAATTATGTCAGGTCTTCCCACATTACTTTCAGTTACTAGATTTTTCAGTGGAAACTTCCCTATGATGTTGAAAGCACTGGTTAAAACTGAAAGCTTTTCAGTATTTCCCACACTTACAAGCTTTCTACCAGTGCATTCTGACTACACACTTTTGTTAAGGGTGTCAGTAAGCTGAAGACACTCACATCTTACTTACATTTGAGAGGTTTTGTGCCACGATGTTCTTGCACTGCTTCAGAAATGACTCCCGATGACTGGAGGCTTTTCCATGTCCTTTACATTCACGGGGTTTCTCTGCAGTCTGTGTTCTCCTGTGTCCCCGAAAAGTCATGCAGCAAATGGAGGATTTCCCACACTGTTTATGTTCATAGGGTTTCTATTCTGTGAGTGTTTTTATGAATTTGAAATGATCTGGGAGAGTTAAATGTTTTTCCACACTCCACACACGTATGAGGCCCACCTCCAACGTGCAGTACCACATGTTTTCTAAAACCTGCAAGAGAAATGAAGGCTTTCCTGCACTGTTCACATTTATATGGTTTCTCTCCAGTGTGAATGCTCATGTGTCCTTGAAAGGTAGTGTGATAAATAAAGCCTTTCCCGCACTCCTTACACTCATAGGGTCTCTCTCCAGTGTGAGTTCTCACATGTACTTGAAAGGAACCAGGCCAACTGAAGGCTTTGCCACACAGGTTACACTGGTATGGTTTCTCTCTAGTGTGAGTCCTTTCATGTATCCGAAATGAACTGGGACAATTGAAGGCTTTCCCACACACCTCGCATTTATATGGTCCGTCCCCAGTGTGTATGATCATGTGTCTTCGAAAGCTGGAGAAGTAAATGAAGGCCTTCCCGCACTCTTTACATGTGTACGGTTTCTCTCCAGTGTGCGTCCTTTCGTGTATTTGCAGGCCTGTCAGAGTACTGAATGTCTTCCCGCATTCTTTGCATTCATAGGGTTTTTCACCTGTGTGGGTCCTCTCACGTCTGAGAACAGACTGGCGGTAAGGGAAAGTCTTCCCACATTCCTTACATTTATAGTGTTTTTCTCTGTGATTCTGTTCATGTTTTCTAAAAGACTGGAGGTAACTAAAGGCTTTCCCACACTCCTGACATTTATATGGCTTCTCTCCATCATCCTGCCAGCCACAAGGTTTGTGTCCAGGGTGAGATCTGATGTGTTTATTAAGAGATGAATGACAAGTGAAGACTTTTCCACATATATTACATTCACATGGCTTTACTCCTAGAGGAGTTTTCTTGTGCAGATTTAAACTTGAACTCTGGATGAAATTTTCTCCACACTGACTACCATCTTTACTTTCACAGAATCTATCTACGATACAACGTCTGTAAAAAACGAGAAGCACAATATTAATGATGTGTTTAATGATGATTTTGTATTTATTAAAAGATATTAGAATCACATTTTTCTCATTTTCAGGAAAAGTAAAAGTTTCTGCTCTGTCTGAATTTGTAGACAAATAGGCTGAAGATTCTTAAAGAGGACTTAACCATAGCTAATATCAAAGCCTGTGATACTCATAAAGGAAGTTTCCTAATACTGTTAACAAGTGAACTGTTTTTCAAACACTGAACATCTATGTTGTCTTTTTTTTTTTAAAGGCTATTTTTTAAGGTTATTTGAAAGGCAGAGTGACAGAGAGGGAGAAACAGATCTTCCATCTGCTGGTTCACTCCCCAAATGGCTGCAATAGCCAGGGCTGTGCCAAACTGAAGCCAGGAGCCCCCAACTCCATCTAGACCTCCTACATGGGTGGCAGGGGACAAAGTACCTGGGCTATCCTCTGTTGCTTTCCCAAGCAGGGAGCTGGACTGGATGCAGAGCAGCCAGGACTTGAACTGCTACTCTAGTATGAGATGTTGACATCACAAACCGTGGGCTAGTCTGGGTACCATAAGCCCAGCCTCACATCTATGTCATTGATTCAGCTCCCTGTGAATGCTCCTAGGAAGGCAGAGGAAGATGGCCCAAGCACTTGGACCCCTGCACCCATGCAGGAGACGTGGATGAAGTCCCTTGCTCCTGGCTTCAGCCTGGTCCAGACTGTGGCTGTTGCGGCCATCTGAGGAGTAAACCGGTGAATGGAAATATTCTCTCTCTCCCTCTTTGTTGCTATGCTGTTCAAATAAATAAAGCTTTAAAAAAAACCATTTTGGGTGAAAATCTTTCTAATGAATTAATCTAAAGCTGGGCTTATTTCTTTTCTTTGCTTGTTTATAAAACTCCATGACATACTAAGTTTCCTTCATGGTACACTGCATTCTCTTGTTATGCGCTCACCTCAGATTTTTCCCTTGGTGTTTGGATTGGTCTTCAGTGTTATTATCTTCAGGGTTTTTCCCTAAAATGCATACCCAGAAAAATCATTATAAATCATGAGAAATTACAGAAAAAAAATTAGATCCATGATGAGCTGCCATCACATCTGGTTATTTTTCAAAGCATTCTCTTTCCACATGCCAAAGCTGGGAGCATTGTCAACATGGCTCATTCCCTAAGTGAAGGAATGTTGTTGTCATTACCTACTAAGTCGAGGTTCCCAAAGGTTTCCAGCATCACATCTCTGTAGAGCGTTTTCTGCAGAGGATCCAGCAAAGCCCACTCCTCTGGGGTGAAGGACACAGCCACATCTTCCAAGGTCACTGAGTCCTAGAACATCCCACAGGTGTGCACAGGAGAATGAATGGGTGAGACGGACAGCACTGGGGATCTATATCCAGTTCACAAGATGTTCACATGACTGTGGTCCCAAAACACTGACTGGATGACTTGTCATCATGGCTTATATGTTTCATAGTATTATGAAGACATAGAAGTTATTTCCATATTTTTTCCTGTGATTTCTTATCTTACTGCTAATGACAGCATACAGAGCACCCTGAAGAAACGGCATACAAATGAAGTACTTCCCTTTCAAGGCCACCAATTTCTTTGAGAGGAAAAAACTCTTCTGTCTCTTTCCAAATTACCCATCCTATCACTCAGCAGTCTATAAAGCACAAGGTCAAATCTGGACGAGTTTTTAATGAATGAAAGCAATGAAGGACTGGAAGCGTTTCTTCCATTTACATCCCAAAAACATGCAGAATATGGAATTTATTATTTTAGAAGACTGAGCTGGCTGTATTTAAAAGACTGATCTGGTCAGATCTAGCTGGCTAAATGAAAGCATTCTTAGGGCCAGTGTTGTGGCCTGCATGTTAAGCCACTGCCAAATGCCAGCATCCCATATCAGCATGCTGCTTTGAGTCCTGGCTACTTCTGCATATGATCCAGCTTCCTGCTAATAGTGTGCCAGGGAAGGCAGTGTAAAACGGCCCAAGTATTTGGGTCCCTGCCTCCCACATGGAAGACCAACTCCCTGGCTCCTGGCTTTGGCCTGGTCCAGACCTCACTGTTGTGATCATTTGTAGAGTGAGCCAGTGGACAAAGATATCTCTCTCCCTCTGTTGCTTTGCCTTTCAAATAAATCTTTAAACAATTCTTTGGGAGGTGTATTAACTTGACTTGTGTGTCAGACTTATCAGACTCAGTGTTTATCCTTCTCTGTCAGTGCTCAGAATTGGAAGTTAGAGCTCAGGCATTAGAACTCCATAAAGTCCCTGTAGATATTAGCCTTAGAGCCATTTTGCCCACACATATGCACATGAAGGAAACACAGTAAAACAGCAATAGAGCTCTTCCTTGAAGAATCATGAGTGTATCCTGGGCCTCAGTGATCTTGAACTGACGAGGAGCTGAATTTGCCAAGGAGTTCATTCAAGTCAACAAATTTGATGGTGAATTTGCCCTTGATTATAAAATACACAAGATTCAGCAATGCTCGTCTCCAAAGGAACATAAAATCCTTCTGGGGCTGCTGTTGTAGCACAGTGAGTAAAGCCACCACCTGCATCCTGTATCAACGCTGGTTCAAGTCCCAGCTGCTCCACTTCAATCTAGCTCCTTGCTAATGGCCTGGGAAAAGCAGCAGAGATGACCCAAGTCCTTGGGCTCCTGCCATCCACGAGGGAGACCTGGATGAAGCTCTTGTCTCAGGGCTTCAGCCTGGCTCAGTCCTGGCTGTTGGAGCCACTTGGGGAGTGAACCAGTGGATGCAAGACCTCTCTGTATCTTCTTCTCTGTAACTTTCACTTTCAAATAATTCTCAAAATCCTTCCTGCAGTCTGAGGCAGTGATTCCTGACAAGCCACTCAAGAGGCTGCTGTCCCAACTTCTCATGTCCAAGCTCCCATATGGTACACAGGAGCATGAGAGCCCAATCAGAGCACAGGAATCCCTCAGTGTCATACTTCTAAACTGATCTGAAGATCATTACCCTTTGATAACCATGGGCAAGGGACAGAGAAGAGGCTCCCCCGGGCTATCCTGATGTCTGAATTTACCCAGCTGGTAAGCAGAGAAGAAATACCTCTTGTTGATGGGTCTGGCGAATAAAGTGAGCTGCCTGAGTCACAGCTAACTCCTCTCTGTACAGTGCATCTATAGCTCTTTTCTTAGCCAAGTCTTTTTTTTTTTTTTTTTTACATGCAGAGTGGACAGTGAGAGAGAGAGACAGAGAGAAAGGTCTTCCTTTGCCATTGGTTCACCCTCCAATGGCCACCGCAGCCGGCACGCTGCAGCCAGCGCACCACGCTGATCCGAAGGCAGGAGCCAGGTGCTTCTCTTGGTCTCCCATGGGGTGCAGGGCCCAAGCACTTGTGCCATCCTCCACTGCACTCCCTGGCCACAGCAGAGAGCTGGCCTGGAAGAGGGGCAACCGGGACAGAATCCGGCGCCCCGACCAGGACTAGAACCCGGTGTGCCGGCGCCACTAGGCAGAGGATTAGCCTATTGAGCCACGGCGCTGGCCCTTAGCAAGTTTTAACAGACCTGTGTACAAGAGAAGAGTGAACATTCACACTCCAGACTGCTCAGCCTAAGAAATGACTGCTTACAAAGCTTGCCCTTTGCTGGTACCCACAAACTAGATTTGAGGAAGAAACCCAACAGCCAACTGGTAAAGAGGGCTCAGTGTGCCTAAACAGTTGACATAAACGAGGTGGTACTTGCTTAACTCCTGGTCTCCCTAGAGAATTTGCAATTTTAATCACATGATCAGCAGAAGGAACCTCCCCATCAACCCCCAGAGCACACTCAGGGCGTGAGCTTCCCTGATAGTTCAAGTATGTTGTTACAGCTTGTTGCCTGGGAACACTGAATCCAGCCTTTGTGATGACACCGGGAATGTTCTGGGACATGCACTTTGTTTTCTCCTGTTTCAAATTTGCTTATGTACTAATGGATGTTTGGTAATCCTAATAGAAAAATTTGAAATGTTTTACTGAGTAATTTCAAAACACAAAATAATGAAACAGATCACTCATGTTTTTAGAAATCAATGTGGGCTGGCGGGGGGCGGGGGGTTGATGGCACTGTGGTGTAGTGGGTTAAAGCCTCAGCCTGCAGTGCTGGCATCCATATGGGTGCTGGTTCGAGTTCCAGCTGTTCCACTTCTGATCTGCACCTGGGAAAGCAGCAGAGGATGGCCCAAGTCCTTGAGCCCCTGCACCCACATAGGAGATCCGAAGAAGCTCCTGGCTCTGAATCAGCTCAGCTTTGGCTGTAGCGGCCATTTGGGGAGTGAACCAGTATGGAAGACTTCTTTCTCTTTCTGTAACTCTTTCAAATAAATAAAATAAATCTTCAAAAAAAGAAAAGAAATCAATGTGGGTCTGACATCTTAAGAGTAGCAGGTAAAGCTGCTGTCTGCAGTGCCAGTATCCCATATGGGTGCTGGTTCCAGTCCTGGCTGCATCACTTCTGATCCAGCTCTCTGTAATGTGCAAAGCAGCAGATGGTGGCCCAAGTCCTTGGGCCTCTGCACCCGCATGGAAGACCCAGAAGAAGCTCTTGGCTCCTGTTTTTCGATCAGCTCAGCTCTGGCCATTGTGGCCATTTGGGGAGTGAACCAGCAGATGAAATACCTGTCTCTCTCTGCCTCTCTGTAACTCTGCTTTTTAAGTAAATAAACAAATTTAAAAACAGAAATCTAGGACTGGTGCTGTGGTGCAGCAGGTTAAAGCCCTGGTCTGAAGTGCCAGCATCCCATATGGGTGCCGGTTCTAGTCTTGGCTGCTCCACTTCCAATCCGGCTCTCTGCTATGGCCTGGGAGAGCAGTGGAGAATGGCCCAGGTCCTTGGGCCCCTGCACCCACATGGAAACCCAGAAGAAGCTCCTGGCTTCAGATTGGCACAGCTCCGGCTGTTGCGGCCATCTGGGGAGTGAACCAGCAGATGGAAGACCTCTCTCTCTACCTCACTCTAACTCTTTCAAATAAATAAAATAAATCTTTAAAAATGAATAAATAAAAACAAAGAAATCCATGTTATCAGGGCCAGCACCATGGTGTAGCGGGTAAATAATTTCTTCTATCAGAAACCTATGGGTCAGTGGTTAAGTCACTGTTTGGGACACCCACATCACATATCAGACTGCCTGATTCAAGTCCTGGTTCCTCTGCTTCCAACGAGGCTTCCTGCTGGTGTATACCTTGGGAGGCCGCAGATGAGGGGTCAAGCACTTGAGTCTCCCCTGCCACTCATGTAGGAAGCTCACTTGAGTACTGGGCTGGCTTCAGCCTGGCACAGTCCTGGCTGTTGGGGGTGTGAACCTGTGAAAGAAGATCCTCTCTGCTTTTCAGATAAAAATTAAAAAGTTTTCTTAAAAAGAAACTTAGAGCAATCATGGGTAACTACAGGGACCGAATGAGGAGGCTGCTGCAGCCTCCATCCAGTGAGGGAGCCTGAGAGTGCTAACAGGAATTCCTGGTGCAGGGCAGAGTAACACAGCCTGGTGCCCTCTTTTTAGGGCACCCATTCAAGGAGGATCAGCTTACAGGACAAGGCATACATGCACTTGTAAACAAGTGCTCTTTCACTTCTAGAAGATACGAGTGCCGAGAGGATCAGACACAGTGTCGGCTCAGGAATTCACAAGCACCGTTCAGGCCCACACCGTGCAGTGGCGATGGCTCATCTGCTGGTGGTGAGCTCTTCCCTTCAGTATCTGTGTGTCCTGGATGTCAAACTGACGTCACCAAGGAGGAAGTCACTAGTGGCATGTCACGCTTGTGCTCCTGGAGAAAGGAGGATGCAGCTCTGGTCTCACCTGCAAAGACTGTGCGACCACAGGTTGTTACCTGGATTTGACCAAAGGTGAACCAAATCTCCTCAACTGGGAAGCCAACTGCCGCTAAGAAGCTGATGAAACAGGCACGGAACAGAAGAGACTCAGCCACATCCCTTCCAACAATATGTACTGGCTGCATGGAGTAATTAACATAATGTATGAAAGAGATGGCTTAGTAGGTACAACCACCCTGTGAGACTGCAGCAAACCCCTGTAAGGCACCATTCATCCCTAACAGATTTGAGAACAAGCCAACCTGTGCTGTTAAAGGAGAAAGCACCAACTAGGTTTTTGAATAATACTCTTCAATCCTTCAAGGCTCTGCTCAGTTTACACTGGGACAGTAACTAATTTAGCTGGAGAGTAAGGTGTGAGAGGGTTCCCATTTTGTCAAGCCACCTTGTAAGTGCGAAATACTTGATTTAACTAAGACTCATTGGCACAGGGCTTCCTACTCACTATGAGATACTGTAGGATAACATGTACCATGACCTTGGGGAATTTACAATTCAGGCCATGAAAAGAGTTCTGTTGGTTAAGGTCAGACAAATCCAATTTGTGTTCTATTTTATATTCAGTAACTTTCCTAAGATTATCAAGAGTACCTTACTGAATTTAGCAGTAACCCAAGTGTAGCTAATTTGAGTCGCAGTATTAATCCCATGAAGGTTTGCCAGGTGAGGGCATTATCACATCATAGAGACCAAAAGCCAAGCAGTGCCCTTCATTTTGTATTTTTTTCCTTCTTCCTCGCTCCTTTTTGTTATTGTTGCTGGAAATATTCTGCTGGGGGGGGGAGACTTTCATCCTCCCTAATCAGACAATTATACAAATTTTCCTCTAGAAAGTCTCAATCCAGTGTCAAAGTTAGGAGACTTGGTGGCAATGGCTTCTTTTTAAGAGCCCTTAGCTGGGGCTTGTGCTGTAGTGCAGCAGGTTAAGCTACCACCTGAAGCACCACAACCCACATGGGCACCAATTCAAGTCCGGGCTGCTTCACTTTCAATCCAGCTCCCTGCTAATGTGCCTGGGAATGCAGCAGAAGATGGCCCAAGTTCCTGGGCCCCTGCTCCCACGTGGAAGACCTGGAAAAAGCTCCTGGCTCAGGCCTGGCCAGCCCTGGCCAGCCCTGGCCCAGCCCTGGGTCACTGTGGCCAATTGGAGAGTGAACCAGCAGATGTAAGATTTCTCTGTCTCTCCTCTCTAACTCTCTCAAATAAATATAAAATTCAATACTTCTATTAAAAAAAAAGAACCCCCAGCTATGTCAGGTTTAATCTGACTCACTTGTACTACTGGGGTGGCATGTGTGCCGCCCCCTCTAAACCTCAGAGAAATGATACTGAAGCACCAACAGCAGAGGTACTTAAAGGTCCCAGGAGGCCTTTGCCTTTAGACGTGTTCTTTCAGCCCACCATCTTTTTTTTTTTTGACAGGCAGAGTGGACAGTGAGAGAGAGAGAGACAGAGAGAGAGGTCTTCCTTGGCCGTTGGTTCACCCTCCAATGGCCACTGCGGCTGGCGCACTGCGCTGATCCGATGGCAGGAACCAGGTACTTATCCTGGTCTCCCATGGGGTGCAGGGCCCAAGCACTTGGGCCATCCTCCACTGCACTCCCTGGCCACAGCAGAGAGCTGGCCTGGAAGAGGGGCAACCGGGACAGAATCCGGCGCCCCGGCCAGGACTAGACTCCGGTGTGCTGGCGCCGCAAGGCGGAGGATTAACCTAGTGAGCCGCGGCGCCTGCCCCACCATCTAATCTTTAAAAAGATTATTTATTTTCTTTATTATTTATTTTGTGAAAGAGAGTGAGCAAGCACCTTCCATCCACTGGTTCAACCCCCACTCCCATGGCCACAATGCTAGGAGCTTTATAATACTTAGTCTTTATTTAATTTCAACTCTTCTATATGGAAATCATTTTAAGATATAATCCTCGGCCAGCGCCGCGGCTCACCAGGCTAACCCGCCGCCTGCGGCGCCAGCACTCCGGGTTCTAGTCCCATTTGGGGCACCGGTCCTGTCCTGGTTGCTCCTCTTCCAGTCCAGCTCTCTGCTGTGGCCCGGGAAGGCAGTGAAGGATGGCCCAAGTACTTGGGCCCCTGCACCCCATGGGAGACCAGGAAAAGCACCTGGCTCCTGGCTTCGGATCAGCACAGCGCGCAGGCCATAGCGGCCATTTGGGGGGTGAACCAGCAGAAGGAAGACCTTTCTCTCTCTCTCACTAACTCTGCCTGTCAAAAAAAAAAAAAAAAAAAGGATATAATCCTTAAACATTACTTAAACATTAAAGGTTGTAAACCATAGAAATTTCAAATCTCTAATATGAGAAGTTACATCACAGCCCTTCCATTATATCTCACACTGGGAGTGATTTAAGGAATGCATAAGGGATTGGACTTAATTCCTTATAAACGGCAGGAATTTCAAAGATTGCAGAAGCTTTGAGTAGCTTTCCTCCTATTGAGACAGAGGTTTTGAGGTTTTTATTTTGTTTTCTTACTAGTAAACCTTCTTCAATCCCAATCTTCTCTAGGGACATATGCACATCTAAAAACTGATTGGAAAAGTGCTTGATAGCCATCTCACATTTTGAGGATTTGCCTACAAGAAACAAAGACTGTTTGGTTTCAGGATTTTCTCGCCTTATGTCCTGTCTCTAAACTTCCACTTTCAAAGTCAAAGAAACTAAGATCTTACACACTCACACAACGACTAAATCGCAGAAGGCTAAGGGCAACTGAAGTGAAGGGGCCACAATATTCAGTAGATAAAGGCATCCAAAGGAGGAAAAAAAAAACACGAATATTCTGAGCAGTTCAGGTGCCCTGCCTGCTTCCTCAAATTGCAGAAGGAAAAACCACGCCCAGAGCCTAAACAAACACGCACACCAGCTTGAGGGTCCCACACTCCCCTCAGGGTCAGTCCTCGGGGAGAACGGCCTCGGACACTCGCCCACCACGGCCCGCTCTCTGCAGACGTCACAGCTCACCATCGGGGATCTAACCGTCACTCAACCGCGTGAAACCTAACCAGCGACTTTCACCCACCTCCCTAACGGGGAAAAAAAAAACAACAAAAAACCCCCTCCAAACCCCCCCCCCCCCCCCAAAAAAAAACCATGCTCACGGCAGCCAGCACTGCGGATGCAAAAAACTCAAACCTCACCAAAGCTCAACCCCAGCCTAGGGGTCGCCAGCTGTCCGGGGCGGCCAAGGGCTCCCTCCCGCCCTGCAAGAGGGACCCCGCGGGACGCCGGAGCGACACGCGCCTCCGGGGACGGGACGTGGCTCCGGCTTCTGGCACCTGGACACTTACCGCCCTGGGCACAGCCGTGCGGGGCTTCGAGACGCCGCTTCCCGCACGTTTAGAAAAACCACACATGGAAACGGGTGACCGCTGGGGGCGGAGAGGGCCGGCGGCCCCCACACGCCGAGTCCGCGTGCTCCCGCGACCCTCCCGCCGTCAGCGCACGAGCTGAGGAGACGCGGGGCGCCGGCGGAGGACGCCCGCTTCCCCCTCCGAAGGCCCGCATCCCGCCTCAGCCGGTTCCAGCTGCTTCCAGCCAGCCCCTGCTCCCTCCTCAGGACGCCCGGCTGCGGACACTCACCATGTCCCGGGCGGCCCCGCCGGCCCCAGCGCCACAGCCGAGGCCGCGGAGACCCGGGAGACCCCTGAGGCGGCCCGAGGCCGCTCACCGCCCACGTGACACGGGCGGGGCGGGGCGGGGCGGGGCGCGGCTCCCGAACGCGCCGCCTGCGGGACGTAGCCTCGCCCACCTCTCAGAAAGCGCTCCTGATTGGACGGTCCTCGAGGCCCCGCCTACGGAGGCCCCAGACGGACAGGTTCGGGAACGCTGGCCTCGCGTAGGGGGCCACGCGTTGGCGGTCAGCGTCCGCTTGTCGCCAGCCCTCCACGCGGGCCCTGGCGGCCCTCCCGCCGCTGTTTCAGATCGTGGGGGCGGGGGGGGACTCGAAGCTGCACGGGGCTCAGCTTATGAACGTTGCCCTTTATTATTTTTTTAATCCATTCTTCCTTCACGAAGCCTGTGGTTCCAGCTACGCTGTTGTGAATGCCATTGCTGCAGACGGCCGGGTGTTAGGCACAGAGACCCCGTCTCATTCTGCGGTGCCCGGGTTCGAGTCCCAACTTCCATCCGAGGCCAGCTCCCTGCGCATGCGCACCCGGGGAGGCAGCAGGTTGCGGTTCAAGTAGTGGGGTCCCTGCCGCCCCTGTGGAGGACCCGGATGGAGTTCCGGGCTCCTGGTGTTGGCCTAGCCTGTTGTAGAACCAGCAGATGGAAACTCTCTCTCCCCTTCCCCTTAAATAAAATTAATAAATGCATCATGAAGCTTTTTTCATATCAGTAACCTCCCTAATTGTTTATGAAGGTACCTAAGATGCTATGCCTAAGGAACTGTGTCTTTAAACAGACACAGGGGGCCGGTATTGTGTCGCAGATGGGCACCAGTTTCAGTCCCACTTCCGATGCAGCTCTCTGCAGAATGGCCCAAGTGCTTGGGTCTCCACCACCCACACTGGAGACCCGAATGAAGCTCCTGGCCCTCGCTGGCCCAGCCCTGGCCCTGGTGGCCATCTAGGGAGGAAAGCAGTGTAGGGAAGATCTCTCAAAATAAATAAATCTTTTTAAAAAAATATAGCAAAATAAATATTCCAAATATTTAATAATTTCTATTTTGTAGTGAAGTACATCATAATTACAAAATAAAGCATAAAATGTTTTATGGCTAAATAATAATTGTATAAATTTCTGTGGCCTACACAGCTATGGTAATTAATAGGTCCTGGGCCCTTCACAGCCTGACCACATGTCCCTTCTGTCTCAAGACGCTACTAACGATGCAGCCTTGCACGGATATTCTTCAGTCTTACTATCTACTATTGCTCACGGAGCAGCATTTGGCTTAATTTTACCACTTTGGAATTGTGAAATAAAATGGAGAAAAAATAAAATTAAAATAAAAATAAAAACAAAAAAATAAATAAAATAAAATAAAATAAAATAGAGGGATGGGTGTCTCCATGGTTTCCCTTCTTCCCACTTGTTTCCCGTGTGCTGGTCCCTGCGACCTGGGCCACCCCACTTGCTCATCCATTCTATGTAGGATAGGATTTTGCTTGCTTTTTCATTTTTGCTCTTACAGAAATTCCTCACGTCTGTTAAGTGCCCAGGCACAACAGCTTCGCTACAGAGAACATGTGGTGGGTTGGAGGTTCCGAGCAGCTTCAAACTTACCAGCGTTACTGTAATGGAGGATATGAAGAGACCCTCCCACCTTCTCTCGATAGGTGTTTATCCCAATGTCGTGGCTGTGATCACAGAATTATTTAGTGTATGACCCAGTGGCTGTGGGACATTAGCTTTGGGGATGTCTGAGTTTGTGTGACTAAGTGTGTGGGTAGTGACAAAGTCTATGTGATTTTCTTTTTAAAGTACTTATTTGATAGGCAGAGTTGAGGTGGGGGGGGGGTTCATCTTCATCCATGGCATCATTCCCCAAATGGCCCAAAAGCCAGGGCTGGGCCAGGCAGAAGCCAGGAGCTCCATCTGGGTCTCCCATGTGGATGGCAGGGACCCAAGCATTTGGGCCATCTTCCATGTGGATGGCAGAGACCCAAGCACTTGGGCCATCTTCCTCTGCTCTCCCAGGTGCATTAGCAGGGAGCTGGATCAGAAGTGGAGCAGCCGGGACTCGAACTGGCGCCCATGACGGGATGCCGGCCACACAGGCCAAGTCTTAGCCCACCATACCACAGCAGCGGCCCTGGCACATTCCAGTTTCCACAAACCTTTTAAAGTATCCTTCTGTCTGATAGCATAGCAGCTGTTTGAAAAGATTCAGTAAGATATTTCCAGAGAACAGCTACAGAACCCTTTGACCAAAGAAATGCATTGTTGCAATCACATGTTACAAACCTAGGATGTTTGGAGGTGCTCCAAGCCACTGGAAGGCATCAGACACTCAGAGCCTGCCTGCCGTGGGGGAGATGGAACCGCTGGGATCCACGGCACTGCACGACAGGGCAGGAGAGGAACCATTCCCGTGGGCTGCTCTGTGACTGCACCATGGCAGTGGCCACACAGTCATCGTGTACAGAGTGCACCACACCCGATGCCAGAGAGGACGGAAGTCAGGGGATCGGAGATCCAAAGTGCAGACAGATCTCTGCGGAAACCTGCACCTCTGAGAAAATGGAACGAGCAGCCCCCAGTGGTTTCCGCATACTCTTGATTGGCAGGGCAAAGTATTAGAAAGCAGGTGTCAGCCGGCGCTGTGGCGCAGTGGGTTAATTCCCACCTGCGGCACCAGCATCCCATGTGGGTTGCTGGTTTGAGTCCTGCCTGCTTCTTTTCCGATCCAGCTCTCTGCTGTGGCCTGGAAAAACAGCAGAAGATGGCCCAAGTCCTTGGGCCCCTGCACCCGCATGGGAGACCTGGAAGAATCTCCTGGCTCCTGGCTTCGGATCAGCCCATCTCCAGCCATTGTAGCCATCTGGGGAGTGAACCAGTGGATGAAAGGCCTCTCTCTCTGTCTCTTCCTCTGTCTATAACTGTTCTTCTCAAACAAATAAAATCTTAAAAAAACAAAACAAAACAAAAACAGGTGTCCACAAAGTCCTTATGCTTTTGTCTGTGACTCCTGTCTGCTTCACTTCCACATTCCAAGGGCCATGCAAGTTCCACCACCAATGATTTCTAACATGGACACAGGAAGGGAACAGGTTCTAGAAAAGTCAGCTCGCGATGCCAACACCGATACAATCCAAGGAGGACATCTCCAAATCTAGCTTATATTCTTATCATAGATCTTAATTTTTCAAAAATTTACTTATTTATTTATTTGAAACACAGAGCAGGAGAGAGGAAGAGACAAAAATAGTAAGAGCTTCCATCCGCTGGTTCACTCCCCAAATGACTGCAACAGCTGGGGCTTGGCCAGGCCAAAGCCAGGAGCCAGGAAATTTCATCCTGGTCTCCCCACATGGGTGGCAGGCGTCCGGGTACCTGGGCCATCTTCTGCTGCCTTCCTAGGTGCATTAGCGCACATCTACAGCTTGAGTGTGGCCCTCAGGGTTGGTGTGCTGAAATTCAAGTTCCACAGTGAGGTTATCAAGGGGATGGACATGTGACCCATTGAGTTTTTGGCGGGCCGGGGCGGGGGCAGGGATTAGGAGAAGATAGCTAAGGACACTAGGATGTAGTCCTTATGATTGAATCCGGGTAATCTGCAAGGCAGAACAGGCACATACACAGGCCTGCTCCCTGATCCTGTGCTGCCAGCAAGCCTCCCATCAGATGCAGCCCACTGCTCTGACAAAAACCCAGAGCCGAAGCAAACCTTCTTGAGAATGATGATAGCAAAGAAAAGCAGACAGATCCACCCCCTGATGCTCCTACCCTCCGTAGAGAAGGTCCAGACCCGCACCCAGCTTTTCCTCCGAGCCCCCATTTCCACCGAAGTTTCACCATTTGCTCACCATCTCATTTCTCTCTCACATGCCCACAAATAAGCACCAGGACTGTACGAATTTGTTTTCTATGTCTCTATTCGGAGTCTAGGGTGCCTGGATTCTTCGTGCTATGTTTTTGAGTATACAATACTGTTTTTTTTTTGACAGGCAGAGTGGATAGTGAGAGAGAGAGAGAGACAGAAAGGTCTTCCTTTTGCCGTTGGTTCACCCTCCAATGGCTGCCACAGCTGGCGCGCTGTGGCCGGCGCACCGCGCTGATCCTATGGCAGGAGCCAGGTGCTTCTCCTGGTCTCCCATGGGGTGCAGGGCCCAAGCACTTGGGTCATCCTCCACTGCCTTCCCGGGCCACAGCAGAGAGCTGGCCTGGAAGAGGGGCAACCGGGAAAGAATCCAGTGCCCCGACCGGGACTAGAACCCGGTGTGCCGGCGCTGCTAGGTGGAGGATTAGCCTATTGAGCCGCAGCGCCGGCCTTGAGTATACAATACTGTTCTATGAGGGACACGGTGTTTTAGTTGCAGGGGGCTAGTATTGGGGTACAATACGAAAAGCTGCCGCCTATGATGCTGGCATCTCAAATGAACACTGGTTTGAATCCCGGCTGCTCCACTTCTGATCCAGATCCCTGCTAATGCACCTGGGAGAGCAGGGGAAGGTAGCCCAAGTGCTTGGGCCCCTGCAACCCACGTGGGAGGCCTGGATGGAGTTCTTGACTCCTAGCTGCTGCCTGAATCAACCCCAACCGTTGCAGCCATCTGGAGAGTAAACCAGCTGATGGAAGACCTTTTTCTGTCTCTCCCTCTTTGTAACTTTCAAATAAATAAATCTTTTTTTAAAAAATGACTTAGTTGGGATGATGAGGCTGTTTGTTCTTAGTGTGGCCTCATCTGCCATATATATTAGTGAGTTTATCTTTTTTTTTTTTCCCCTAAGATTTATTTGAAAGGCAGTGATTCCCCAAGTGGCCACAATAGCTGAGGCTACGCCAGGCCGACGCCAGGAGCCTGGAACTTCATTCATGTCTCTCATGTGGGCAGCAGGGGTCCAGGGACTTGGGCCATCTTCCACTGCTTCCCCAGGCTCATTAGCAGGGAGCTGGATCTGAAGTGGAGCAGCTGAGACTGAAACTGGCACCCACGTGGGATGCCTGCTCAACCCACTGTGCCACAATGCCAACCTCTATGTATCTTTTTTTTAAATGTTTATTTTTATTTATTTGAAGGAGTGAGACACACAGAAGAGACAGGAACAATTTCCACTTGCTGGTTCACTCTGTCAATGTCCACAACAGTCAGGGCTGGGCCAGGCCAAAGCCAGGAGCTCAGGGTCCCCCGTGTAGGTGGTGGGGATCCCAGTACTTGAGTCTTCAGCTGCTGCCTCCCAGGGTGCATCAGCAAGAAACTGGGCAGAGCAGAGGAGCTAGGGTTCACGCTAGCTCTCTAATTTGGACTGAGGTGATGCCAAGCCATGGTTTGATCTGCTGCACTACAACACACACCTAAAGTTTAGATATCCTGACTGAGGTACTTTACAGAAAACAACAACAACAAAACAAAACAAACCTGTTTAGGGGTCGGCTCTGTGGCGCAGCGGGTTAAAGCCCCGGCCTGAAGTGCTGGCATCCCATATGGGCACTGGTTCTAGTCCCGGCTGCTCCTCTTCCAATCCAGCTCTCTCCAATGGCCTGGGAAAGCAGTGGAAGATGGCCTAAGTGCTTGAGCCCCTGCACCCATGTGGGAGACCCAGAAGAAGCTCCTGGCTTCAGATTGGCAAAGCTCCAGCCATTGCGGCTAATTGGGAAGTGAACCAGTGGATGGAAGACCTCTCTCTCTCTCTCTCTTTTCCTCTCCTTCCCTCTCTGTGTAACTCTTTCATGTAAATCTTTTTTTAAAAGAAAAAAAAAAAAGAAAACCTGTTTAATGTATCTTAGGAAATATTTCGTGTTTAGGTAAAAGTAAGAAAGGCAAACACAGGACCAGTAGACTGGGAGCTGGCCTCATCCTCACCAAAAGCTAAGCCTCATGCTATTGAAAAGACAACGTGAGGTCTCTCCGACATCAGACGTTGCACCTCAGGGGCCGTGAAGGATCATGGGGAAAACAGAGGCATCTTGGAACCTCGTCCCTAACACTGGTCAAAGAACACGCGTCACATCCTAAAAATGGCCAACATCTCCTTCTTCTCATTAATATGAATGACTGGGGCTTCCAAGTCCTTCTGTTGTACCTTCTAAATAAAAACTATTGGGATTCCCAAGGATGGACAGAACTCATTCTGTCTTCCTAATCAGCCCATATGAAGGAAGCAGAAAGTACTAGAAGCCTTTCAACGCTCTCATGGAGCCGCAGTGCCATGTGGTTCACGGTCAGGTTCAGTACTACAACTTTATTACAGTGCTTTGCCAGCGCCTGTCATCCTGCTACTCACAACTGTTAAGATTTCACTTTTGATGCTGAGGGAAGAAGAAACCATGATAAAAAATTCCAACTATGCAATGCATTTAAGCAAAATTTTACATGACAGCAGAAGGCCTGTGGTGGTCCACACACAGTATCTGGTGAATAACAAGGCAAAATATACAGTCAACCAGACCCAGGATGGCATTGGGACAGATGCTTTAATCCACTTCTCAGGAAACAGAAGACGGTAACGTTTGGTGCTTGAAAATGTTTAATATGAAAATACTTCTAAGACACACACACGCACATGCACACACACACACAACTTCCACTTGAGAAAAACAATGCATATTTCAAAAATCACACAGAATAAAACAAGACTGAAAATGAGCCGAGGGATTACATTGAGTCTTGATGAACAGGAAACACCTATGGGCTTCTGGAAATGTGCAAGGTGGTGCCTCTCAAGTGAAAGATGACATGAGGGCAAAAAATACCCAAGTTCTCATCAAGTTGTTTCGCTTTGTTTATTAAGCACTTATTTATTTGAAAGGCAGAGTTAGCGACAGAGAAGGAGACAGATTTTACAGATCTGGCTACAATGGCCAAGGCTGGGCCAGGCCAAAGGCAGGAGCCAGGAGCGACATCCAAGTCTTCCATGGGTGGCAGGGGCCCAAGCACCTGGGCCATCTTCCACTGCTTTTCCAGGCCCATTGGCAGGGAGCTGGATCCCCAGTGGAGCTGGGACTCGAACCGGCGCCCACACAGGATGCCTGCATTATAGGCGGCAGCTTAGCCCACTGCACCACGGCACCAGCTCCCATCAGGCTGTTTCACGGTGACATCGCTGCAGCTGTCATGCTGAATAAAGAGCAGCCACCACCTGTACGAACAAGGGTTTTGCGTCAATGAGGCCTTCTACAAAGTCAAGAGAGGGCGGAGTGTATCTCCCCAAGAGAACATCCCCAAGTGTGACGGCACAAACCAGTGCCTCACAGACACCCAGGGCTTGGAGGCAATCCCAAACTGCGAGTGGGTCTTTCACGTGGAGACTTACACCCCTAAGAAAATGTAGTGAAGTAGTCGGTGGGGGATTCTGACAGTAGTTTTGATTGGCAAAACAATCAGAAAAATGGGGTGGAAGAAGGTGTCTACCCCACCACACCCCCTTATTATTCTGTGTCTCTGGTGGCTCCAGATACGACTATTTTCTTCACTTTCACCTCCCAAACCTCTGAGTTGGGCTGCCAGTGAAATTTAACACAGACTCATAAAGTGACTGGATTCTGAAAAACCTCATTCTTAACACTGGAGTAACACAACCCAGAGATCCAGCTCCAATTCTGAATTCCGTGGTCCTATATCACAGGTCTTTTCCCCCGGATTCAAAGTGGACCATCAAAATAATGGCCAGACATACTGCCACTAAAGAGCAACAAGAGAGGAAAATAATTTATTATATTCTGTAATAAATTCTGCTGACAAAGAAAATGAAATAAATGTCTGTGCTCCATAAAATAAATAAATAAATAAAAAATAAAACCAGTAGGGGAGGGCACTGTACTACAGGGTCCCCATGCTATAATGGAGCACCAGTCTGGGCCCTGGCTGCTCTGCTTCTGGTCTAGCTTCCTGCCAATGTACCCTGGAGGCAGCAAATGAAGGCTCAAGTGTGTGTGCTCCTACCACCAATGTGGGAGACCCAGGAAAAGTTCCAAACCCCTGGTTTTGGCCTGGCCCAGCTCTGGGAAGTAAACCACTCAATGGAAAATCGCTCTCTCTCTCTCTCAAAGAAAGGTAGCCTATATATAATATGGACGAGAGATATCCAGAAGTTGCCACAAGGCCAGTAAGAAAATCCCAACAAAGACTAATTTTTCACTTGCCCATTAATCTCACAATAGTTAAAAAACTAGATAAAACTTTAAAATTAAATATCCATACATATTATAAGTACATTTCAGTTCACCCATGGATCCAAAACACTGCAAGATGGATAAATACAGATTCTATTAAGTGATTTAAGAAAACCACATTACCCATGAAACTTGTGTACCACTGCTTAAAATATACTTAAAAATTATCTCACTTCAATATTTTTTGTGAGAATTAATAGAAAGCCATAGTTCAGAGATCCCTATTTTGACCCCGAATAAAGAAAATCAATTCAGAGACCCGTGTGGTGGCACAGCAGGTAAAGCCAGCACTTGCAACACCAGCATCCGATATGAGTACCAGTTCATGCCCCACCTGCTCCACTTCTAAACCAAGTGCTAATGGTCTGGGAAAAGCAGCAGAAGATGGCCTAAGAGTTTGGGTCCCTGTCACCCACATGGGAGACCCGGATGAAGCTCCTAATTTCAGCCTGGCCCAGCCCTGGCCATTGCGACCATCTGGGCAGCAAACCAGCAGATGGAACTCTGTCTCTATCTCTCCCTCCCTCTCTGTAACTCTGACTTTCAAGTCAATCAATCTTAAAAAAAAACAAAACAAAACAAAACAAAACAACTTGTAACTTTTTTTAACACTGGCCTCACCTTGTATGCTTTATGGAACGTTACATACAGATGAATTTGCATCAGGCTGTTACTGTTACTTGGGTCAGGACCACGACTGTACACTGAGAATATTCACATGTCTCCAAGCACCCGCTCTAGCTGGAAGCTCCCATCGGCGTCTCATACTTACAAGGCTGAATCCACCGGGTACCCCTAGAGAGGCGGTGAGGACGAAAGCCTTCGTCTGTTCCTTCTATGCGGTTTCTCTCCAATCTGAGAGCTCTTCCGCGCTTGCGTTTTGTGCACGCTGAGAAGTTTTCACGGATCTGCGCCGCAGAACAGGCTGAAGGCCAGGCTTCGCCACACTGTGCACGGGCTCAGGGCTTCTCCCCAGCGTGCGTCCGCGCGTGCACGTGCAGGTAGCTGGAGCGGCTGAAGGCTTTACCGCACGTCTTGCACTCGTAGGGCTTCTCCCCAGTGTGGGTCTTTTCGTGTCTTTGGAGGGAACTGGACGACGTGAAGGCTTTGCCGCACTGCTTGCACGCATAGGGCTTCTCCCCCGTGTGGGTCCGCTCGTGGATTCGGAAGGAACTGGAGCGGCTGAAGGCCTTGCCGCACTGCTGGCACTGGTGCAGCTTCTCGCCGGTGTGGTACCGCTCGTGGATCTGGAACGAGCTGGCGCAGATGAACGTTTTCCCGCACTGGCTGCATTTGTAAGGCCCCTCGCCGGTGTGTGTGAGCATGTGCCGGCGAAACATGGCCAGGGAGATGAAGGTCTTCCCGCACTCGGCGCACTCCGAGCGCGCGTCCTGGCGGCTGTGCGTCCGCTCGTGGATGCGGAAGCTGCTGCAACGGCTGAAGGCTTTCCCGCATTTTGTGCACTCGTAGGGCTTCTCCCCGGTGTGAGTCCTTTCGTGCCTTTGGAAAGAACTGGGACAATTGAAGGTCTTCCCGCACCGCTTGCAGCCGTAGGGCTTCTCCCCCGTGTGCGTGCGCTCGTGGATCTGGAAGTTTCGGGAGCAGCTGAAGGCCTTGCCGCACCGCTGGCACTCGTACGGCTTCTCCCCGGTGTGCGTCCGCGCGTGCATGTGCAGGTAGATGGAGCGGCTGAAGGCTTTGCCGCACCTCTTGCACTCGTAGGGCTTCTCCCCGGTGTGGGTCTTCTTGTGTCTTTGGAGGGAACTGGACGACGTGAAGGCTTTGCCGCATTTCGCGCATCCGTGCGGTTTCTCTCCCGTGTGCGTCCGTCTGTGTTTCTCAAAGGAGCTGGACAGGCTGAAGGCCTTGCCGCACTGCTGGCACTGGTGCAGCTTCTCGCCGGTGTGGTACCGCTCGTGGATCTGGAACGAGCTGGCGCAGATGAACGTTTTCCCGCACTGGCTGCACTTGTAAGGCCCCTCGCCGGTGTGTGTGAGCATGTGCCGGCGAAACATAGCCAGGGAGATGAAGGTCTTCCCGCACTCGGCGCACTCCGAGCGCGCGTCCTGGCGGCTTGGAGTCCGACCGTGCACTTGAACTTTACCGGCACAATCAAAGGTGCTGTCACGTGCTGTACACTTGTAGGGTTTTTCTCCAGCGCGCGACCTCTCGTGGTTTTGGAAAGAACTGGGACAACGGAAGCTCTGCCCACGCTCCTTACATTGGTAGGGTTTCTCTCCAGTGTGCGTCCTTTCAGGAACGTCACGGGACAGCTGACCGCTCATGGCTCTCCCGCGTTCCTCCTCTCTGGGTGTCTCTTCCTCTTTCTGAGTGTCACACGGTGGGCATCCAGCGTCTGTCTTCTTGTGCCCACGGAGGGCCGAATGACCGGTGAAGCCTTCCCACATGCCGCCTTGGCAGGCGTTCACTCCCGCAGTTTTCACGTACAGATACTGATGGAGAATCTGGCTGAAGGTTTCTGGGCGTTGCTGGTCATCCTGAATTTCAGAGAGCCCCTTTCCCGGGAGACTTCTGTAGAAAAGGAGAAGCACTGTTAGGAAGGGCTTTTTCACCATTTTCTATCAACAGTGACTGCACACATGTTGTCAACGTGCGGTGGAATGAGGAGGCCATGCCAAGATGGCCGCTGGCAAGGGAGAGTCAGTTACTCAGGAATGGCTTTGAAACCCACCTGGTAATGGAGCCTGCCTGGCAACAGGCTGTGATTGGGTAGCTTCGGATACTGCCTGGCAACAGGGTGTGATCTGTTAGGGCATAGACTGCCCCTTGACCGGATTGGCTGTTTTGGATATATAAGCTGCTGTACCAACTGAAATAAACGAGTATGCAGGCTGCTAGCCTCTGGCCTGATTTCACCCGACTACCCAGGGGGTCTGTGTGGTGACTCCGCGCCTCTTGCCCCCACCATGCTCCTCCTCTCAGAACAAATCCACCTCAACATCCGTGATCAGGGACTTGAGGAAATGCTTGGCAACTGACACAGCTTGACCACAGTTATCCACATAGCGATACTGGGGCTGCCATTGTGATGTGGTGGGGTAAGCACGTTGGGCCCCTGCACCCACGTGGGAGACCAGAAAGAAGCTCCTGGCTTCTGATCAGCTCAGCTCTGGCCGTTGTGGCCATTTAGGGAGTGAACCAAATGGGGAGTGGATGGAAGGCCTTTCTCTGTCTGTCTCTACCTCTCACTATAACTCTTTCAAATAAATAAAATAAAAACTTAAAAAAAAAAAAAACAAACCAGGAACTGGAAATACTGAAGACTTTTCCACCTTGATTATGTTCATACAGCTTCTCTCCAGTGTGACAGCTTTCATGTATTTGAAATGAACTGGAGCAAATGAATGTTTTCCCACAGTCCACACATGCATAAGGACAGCCACGTAATACTCAGGTAGATATTTCTGAACAGAATTTTTGATCGATAAAGAAATTTGAGGGGGCCAGCACTGAGAAGCAGTGGATAAAGCTGCCACCTGTGGTGCCGGCATCCCATATGGGCACCGGTTCAAGTCCTGGCTGCTCCTCTTCTGGTCCAGCTCTCTGCTATGGCCTGGGAAATCAGTGGAAGATGGCCCAAGTCCTTGGGTCCCTGCACCCACATGGGAGACCCGGAAGAAGCTCTTGGCTTCTGGCTTCGGGTTGCAAGACCTCTCTCTCTCTCTCTCCCCCCTCCCCTTTCTCCCTCTCTCTCTCCCTCCCTCCCTCCTTCTCTGTAACTTTGCCTTTCAAATAAATAAATAAATAAATCTCTAAAAAGAAAGAAAGGAAGGCCGGCTCCACGGCTACTAGGCTAATCCTCCTCCTGCGGCACCTGCACTCCGGGTTCTAGTCCCAGTCGGGGTGCCAGATTCTGTCCCGGTTGTTCCTCTTCCAGGCCAACTCTCTGCTATGGCCCGGGAGGGCAGTGGAGGATGGCCCAGGTACTTGGGCCCTGCACCCACATGAGAGACCAGGAGGAAGTACCTGGCTCCTGGCTTTGGATTGGTGCAAGCAGCCACTTGGGGGATGAACCAATGGAAAAAGGAAGACCTTTCTCTCACTGTCTAACTCTGCCTGTCCAAAAAAAAAAAAAAAAAAAAGGAAGGAAGGAAGGAAGAAAGAAAGAAAATTGAAGCTGGACTTCTGTGTTTTATTGTTAAACTTTCTTGGCATGCTATGCTTCTCTCCAGGGATACTGTTTCCTGTTGTAGGTGCAAAGTACCTTAGGTTTCTCCAAAGATTTCTGTGCTCATCATCCAGGTCCTGGTCTTTCCATTTTATTCCTGAAAGAGACCCAGAAAAATCATTATGAGTTATTACAACAGTTAGAGAAGACATAGTAGATTCCAGGTTCAGGGTGCATGGCAACACTGCTGACCGAGTCAACAACCTCCTGCTTTTCCCCACTGCGACTCTTGGAACAGTGTGCTGACCTACAAACAGCTGTCCTCTAATGACTTGGTGTGGGAATGTCACCCTTACCTACAGCAGCCAGGTTCCTGATGGTTTCTCGCATCACATCCCTGTAGAGATTCTTCTCGGAAGGATCCAGCAAAGCCCACTCCTCTGGGGTGAAGGTCACAGCCACATCCTCCAAGGTCACTGGGTCCTAGGAGATGCCACGTGTGTGCACAGGACAATGGGAAATGCTACGTGAAATCAAGCCAAATCCTACAAACACCACACGTCTTTCTCTTATTTGTGGTAGTTAAGAAAGAGAGAGTATGAGAATTGTGCTGATGTCATTTCATCTGGCATATAGCTATATACATATTTTTACATATAGTCCATCTTATGCAATTGCAAGAAGGACACTGGAGGAGCCAGTATTGTGGTCTTCAAGGGTTAAGCCGCCTGTGACACTGGCATCTCATATGGGTGCCAGTTCGAGTCCCAGCTGCTCCACTTCCAATCCAGCTCCCTGATAATGTGCCTGGGAAAGCAGCAGAGGATGGAACAAGTCCTTGGGCACCTGCGCCCATGTGGGAGACCCAGAAGAGGCTCACAGTTCCTGGCTTCAGATTGGCTCAGCTCAGCTCCAGCCACTGTAGCCATTTGGGGAGTGTCTGTCCCTCTCTCTGTAACTCTCTTTCAAATAAACAAAATAAATCTTTAAGAAAGATTTAGGAACAGGCATTTGGCTACCTTAAAATGCTGTTGAGAACATCCCTGCCCTACATCAAAATGCCTGAGTTTGACGCCTAGCTCCAGCTCCTAACTCCAGTTTCCTGCTAATCTGGACCCTGAGAGGCAGTAGCAATCAATCAAGTAACTGGATTGCTGCTACCCACATGGAAGACCTGGGCTGTTCCCACCTCCTGGCTTTGGCCTGGCCCTACCCTGTCCAAGGAGGTCAGGGGGAGAGCAGACAGGAGGACAGGAGCTTGCTCATTCTGTCTCTCAAATTAATTAATTGTTTCAATCTACGATTTGGAAAGGTAACATTCCAACAGCATAATAGTAGCAGAGATTAAACAGTGAGAAACAGGAAAAGCATCTTCAATGGAGCAGCACTGAAGTTCTTAATGATACAGCAAACATTTCAGAATAGTGGCAGAGATCATGAGGATCTGAATACCTGGCTGAGGGCAACCTGCTATCCAACTGGAATACTCCATTGCACTGCCCTCTATTCCACGGAAAACAGTATTATTCATTTCAAGGTGAAAGGTAAAACTACAAAGCTGGGGCTGGCACTGGGGTGCAGCAGGTCAAGTTACAGCTTGCAGCACAGGCATTCCATATCTGAGTGCTGGCTTGAGTCCTGGCTACTCCACTCTGATTCGGCTTCCTGCCATTGTGCCTGGGAAGGCAGCAGAAGATGGTCCAGGTACTTGAGCCTCTGCCTCCCATGTGGTAGATCAGGAGAGAATTCCCGGCTCCTAGCTTTAGCTAGGCCTAGCCTTGGCTGACATGGCCTTTTGGGGAGTGAACCAGCGGTGGAAACCAATCAGTCAGTATCTCTCTCTCTCCACCCTACCCTCACCTACCTTTCAAATAAATAAGTGAATCTTTTTGTTTAATTATTATACAATTCCCAGTTAAATGCTTTTTTGGTACAAGACTAGGCAGAACTGGGGCCGGCACTGTGGTGTAGTGGGTAATGCCGCTGCCTGCCCTCCGTGCCGGCATCCCACATGGGCGCCGGTTCGAGTCCCTGCTGTTCCACTTTCAGGACCCCTGCACTCGCTTGGGAGACCCAGAGGAGGCTCTTGTCTCCTGGCTTCAGATCAGCACAGCTCCAGCCATTGCGGCCAACTGGGGAGTGAACCAGCAGATGGTAGACTCTCTCTTTCTCTGCCTTCTTTCTCTCTGACTTTCAAGTAAATAAATCTTAAAAAAAAAAAAAAAAAAGCATAAAAGCTTTCCATTTTGATCACGAACATATCACCTACTTTTTCTTGGTCTGAAGGCTTTTGCTGTCCTATCTGACAATCTTTTCCCCAAGTCTAAGCTCACGAGGACTGTGGATAACCACAACTTGTTCTACAGAGATGTCCTCTGGTTCCCACAGGAGGAACGGATAATTCTTTGGGATGACAGGGAACTGAAACCCACCACACTACAAAAGTCACACTACAGGAGCTGCTGCTATGGCACAGTGGGTTAACACCCTGGCCTGGAGTGCCAGCATCCCATATGGATGCCGGTTTGAGACCCGGCTGCTCTACTTCCAATCCAGCTCTCTGCTATGACCTGAGAAAGCAGCAGAAGATGGCCTAAGTCCTTGGGCCCCAGCACCTGCATGGGAGATCTGGAAGAAGCTCCTGGCTCCTGGTTTTGGATTGGCACAGCTCCGGCCATTGCAGCCAGTTGGCGAGTGAACCAGTGGATGAAAGACCCCTCTCTCTGCCTCTCCTCTCTCTGTGTAACTCTTTCAAATAAATAAATAAATCTTAAATAAAAAAAAAAGTCAGACTACAATGTTACACTATCATAGCACTCATAAACTGTACACTCTAATAACACACCATATTAACTATACACAATAAGTAAGTTTCATAAAAACATACTATTGATGTATAACTATGCCATACTCTCCGTATGTCACTACAAATTCCTAATGGAACAATCAAAGATCTAAATAAATGCAGAGATATCCCAAGCTCATAGATGGGAAGCTGCAACGTTATTAAGATATAAATTATCCCAATTAAGGATTATTCTAGCAAGTTACCTTGTAGGAAATAAGCCGCCATTAGCTTTTAGGAAACCATAGTCAGTTTTAAACTTTAGAACCGAAGTGTACAAGAAAAGGCAGAAGACTCAGAACAAGCTGCAGCCCTGACACCGTTTGACTTCAAGGCTTGCTGTGGAACTACAGTGGTACAAACAGACCGACAGAACAACCCAGAAGCAAACCACACCAATATAGCCAGCTGGTCTTGGACGAGGGAGCAAAGGCAATTCAATGGAAACAGTACGATCATTTCAACAAAAGATGTTGAAGAATCTGGACACCCATATGTGCGGAAATGAGTTAGAAGCAGCTTTTAAAACCTTTCCAAAGTTAGTGCAAAATGGATCATAAATTGAAGTGTAAAATGCAAAATTTAGGCGCCCGGCACCGTGGCACAGCAGGTAAAGCCCCACCTGCGACACCAGTATCCCATATGGGTGCCGGGTCATTGTGGCCGTGGGGAGCAGGGGGTGAACCAGTAGATAGAAGCTCTTGTCTCTCCCTCTCTTTCTGTAACTCTGACTTTCAAATAAATAAATGCATCTTTTTTTTTGACAGGCAGAGTGGACAGTGAGAGAGGGAAAGACAGAGAGAAAGGTCTTCCTTTTGCCGTTGGTTCACCCTCCAATGGCCGCCACGGCCGGCTGCAGCACGCTGATCCGAAGCCAGGAGCCAGGTGCTTCTCCTGGTTTCCCATGGGGTGCAGGGCCCAAGCACTTGGGCCATCCTCCACTGCACTCCCTGGCCACAGCAGAGAGCTGGCCTGGAAGAGGGGCAACCGGGACAGAATCCGGCGCCCTGACCGGGATTAAAACCCAGTGTGCCGGCGCCGCAAGGCGGAGGATTAGCCTAGTGAGCCGTGGCGTCAGCCAAATAAATGCATCTTTAACAAGCAAACTAAAGACCATCTGGAACATAACTCACTGCTAGGGCACCAGAATCCCACAATGGAGCACCCGGGTTTGAGTCCTGACCCTGCTCCCAGCTATAGTTTCCTGCTAATGCCCACCCTGAGAGGCAGCAGGCACCGGCTGAAGAAGTCAGGCTCCTTGGGGCTGGTGTTGTAGGATAGTGGCTAAAGCTACTGTCTGAAGTGCCAGCATCCTGTATGGGCACTGGTCAAAGTTCCAGCCGCTCCTCTTCCGAAACAGCTCCCTGCAAATGTGCCTAGGAAGGCAGCGGAAGAAGGGCCAAGTGTTTAGACCCCTGCCACCCATATGGGAGACCCGGAGGAAGCGCTTGGCTCCTGGCTTCACACTGGCCCAGCTCCAGCCATTGTGGCCATTTGGGGAGTGAAACAGCAGATGGAAGATCTCTCTCCCTCCCTCTCTCTCTCTCTCTCTCTCTCTCTCTCTCTGTAACTCTGCCTTTCAAATAAATAAATAAATCTTAAAAAAAAAAAAAAAATCCCTACCTGGACTGAGTTCCCAGCTGCTGGAAGTTTTTCTCCATTTATCAAATCAATTAAATAAATTTTTTATTAAGAAATAAAAGAAAGATATCTCACCTACAAGACAAACAACATCACATTATTAGAGAAGTACAATATAAAACAGTGAGGCGCCACCACGTCCCAGCAGAGTGAAATCCAGAACACGGGCAACAATGTGGAGCAACAGGAACTGTCGCTGTTGGTGTGCATTGGAGTTACTTGCCCATCATCCCCTGGTGCCTCCCAGCGTGCCCAGCAGCAAGACGCTGGGCCTCAAGTGGGAGCGGGACTCCAACACAGGATGCAGGCCTCCCAAGCAGGGCTCAGCCCGGCACACAACGCCTGCCTCGATCTGCAGTCTCATCTGTTATGGCAGCAGCCCAGAGGGACTGAGCCAGAGAAGCCCTTGTCACTCACACATACTCAGGCCCTGAAACCTGCACTGCAGAGAACGGCCTGAGCCTGGATAGAGTGCAACAGAGCAATTTCCGAAATCACAGCTCCTACCTGAAGGCACACGAATGTGTGATGGAGCAGGTTATCGCCAGTAACAGTAATGATAGATGCAGGAACACACACACGGCAGGGACAAAGGGTCCCTGTCTGTGATTGCCACATACCATAATCGATTAATTATAGGCGTGCCTGTGGCAGTGAGTTCTAATCTTCTGTTACCTCAGCTTCCATGCTGAATGCAGGTTTCTTTTTTTAAGATTTTTTTTTTTATTTGAAAGAGTTATAGAGAGAGGTAAAAGAGACAGATCTTCCATCCGCTGGTTCACTCCTCAAATGACTGCCATGGCCGGAGCTGCGCTGATCCGAAGCCAGGAGCCAGGAGCTTCTTTGGGTCTCCCACACGGGTGCAGGGTCCCAAGGACTTGGGCCATCTTCCACTGCTTTCCCAGACCACAGCAGAGAGCTGGATGGGAAGTGGAGCAGCCAGGACTCGAATCGGCACCCATACGGGATGCCAGCACTGCAGGCAGGAGCTTTAGCCCACTGTGCCAGGCCCTGAATACAGGTATAACTTTCTCATACTAGAAGCGGAAGTCAGTTCACCCCTCCTCCCAGTTCCTCAGTGTGATCATCGTACAGCTGCCTCCTGGCGACCAGTTTCCTCCAGGACAGCTAGAACCAACGTACTTGACTTGTCCACTGGCCCCTACCCTCCTTCCTCCAACACAGGCTGCACAGATCCGCAGCACAGCCACCTCTCAGGCACGGCGTGATTCCACGGAAGGCAGGCCAGCTCACCTGTAAACCCACCCACGGAACTCCCTGTGGGAACACAGCAATCTGCTAGCTCACGTCCCAGATGGCTGTCCCCCTTCTCTCCAGAGCCTCTAAGTAAGAAAGGCCTGTTTTTTTTATTTCACATCATTTGTTAACCTGCTTTCTCTGTCTCACCTAACTGACACACACTGGCTCCATCGGGGCTCTCTTAGGAAGTGGCTATCTTGGGGCTGGCGCTGTGGTGTAGTAGGTTAAGCATCTGCCAGTGGTGCCAGCATCCAATATGGGTGCCAGTTCAAGTCCTGGCTGATGGCCTGGGAAAGCAGTAGAAGATGGCCCATGTGCTTGGGCCCCTGCACCCACGTGGGAGACCTGGAAGAAGCTCCTGGCTCCTGGCTTTGGATTGGCTTAGCTCCAGCCATTGTGGCCATTTGTGGAGTGAACCAGTGGATGGAAGATCTCTCTCCCTCTCCCTCTCCCTTTCTCTGTCTGTAACTCTGCCTCTCCAATGCAGCTCTATTAAAATGCAAAGCCCATCCAAGTGTTGTAGAATGGGGTGAAAAGATAAAACCACCATCTGGAAGAAAAATATGTGCAATTCCTACAGGACTAGTGAGCAGAAGGTGTGTGTGTGTGTGTGTGTATGCGTGTGTGTTTAAGTAAAAATGACACATGAAAAAGTAACATGGGAAAATTACTGAAAATTTCACAGAAAAGACCACGGAGGAAAAGCACTCAGTACCAACGAATATCAGTAAGAAAGCAAAAGAAAGTCACACAGAGCGTGTTTCATCACCAGAGGGGCCAAACCAGATAAACTAACAATTCCGGTTGACAAAGCTTAGAAATCAAAACACTCCAGTGTGCAGGAACAGGCAGACTTGTGAACCTACAATACACCGACATTTCCCAGGGAAAGTGAATTTACTCAGAATCTACAGCCCAGCAATTTTTCCCCATCATGGAAAAAAGTTCGGATGCAATAGCACTTGGGGACAAAGCTAAAAGGACAGCGTAATATCCAAAGCAACTGGGAACATCGAAGCCCCACAAGCAATGGGTGAGTCAACGGGTTGAGCTGCAGCCTCAGACAGCATGTATGTGTAGCACTGAGGCAAAGGAATCCCGGGCATAGCATCAGACTGGGTGGTGCACCACAAGCGTTCATAGTCTTACTTAAGTTTACAAATGTTCCGCTTCCAGAATTTCCTTGCTTTCTTCCAATCTCCTCACTCAATCCAGGGAGCCGGCAAACAGGAACACGCATGCGTAAACCATGGCCTCACACTCCCGCAAATTAGAAGGATGTGACGTCAGGATTCCACAAGCGGAAGCCCCTCAGGGGAGCTACTTCACCACCAGCTCACAAGGAACCCACAACTCCCAAGGTTAAAGCCATTCCCAAGCGTGGGGACCGCTCTCACCGCGGAGATGCAGCCCAGGGGAGCTCCATTCGCCACAAGTCCGTGCTTCTGACCAACCCGCTCCTTGTGTTCCAAAAATTCCCTAGGATTATAAAACTCAGCCCAGACTGTCTGAGGGTTTACCAGCATTCTCAACAGATACAACTCCCGAAGTCAGCTGCAAGAGGCTATGGGGCGAGAGAGGGAGGGATGAAACAAGTCTCCCCTCCTGACCCGGAAGCTCTCTAAATGTTCTGAACTCCATTTCCAGCCTCTCTCCCCTCACAGAGGTCAGGGAAAGGGGAGCTTTATAGGCCCAACCCTCTTTCCAATTGGCAGCCCCCTCCCTCCCGGAAGCTATCAATGGGCCCCCATTAGCATCAATTCTAGATGGCATGCAGGGGAGCTTGTGGCGAATAACAAAAGACACTGGAGACACTCCAGAAATCCTAAAAGTGCCAGGAGCTGGGGGGGAAAAATCACTTTTTAAAAATTATGTCATACACCCCCAGACTCTCAAACCCATACACCCTGTCATCATCATAAACCAAACATCATCTTTCTCTTCACTCTGAGCCCTCAGGCGTTGTCAACTGCCATCCGGGACTCTACAGAACCTTTTGCCAGGGGCCTTGTGATCCAGGTCCACAGCTCCGTGCAAGGCCATGACCTAAGGCAAAGCTGTACCCCTTCCCCCACTCGAGTGATCCTGGCTTATCTCCTGCCTATGAGACAGACAAGTCCTTTTTCTACCTAATCTTTGGGATGTAAGTATTATACTGTTTTAACCTTACTATGATACTCCTTTTCTTTTCTTTTCTTTTTTTTCAAGATTTACTTGAAAGGCAGAGTTAGAGAGAGAGGACAGAGATCCTCATCACTCCCTGATGATCCAGCTCTCTGCCCATACACTGGGGGATGGGGGACCAAGGATGGAACTGTGGATGGGATAGCCTGGCCCAGCTATTTGAGACGTGAATCAGCGATACAGGATCTGTCTCTCCCTCTCTCTCTCTGAATAAATAAATCTTTGAAAAATAAAAATAAACAAAACCAGTCCCAGGACAGTAACAGTCACGGGGCTGGCAGGTTCAGTTCTCCGCTTAATTCGCCTGGAAAAACAGCAGGAAGATGGTCCACGTGCTTGGGCCCTTGCTGCCCACGGGGGACACCGGAGGAAGCTCCTGGCCTAGTCCTGGGCATTGTGGCCATTTAGGGTGTAAACCAGTGGATGGAAGATCTCTCTCTGTGTCTCTCCCTCTCTCTGTAACTCTACCTTCCAAACAAATAACGAAATTTAAAATAAATAAATAAAGGCATATCATCTGCTCAGCTGTCCAGTGTGCTGGAGCGTCTCTCAGGTTACAGGGCTTCTTCCCTGCTGGGAAGGATCCATCAGCTGGACCTCAACGACCTTTCTAAGCAGTCTTAAAATCTCGGCCTTAACATCACACAAGCCTGCTCATTCCCAGGAGGGAGGGAGGGACGGAGGAGGAGAAAGAAACAAAAAACACACACAGCATTTGCAGAATCCAGCAAATCACATATATGCATAGGAGGAGATGAAACATGTTACCCATACCTCATAGCATGCAAGAAAAGCAAAACTATCTCTTTCAGACAATGAACTGATTATTTTCATAACTGATTTAGTAACACAGTGAGTCACAGGTTAACACTTCCAGGTGTTGCAAAGCTCTGTTCCACGGGACCTAGCCTTAATCTGCCAAGTCCAGACAAAAAGACAAAGAATAGTCGTTGCAGTCTGGTGCTGTGGCGTAGTAAGTTAAGCATCCGCCTACAGTGCCAGCATCCCAAATGGGCGCCAGTTCGAGTCCTGGCTTCTCCACTTCCGATCCAGCTCTCTGCTATGGCCTCTGCCTGGCTGTTCCCTCAATATTAGCATCTCAATTCCCTGATTACCAATCTGTCCCCAAGGAATGAAAACTAGGAACCAGGGAAGAAGGGCTGGGTGTTCCAAGGGGCTCAGTGCAGGATGTATCAGGAGATACCTCCCCCCCCACTCTCGGCCCCAGGGTGTCCCCAGGGGTGTGGACAGTTGCTCCCTGAAAAGCCCCACCCTGTACTGCAGACTGTCCTCTATGGGGAGAGACCCAGCGGGAGACTCGGCAGCTGTGGGCATGGTGGGTCAACCCAGGGAGTTCTGAAGCCCAGAACTCAGGTAAAGATTGGGGGGGGGGGGGCGGAGGGAGCTAAGGACACAGAGCGTTCAGGGAAAGCCATCTGGAGTTATAAGACAAAAGAGGAGAGGCACAAGGATTGGTCCCTTTTTCCACACAGACACACCCAGGTGATGAGTCTCTGCTTTCCTCTCCTACAAAAAGCCCACAAGTGGAAAACAAGTGTTTTTTGTTTTTTTAAAGGGCTGGCCATCTCTTGCAGCGACAACACACTGCATCTGTGTGTTACATAGAACGAAAGGTCCTACTGGGTATCACCTGGGGAACTCCAGAGGTCAATCTGGCTTTTACAGTGTAAGGAGGGATCCAGACATTGAAAGATGGACTGGCAGTACTGCAAAGAACTACTGTGACCAGGAACGCAGGGTTTACACGAGAGGTGGGCTTGGAACAGGGGCCGAGAACCTAAACTGGTTTATTGTGCTGGCACCGTGGCTGTGGGTTAAGCTGCCACCTGTGACGCTGTCCCCGGCTGCTCCACTTCCCATCAAGCTCCCTGCTCATGCACCTGGGAAGGCAGCAGAGGACTCCTGCTTGGACCCCTGCCACCCACGTGGGGGCTGGGGCTGCAGCTCCTCCCATCTTCAGCCTGGCTCAGCCCTGGCTGCTGTGGCTATTTGGGGAGTGCAGGAGTGGACAGAAGATCTCTCTCCCTCTGTCACTCTGCCTTTCAAACAAACAAGTAAATAAGTAAATCTTTTAAAAAAGTATCATATGGGGGCCAGCGCGTGGCATAGTAAGCTAAGCCTCTGCCTGCAGTGCCAGCAGCCCATATGGGCACCAGTTCATGCCCCGGCTGCTCCTCTTCTTTTTTTTTTTTTTTTTTTGACAGGCAGAGTGGACAGTGAGAGAGAGAGAGACAGAGAGAAAGGTCTTCCTTTTGCCGTTGGTTCACCCTCCAATGGCCGCCACGGCCGGCTGCAGCGCGCTGATCCGAAGCCAGGAGCCAGGTGCTTCTCCTGGTCTCCCATGGGGTGCAGAGCCCAAGGACTTGGGCCATCCTCCACTGCACTCCCTGGTCGCAGCAGAGAGCTGGCCTGGAAGAGGGGCAACCGGGACAGAATCCGGCGCCCCGACCGGGACTAGACCCCGGTGTGCCGGCGCTGCAAGGCGGAGGATTAGCCTAGTGAGCCGCGGCGCCGGCCTGCTCCTCTTCTGATCCAGTTTCCGCTATGGCCTGGGAAAGAAGCGGATGATAGCCTTAGTCCTTGGGCCCTTGCACCCAAGTGGGAGACCAGGAAGAAGCTCCTGGCTCCTGGCTCCGAATCGGCACAGCTCCGGCCATTGTGGGCAGTTGGGGAGTGAACCAGCAAATGTAAGACCTCTTTCTCTCTCTCTTTCATATCAATAAAATAAATATTAAACAAAAAAATTTGTTGCTCGGGGCGGCAGCTTCTTTAGGGGACTACCCCCTCCCACCCGTTCCCTTGGTTGTCACAATGAAGATTTCAACAACTCCTGCCTGAGGCTAATTATCCCAGGACCCAAGTGGCCGGATCCCTGACCCTGACCCTGACCCTAACACTAACACTAACCTTGCTAACATCACGGGGTGGGGGAGCTGGTGGCAGATTTGCGACCCTGCTACCCATAAACCTGGAAAGCTCGGGGGATAACCCGAGCCCCCTACACGGAAAGCAGCGCCTGGAGACCCCCCCCCCCCTCCCCGCCACAGGCTCACACAGCGCGTCCCACGCACCAGCTCCACCCACGGAACCCAGAATCTCCCCCCAGGACCCTGCAGCCCTCACCCCACAGTCTGCGGGAGCCCTCACCGCACAGCCGCCCACAGAGGGGCTCCGGGCCGGGGCCGAAGATGCCACACTCGGGGGCGGTGACAGGACGCCGGGGGGCGGCAGGCGACAGCCCCAGCCCCACCCCCACCCCGCGGCCACAGCCGGCTCCCGCCTGCTCCCCCCGCTGGGACGCGTGCCCCCCCCCCCGGGATCTCACCATTTCGGGGGCCTCGCAGCGGCTCCCACCCCCGTGAAGGTCACAGCCAGACGGCAGCTGCGGCAGAGCCCCCACAGGCCACCGGCAGGGCGGCCGGCGATTGTTACGACACTCACGTACGGTCACCCGGCAACCTCTTCGCCCGCCCGTCTTAGCGGGCGCGGCTGATTGGACGGTTCCCGCAGCCCGGCCCGCCCCCTCCGGCGTCGGCGAGGAGGATGCGCGCGGCTTGTGTCTGTCCGCCCGGGGTGCGGGAGCTGTCCCTGTCCCTCGTTTAGTGCGAACGCGTTCCCCCCACCCCAGGACACGCACTGGGGTCTTTGCACTACGGGATGCGGCGATGCGGGCGTGTGCGGAGAATTCCAGGGCTCTCCGGGACCAACGGCGCCCTGGCCCCCAGCTGGATGGGGCGACGCGGAGGAAGCCGCAGGCGGGGGTCTCTGCGTCCAGTCCCTCAGTGCTGGGCTGGAGTGGGGCTCCTCCGCTTTGGATCCAACGCCCCTGACTCAAGTACTGGAGTCTCGGTTACCCACAGGGGAGACCCCATGGAGTTGGCTGAAGGGGGCATTTGCTAAGTAAACTAGCAAGGATGGAAGACGGGGTGTGTGTGTGTATGTACCTTTAAGTCAAATTTAAAAATGTAAATTTTGAATGTACTTTTTCTAAAAAGATATTTATTTATTTTACTTGAAGGTCAGAGTTACACAGAGAGAGGAGATGCAGAGAGAGAGGTCTTCCATCCGTTGGTTCACTCCCCAATTGGCCACAAGGGCCAGAGCTGAGCTGATCCAGAGCCAGGGGCTTCTTCTGGGTCTCCCGCGCAGGTGCAGGGGCCCAAGGACTTGGGCCATCTTCTACTGCTTTCCCAGGCCATAGCAGAGAGCTGGATCAGAAGTGGAGCAGCCGAGACTCGAACTCGCACCCATACGAGATGCCAAGACTACAGGCGGTAGCTTCATCCACCCCCACGCCTATATTCCTTGTCACTTGTCACACAGTATCTTCTCATCTCCTCCTCTCCAAACCCCAGGCGCTCACTAACCCATCTGCGGTGACATATTCCAGACTTCCATGGGAATGGCACTAGTTACTACACAGCCTTTCTGATTCACTGCACTGACCTGGCATAGTTGTTTCAAGGACCAGCCGTATAAACCACGTATCCATACTTCATTTGCTTCTATGGTGAATACTATGCCATTGTATGTATTTATTCACTCATTAATGCACATTTGGTTGGTTCCACTTTTCTGGGTATTTTGAATAATGTGCTGTTAAGATTCATGTACAATATTTTATGTGGACTCGTGTACAATTCTGCTGGACACTTACTTAGAACTGATGGGTGATGTGGTGATTCTCTGTTTAGTCCTTGGAGGAGCTGCAAGCCGTGCCATCTGACAGTCCCACCAGCAGCATATGAGGGTTCCACTTCCCCCAGATCCTCACCAACACGTGGTTATTATCTCACTTTTTGATTCCAGTAATCCTAGTGGGTGTGAAGTTCTATTTCTTTGTGGTTTTAATGTCCATTTCATCAATACCTAATGACATATGGAGCGTTTTTATGTGTTTTTGTCCATCTGAATATCTGCCTTGGAAAAACCTCTGTTCAATTCTTTTACTCATTTTGAAATTAGATTATTAGGGACCACTGTTTTGGCATAGTGGGCTAAGCTTCTGCTTGGAACACCAGCAACCAGTATCAGACCATCAGTTGAGTCTTGACTTCCACTTCTGATCTAGCTCCCTGCTAACGTGTCTGGGAAGACAGCAGAATATGGCTCGAGACATTGGGTCCCTGGCACACGCATGGGAGACTTGGATGGAGTTTCTAGCTCCCTCCTTCCACCTGGCTCAGCCCTGGCTGTTCTAGCTATTTAGGGAGGGAACCAGCAGATGAAAGCTCTCTCTGTGTCTATCCCTACCCTGTCACTCTACCTTTCAAATAAATATTTCTAAAACAAAATAAAGGAGCCAGGGCTGTGGCACAGTGCTAGCATCCCATATGGGTGCCAGTTCAAGTCCTGGCTGCTCTACTTCCAATCCAGCTCCCTGCTGATATGCCTAGGAAAACAGTCGAGAATGGTCAAGTGCTTGGGCCCCTGCAACCCACATGGGAGACCTGGAAGAGGTTCTGGGCTCCAGGCTTCGGCTTGGCCTGGCCATTATGGCCATTTGGGGACTGAACCAGCAGATGGAAGATTTCTGTCTCTCCCTTTCTCTGTGACTCTGCCTGTCAAATAAATAAATAAACCTTTAAATAAAATCAAATAAAGTTAGGTTACTGAATTTCTGATTATTGAGTTGTAAGATTTCTTTAAATGTTCTCAATACAAGTCCTTATTAAAATATACGATTTGTAGATATTTTATTCCATTATGTAAGTTATGTTTTCATTTCTGTTTTTTACATTTAATTGTGGTAAAACACATGCCATAAAATTTTTATCAACTATTTTTTTAGATTATTATTTTTTTTAACTTTTATTTAATGAATATAAATTTCCAAAGCACGATTTATGGATTACAATGGCTTCCCCCACATACCGTCCCTCCCACCCACTACCCTCCCCTTTCCCACTCCCTCTCCCCTTCCATTCACATCAAGATTCATTTTCGATTATCTTAATATACAGAAGATCAGCTTAGTATACATTAAGTAAGGATTTCAACAGTTTGTTCCCACACAGAAACATAAAGTGAAAAATAATAGATGATTTTTTTTAAATGATGATGAAATCAGATCAGACCTATTGTCATGTTTAATCCCAGTGAGAGTCAAGTTGGGAGTTGATATATATATTTTTTTTATACAGAGGATCAGTTTAGTATACATTAAGTAAAGATTTCAACAGTTTGCACCCCCATAGAAACACAAAGTGAAATATATTGTTTGAGTACTCGTTATAGCATTAAATCTCAATACACAGCACATTAAGGACAGAGATCCTACATGAGGAGTAAGTGCACAGTGACTCCTGTTGTTGACTTTACCAATTGACACTCCTGTCTATGGCATCAGTAATCTCCCTATGCTCCAGTCATGAGTTTCCAAGGCTATGGAAGCCCTCTGAGTTCTCCGATTCTTATCTTGTTTAGACAAGGTCATAGTCAAAGTGGAGGTTCTCTCCTCCCTTCAGAGAAAGGTACCTCCTTCTTTGAAGACCTGTTCTTTCCACTGGGATCTCACTCGCAGAGATCTTTTGCCAGAGTGTCTTGGCTTTCCATGCCTGAAATACTCTCATGGGCTTTTCAGCCAGATCCGAATGCCTTTAGGGCTGATTCTGAGGCCAGAGTGCTATTTAGGACATCTGCCATTCTATGAGTCTGCTGAGTATCTCACTTCCCATGTTGGATCACTCTCCCGTTTATTTATTCCATCAGTTGGTGTTAGCAGGTACTAGACTTGTTTATGTGCTCCCTTTGACTCTTAGTCCTTTCATTATGATCAATTGTGAACTGAAATTGATCACTTGGACTAGTGAGATGGCATTGGTACATGCCACCCTGATGGGATTGGATTGGAATCCCCTGGTATGTTTCTAACTCTACCATTTGGGGCAAGTCAGCTTGAGCATGTCCCAAATTATACATCTCTTCCCTCTCTTATTCCCACTCTTATGTTTAACAGGGATCACATTTCAGTTAAATTTCAACACTTAAGAATAACTCTGTGATAATTACAGAATTAAACCAGTCATATTAAGTAGAACAGACAAAAATGGAGGAATCTGGAACACATCATGCTGAGTGAAATAAGCCAATCCCAAAGGGACAAATACCATATGTTCTCCCTGATCGGTGACAACTGACTGAACACCAAAAAGGAAACCTCCTGAAGTGAAATGGACACTATGGGAAATGGTGACTGGATCAGCATAGCCCTGACTGTTAATGAACAACTTAATACATTATCCCTCTTAGTAGCTTTTTTGTCTGTTCTACTTAATATGACTGGTTTAATTCTGTAATTAATACACAGTTATTCTTAAGTGTTGAAAATTAACTGAAATGTGATCCCTGTTAAACATAAGAGTGGGAATAAGAGAGGGAAGAGATGTATAATTTGGGACATGCTCAAGCTGACTTGCCCCAAATGGTAGAGTTAGAAACATACCAGGGGATTCCAATCCAATCCCATCAGGGTGGCATGTACCAATGCCATCTCACTAGTCCAAGTGATCAATTTCAGTTCACAATTGATCATAATGAAAGGACTAAGAGTCAAAGGGAGCACATAAACAAGTCTAGTACCTGCTAACACTAACCGATAGAATAAACAAAGGGGAGAGTGATCCAACATGGGAAGTGAGATACTCAGCAGACTCATAGAATGGCAGATGTCCTAAATAGCACTCTGGCCTCAGAATCAGCCCTAAAGGCATTCGGATCTGGCTGAAAAGCCCATGAGAGTATTTCAGGCATGGAAAGCCAAGACACTCTGGCAAAAGATCTCTGCGAGTGAGATCCCAGTGGAAAGAACAGGTCTTCAAAGAAGGAGGTACCTTTCTCTGAAGGGAGGAGAGAACCTCCACTTTGACTATGACCTTGTCTAAACAAGATAAGAATCGGAGAACTCAGAGGGCTTCCATAGCCTTGGAAACTCATGACTGGAGCATAGGGAGATTACTGATGCCATAGACAGGAGTGTCAATTGGTAAAGTCAACAACAGGAGTCACTGTGCACTTACTCCTCATGTAGGATCTCTGTCCTTAATGTGCTGTGTATTGAGATTTAATGCTATAACGAGTACTCAAACAATATATTTCACTTTGTGTTTCTATGGAGGTGCAAACTGTTGAAATCTTTACTTAATGTATACTAAACTGATCCTCTGTAAAAAAAAAAAAAAAAAGAAAGAAATTATCAACTCCCAACTTGACTCTCACTGGGATTAAACATGACAATAGGTCTGATCTGATTTCATCATCATTTAAAAAAATCATCTATTATTTTTCACTTTATGTTTCTGTGTGGGAACAAACTGTTGAAATCCTTACTTAATGTATACTAAGCTGATCTTCTGTATATTAAGATAATCAAAAATGAATCTTGATGTGAATGGAAGGGGAGAGGGAGTGGGAAAGGGGAGGGTAGTGGGTGGGAGGGACGGTATGTGGGGGAAGCCATTGTAATCCATAAATCGTACTTTGGAAATTTATATTCATTAAATAAAAGTTAAAAAAAATAAAAAAAAAGCACATTTAATTGTGGTAAAACATATGCCATAAAATTTTTATCAACTATTTTTTTAGATTATTTATTTATTTATTTGACAGAGTTACAGTGAGAGGGAGAGACAAAAGGTCTTCCTTCCATTGGTTCACCTTCCAAATGGCTGCTATGGCTGGCACGCTGTGCCGATCTGAAGCCAGGAGCCAGGTGCTTCCTCCTGGTCTCCCATGCAGGTGCAGGTGCCCAAGCACCTGGGCCATCCTCCACTGCCTTCCCAGGCCACAGCAGAGAGCTGGACTGGAAGAGGAGCAACCGGGACTAGAACCTGGCGCCCATATGGGATTCCGGCACCGAAGGCGGAGGATTAGCCAGTGAGCCATGGCGCCGGCCCCTATCTTAACTATTTTCTAAAAATTTTTTTATTTATTTGAAAGGCAGAGTTGACAGGAGGGAGGTGGGGGAGAGAGAGAATCTTCCATCCTCTGGTTCACTCCCCAAATACCCATTACTGCTGGGGCTGGGTCAGGCAAAGCCAGGAGCCTCCAACTCCACCCAGGTCTCCCACATGGGTGCAGGGGCCTAAGTCTTTGCCCCATCTTCTGCTGCCTTCCCAGGGGCATAAGCAGGGAGCTGGAACAGGCACAGAGCAGCCAGGATTTGAAATGTCACTCGAATATGCGTTGCTGACATTGCAAGCAGCTGCTTAATTGACTGCACCACAGTGTTGGCCCCTTAACTATTTTTTACGTTCTACCATTCAGACGTCTTAAGCATATTCATATTTGTGAAATGAAAACCCCTTTACCTTTTCCAGAACTGACTCTGTACTCCTTATACCACAACTACCAACTTCCCTCTCCCACCGGTCCCAGGAACCACTCTTCTACTTTCTGTGAACCTGATCACTCATATTACCTGAGAGAAGCGGACTCATACAATAGTTGTGTTTTCTGGTTGGCTTATTTCACTCAGTATAATTTCTGCAAGATTCATTCATGTTGCCATATGTATCAGAATTTCCTTCCCATTCAAGCTGAATAGTATTCCATTGAATGTACTTACATCACATCATTTAAAGTTGATTTGTTGATAGATGTTAGGGTTCATTTGAACATATTGCTACCTTGAATAAAGCTAATATGAATAAGAATGTAAAAATATCTGTTGGAACCTTGCTTTAAATTATTTTAGCTCCATAAGTACATGTCTGTATTATATGACAACTAATAATATTATATGATAACTCTAGATAACTTTGAGGAGTGGTCATACTGTTTCTTACATCTTATAGTCCAGTCAATAGTTCACAAACTTTCCAGTTGGTATTTTCACATTCTTGATGATGTCCTTTGAACTTCCAAACTTATTTTGGGGAAACTAAAAATTTTTCACACGGTATATGCTTTTGGTGACTTATTGGAGAATTCTTTGCCAAATACAAACTCATGAATATTTTCCCATATGCTTTTTCTAATAGTGTTATAGTTTTATCAACTTTAAAGATTTATTTTATTAATTTGAAATGCAGAGAGAGAGAGAGAGAATCTTCCATCTGCTCATTCACTCCCTAAAGGGCTACAATAGCCAGGGCTAAGCCAGTTTGAAGGCAGGATCCAAAAACTCCATCCAGGTCTCCCACATGGGTGCAGGGCTCCAAGTACTTGGCCCATCTTCCTCTGCGTTCCCAGGCACGTTAGCAGAGAGCTGGATCAGAAGATGAGCAGCTGGGACTCAAACCATCACTCTGATATGGGATTCCAGCATTGTAGGCTGTGGCTTAGCCCACTGTGCCACCGAGTGTTTTACCAATCTTGATTAGATGTTTGACTCACTTGGGTAAACTGCTGTATGTGCTGTGATATAAGGGTTCCAGTTTGGTATTTTGCACATGACTCAGGTGTCCAGCACTGCGTGTGGAAAAAGTATTCTGGGGCTGGCGCTGTGGCGTAGCAGGTAAAGCCGCTGCCTGCAGTGCCAGCGTCCTATATGGGTGCCAGTTCAAGTCCTGGCTGCTCTACTTCTGATCCAGCTCTCTGCTGTGGCCACCCACGTGGGAGACCAGAAAGAAGCTCCAGGCTCCTGCCTTTGGATCAGCACAGCTCCATTTGTTGCAGCCATCTTGGGAGTGAACCAGCAGATGCAAGACTTTCTCTTTCTCTGCCTCTCTGTAATTCTGCCTTTCAAAGAAATAAATAAATCTTAAAAAAAAAAAAAAAGAGTATTCTTTTCCCATTCTAGAGCTAAGGCTACTCCTCTTCTTGGCTCAAAAACTCTTCTGAGGCAGCTGACCAGGATGAATTATTTTTAGATAACTGGTCAGAATTAAGTGTTGGGGGGTGTACGAGGATGAATGATATCCACATGACTATCTCAGGTATTCGGTGATGGTTAACATGCTAAATCCGGTAACCACAGCACTCTAGTCTGAATTTTTGGTCATCAGTACTAGAGTACTGACCGGTTAAGGTGCTGTGTAAACACTGATTTAACAGGTGCATGCCTTGGAAACCACCTGCCAAACACAGGCAGAGCCTGAGGTCAAATCACACTGGGACACAGTCAGTTACCAAACGGTGTGTACAGGATGACAATGCTAACAGGTGGGAAGAGATGACAAAAACCAATAAAGAAACTAAAACAGGGTGGGCATTAACACAATTTGGCATTTCCATATTCTGTGTGGTTCGAATCCCATCTTTGGTTCCAAACTATCTTCCTGCTAATGCATAACCAGATTGAATTCCCAGCTTCCAGCTTTGGCTTGGCCCAGCCCTGGCTGTTGCAGGCATTTGGGGAGTGAATCAGTGGATGGGAGACATTTCTCTTTTAAAAAAAATTAAAATAAATTTTATAAAATTCTCCTTAGGATGGCAAATTGCTCAGACGGAACTGAAAGAGCATCAGCAATGCGTGGCTCCATTCCAAACAACTTTCTAAAACAAAAATATTTGAAAGTCAGAGTTACAGAGAGAAGGAGAGGCAGAGAGAGAGAGAGAGAGAGACACTTCCATCTACTGGTTCACTGGTTCATTCCCCAATTGGCTGCAATGGCCAGAGCTGTGCTGATCGAAGCCAGGAGCCAGGAGCTTCTTCCAGGTCTCCCACACGGGTGCGGGGGCTCAAGGACTTGGGCCATCTTCTACTGCTTTCCCAAGCCACAGCGGAGAGCTGGATCGGAAGTGGAGCAGCCAGGACTCGAACTGGCGTCCCTATGCGATGCTGGTGGTTTAATCCGCTACACCACAGTGCCAGCCCCTATTTATTTTTTTGAAAGGCACAGTTTACAGAGAGCGGGAGACAGATATATCTTCCATCTGCTGGTTCACTCTCCAAATGGCCACAATGGCTGGGGCTGGCCCAGACGAAGCCAAGAGCCAGGAGCAGCTTCTGGGTCTCCCACATGGGTGCAGGGGCCCAAATACTTGGGCCATTCTCTACTGCTTTCCCAGACACACTAGCAGGGAGCTGGATTGGAGGCAGAGCAGCCAAGACTCTAGCACCCATATGGGATACTGGCCCTACAGGCAGTAGCTTAACCCTCTACACAATGCTGGCCCCTAAAACTAAGTTTTGAACTAAGGCACTGATGCAGGCATCCTAACCATGACACCAAATGCCTGTCCCCTCCCCAAAAACTTTTTTTTTTCTTTAAGGATTTACTTATCCATTTGGAAGGCAGAGTTAGAGAGAGACAGAGAGAGAGGTCTTTCATCCGCGGTTCACTCCCCAGATTGCCACAATGGCCGGATCTATGCCAATCTGAAGCCAGGAGCCAGGAGCTGCTTCCAGGCCTCCCACGTGGGTGCAGGGGCCCAAGCACTTGGGCCATCTTCTACTGCTTTCCCAAGCCATAGCAGAGAGCCGGATCAGAAGTGGAGCAGTGTCCATATGACATGCCGGCACTGCAGGCGGCGGCCCCATCCACTATGCCACAGTGCCAGCCCCAAGAACTTTCTAAAGTCCCTACAAGTTACTTAACAGTTCACTCCCAATTTCATTTATTTCAAAGCTCCTAATTCCCTCTTATGAATCAAAACCCTCTTTGTCCATCATCTCTCTTTCCACAAAAATACAAACACTAGGACTTCAGGAACTTGTTTCATGTCTCTACATCCACAACCTATGGTACCCAATTATTTGTGTTTAATTGTGTATCTTTTCAGTCTACAAATAGGAGATGCTAGAAAATTCACACAGAGGCCTGCATTGTGGCACAGCGAGCTAAGCTGTTGTCTGCGATGCCAGCATCCCGTTGGAGCACCAGCTGGCATGCCGGCTGATCCACTTTCAGATCCAGCTCCCTGCTGATGTGCCTGGGAAAGCAAGAAAACGCCCCAAGTATTTGGATCCCTGCTACACACATGGGACACCTGGATGAAGTGCAGGGCAGTTGAGGCCATTTGGGGAACAAACACTGAGTCAAAGATCTCTTTCTCTTCTCTGTCACTCTGTCTTGCAAATAAATAAATCTTAACAATAACAAAACCCCTGAAAATTAACGTCAAGACCATGGTCCCTGAGCAAGAAAGGCCTGAGTGGTGATCCTGTCTTTGCATCTTCCTAGACTGTGTTCCCTTAAAACTTACATAAACTGGGGCCAGCGCTGTGGCACAGCGGGTAAAGCCGCTGCCTGCAGTGCCGGCACCCCATATAGGTGCCGGTTCAAGTCCTGCCTGCCCCACTACCAATCCAGCTCTCTGCTGTGGACTGGGAAAGCAGTAGAACATGGCCCAAGTCCTTGGGCCCCTGCACCCACATGGGAGACCTGGAGGAAGCTCCTGGCTCCTCACTTTGGATCAGCTCAGCTCTGGCCGCTGCAGCCAATTAGGGACTGAACCAGCTGATGGAAGACCTTTCTCTGACTCTCCTCTCTCTGTGTAACTCTTTCAAATAAATAAATCTTTAAATTAAAAAAATAAAACCTTACATAAGCTTTTAAGTCTCAGTTAATACATAAAGAAAATAAAAGTAAATGATTTTTCAAAGTCAGTCAACTTAGATATTTTAACTGATGTGTTTTATGAAACAAACTAATACACCATAGGAAATATTTCTGTATTTAACCACTAAGAAAGGTAAAAACAATTACATACAACTGAGATAACCTCGCACTCATGCAAGACTAAGTACCAACCTGTTGAAGAGAAAAATGCCACACACTTCTGTCACCATACAAATCTACTCAGCAACCCCAATGAATCAAGACAAGGGCATGATATGTCTCTAGGAATGGTAAGAGAACACAGTCCAGCCACATAAATGACCAAAGATGCCTTGGGCTCACTAATATGACCAAGTGGAGCTTTTTTTTTTTTTTTTAAGATTGATTCATTTATTTGAAAGGCAGAGTTACAGATAGGCAGAGAGAGAGAGAGAGAGAGAGAGAGAGAGAGAGAGAGAGAGTGTCTTCCATCCACTGGTTCACTCCTCAAATGGCCACAACGGCCAGAGCCGGACCAATTCGAAACCAGAGCCAGGAGCTTCCTCCGGGTCTCCCACGTGGGTACAGGGGACCAAGGACTTAGGCCATCATCCGCTGCTTTCTCAGGCCATAGCAGAGAGCTAGATTGGAAGTGGAACAGCTGGGACTCGAACCAGCGTCCATATGGGATGCTGGCACTGCAGGCGGCAGCTTTACCCACTACACCATAATGCTGGCCCCCAAAATGGAGCTTCTTAAAAATTGTTTTGGGGCCAGTGTCATGATGCAGTGGGTTAGGCTGCCACCTGTAACACTGGCATCCCAGATGCACTGGTTTGAGCCCCAGCCACTCCACCTCTGACCCAGTTCCCTGCTACCTGGGAAGATAGCGGAAGATGGCTCCAAGTACTTGGGGGCCTGCCACCCACATGGGAGACCTGGATGGAGCACCAAGCTCCTGGCTTCGGCCTGGCCTGGCCCCAGCTATTGTGGCCATTTGGGAGTGAACCAGCAGAGGCAAGACTTTCTCTCTCTGTAATTCTTTCAAATAAATAAATCTTCAAAAAAGAGTAAGAATCAGAGAAATGTCTCACTTCACTGAAGGGCTATGAAGTCTCCTAACAAAAAGCCCACATCCAACAAGAAGTCCTGTTGAGTACTTTTCCGATGCTCCCTGGAGTGACTTGTGGCTTCTGGTCATTCTTATTGTGACAATTCCTAACACCCTGCTCTTTGACTTCAGGTATTTTCCTGGTGGTCTCTGGCTAAAAAGCACTGAGAAAAATCATGTTTTAAATTTTTGGTATTATGAATGAATGAATGAGAAGTTGGGTTCACACACAAAAGAAAGAGATTAAGAAAAAAATTTTCCCTGGGGGGGAAAAATAGATGATCTTGTGTAAACCTGGTAATATTACTCAAAATATCTTAACTTAATCTGAGAGTCCACAATTGCAATGGAATATTTTTACAGATCCTTACAGGAAATGGAAAATACAATAACTGATAATATACACATTATCTGAAAAGTTATTATTTCCAAGTAACATCCATCTCTAGACGCTCTTGTTTGAAAAAAACATGCACACTGTTTTTTGTCACATACTAGGAAACAATAGAAAACACACTGCGAGAATACATTCAACTGCAACAGGAAGCACTGATGATCTACTTGACAGGAGGAAGGTGCTCATTCTTGTACTGAGAACTGTCAGTGAGTTCACTGCACAGTGCAGCGAGGAAAGAAATTTCCGTGCAGTTCATGCTCACTGCCCCACTGTAGCCGTCATGCTGGAATCAGAAACAGTCAGTGGTGGTGGTAACAAGGTGTGTACTACATGAATTCAGACTCTGGATAAATTCAATCTACAGATGAGCTGAGTCAGTGCATCAGGGGACCCCTGAGTCCAAATTAGGCATCTGGTGGACACATGATAGTTTGCAGGAAAATCAAATCGTGATGGGTATTTTTTCCCTGGAACTTGTGAAGACATGAGCACCTGTGGAAAACTGGGTCTCTGAAGACGTAGAAGCGAGTGGTGGCTTTGAGAACAAAGCTGTGCACCATTTAATGACAGAGAATACGTCATGAGGCAATGTGTCCTTATGAGATCATCCATGTACTTCAAAGACTTAAATAGTATGGTATACTATACACTTGGGCTATGTGGTATAGCTTACTACTGCTGGTCTACAACACGTCATTCTACTGCATACCATAGGCAACTGGTACCACAATGGTATCTGTGTTTCTAAACATAGAAAAAGAACATTAAAATACAGTATAAAAGATTTAAAAAGGGGGTACAGCTGTATAGGGCACTTACCAGGAAAGGAATATCAGTGAGTGGTTAGTGGATGGGAAGGCATAGGACATTGCCGTCTACTACTGCGTACTTCATAAAACTGAATACTTAGGCTGCACTAAATCTATGAAAGTTTTTTTATAAAAAGCTTACTGTAACTTTTTTACTTTTAGCTTTTATAAAAACACTTGAAACATAAATACACTATCTATACAGTTGCACAAAAATATTTTTCTCTATATCTTTATTTTATAAGCTGTCATCTATTTTGAGTTTTTTTTAACTTTATAAACTTTTTTGCTAAAAACTAAGAAAGGACTACGCAGGGTCAAGATCACCCATATCAATGTCTTCCACCTCCACATCTTGTCCCACTGGAAAGCCTTTAGGGGAAATGACAGGCAAAGAGCTATTATCTCCTATGCTGCAAGATCTGCTCGAAGCTGTTTTATAGTTAACATTTTTATAAACAGGAATGCACTCTAAAATAATAATACAAAAACAAATGACATACATGTTTATTATTGCCAAGTATTCTATACTGTACACAATTGTATATATTTTTAAGGGGCTGCCAGCACAGGTTTCTTTACACCAGCATCAGTACAAACACTTGAGGAATATACTTTGCGATGACATCACTAGGCAATGGTAAATTTTCAGCTCCATTAAAATTTCACAGGACCACCACTGTAAATAAATGTAATCAGTTGTTGATGGAACTGTTACATGGTACATGCCTGTACTCTTCACTGGTCAGGCAGTATTGGGAAAATGAAGTAGAAACACCCATCTCTGAAGCCCTTGTGTACTTAGCCACATTATATATGGCAGCTACAAAACTTGGCTAACACCTTCTTAACTACTACCTTCCATATTCCTCTCATGCAAGTAGGCTATTGGTGAATTCTAACATGTAACCACAAAGAGAGACTGCAGAAAACACAGATCACAACATTCATCCATGTGAACACATACAGGAATGTGGTTTCCCATTATAGTTTATATTGTTCTGTTACAGGTATCTCTTCTGAATGCAGACTCTATTATCCAAATCCCAGCTGGAACGAATGACAAACAGCAAAGAGCAAAAGATCAAAACAAGTCAAATTGGAGTATATCATATGATAAATTTTGCATAATCACAAATTTATGACAACTATTTATTAGCACAGAAAACAGAATACAACTCTGCCCTCCCCAAAATCAGATACTTTAAGTCACAAAGAAAACTGGAATGGGCAAAGGACATGGAGCACCTATCACATAAGCCATTAGGGAAATCCCAAGAATTACGGGTGTTATATCTTTCAGTGGTCTCTCCAGAGCAATTTAAAAACTCCATAAAAATTAAACCTACTTGCATATTGGAAATACACTTCCATTCACCCATAAATCCAATATACTTTAGAATGGAAAGAGAAAACACTAGTAAACTGATGCAACAGAAACTCAAACTACCTATTAAAACTGTGTACCACTGCTTAATGAGGGCTGCAGAACTTCTCACCTCATTGCTCATCTGCAAATGTAGTAAACAGAAATCCATATAGTTACACTTTAAAAAGGATGAACTCATAAGAACAATCCACTTATGCCTTTTGTCATAATGTGCATTTTATGGAATATGCATGGATTACCTTCCACCAGGCTTTCCCACATAATCTACATTTACAGGATCTCTCTCTAGTGGGAGTTTCCACATGAGTTTGAAGTTTCACCTGTGAGGAAGTAGCACAAGAGTATTTGTTAAGATTGAAAACGTTGTGATTTTTCCTTTTGTTCCTATCTGGTGAAACAAATTTGGGCTAACGGGAGACTCCAACACATTGCTGACATTCAAAAAGTTGCACTCCAGTGTGAGTTTATGGCTTCCCAGTAGGCTGGGGCAACAGAAGGCAGGAGCACACTGCTGACGCTGGGAGAGTTACTCTGCAGTGTGAGTTCTTTCATGGACTCTAAAGGATCGGGAACACTTGAAGGCCTTTCCACACAGCTGACACTCATAGGGTTTCTCTCCAGTGTGAGTTCTTTCGTGGATGCGGAAGGAGCGGGAGCAGCTGAAGGCTTTGTGGCACTGTTTGCACTCGTAGGGCTTCTGCCCCAAGTGAGTCCTTTCGTGCATTCGAACAGAACTGGAGCAGCTGAACGCTTTCCCGCACTGCTTGCACTCGTAGGGCTTCTCCCCCGTGTGGGTCCTTTCGTGGATGCGGATGGAACTGGAGCAGCTGAAGGCCTTGCCGCACTGTTTGCACTCGTAGGGCTTCTCTCCTGTGTGAGTCCTTTCGTGCATTCGAAAGGAACTGGAGCAGCTGAAGGCTTTCCCGCACTGCTTGCACTCGTAGGGCTTCTCTCCCGTGTGGGTCCTTTCATGCATACGGAATGAACTGGAAAAACTGAAGGATTTACCACACTGCTTGCATTCATATGGCTTTTCTCCAGTGTGAATTCTCTCGTGCATTCGAAAGGAACTGGAACAACTGAAGGCCTTGCCGCACTGTTTACACTGATAGGGCTTCTCCCCGGTGTGGGTCCTTTCGTGGATTCGCACGGAACTGGAGCAGCTGAAGGCCTTGCCGCACTGTTTGCACTCGTGAGGTTTCTCCCCCGTGTGAGTCCTTTCGTGCATTCGAAAGGAACTGGAGCAGCTGAAGGCTTTCCCGCACTGCTTGCACTCGTAGGGCTTCTCCCCCGTGTGAGTCCTTTCATGGATTTGAAATGAACTGGGACAGTCGAAGGCTTTCCCACATTCCTTGCATTTGTAGGGTCCATTTCCAGTGTGCATGATCATGTGTCTCCGAAAGCTCGGCAGCGAAATGAATGCCTTCCCACACTCCTTACAGTCATAGGGTTTCTCTCCGGTGTGAATTCTTTCATGTTTCCGAAATGAACTGGGGAAACTGAAGGCTTTCCCGCACTTCCTACACTTATAGGGTTTTTCTCCAGTGTGAATCCTTTCATGACTTCGAAAGGACGTGGGGCAGCTGAGAGCTTTCCCACACTGTTTGCACTGATAGGGCTTCTCTCCGGTGTGAGTCCTTTCGTGGATTTGAAAAGTCTGGTAATAGCGAAAAGCTTTTCCGCATTCTTTACACTCGTAGGGCTTCTCTCCACTGTGTGTCCTTTCGTGGTTTCGAAATGAACTGGGGTGACTGAAAGTTTTCCCGCATTCTTTACACTTATACGGTTTCTCCCCCGTGTGCATTCTCATGTGTCCTCGGAAGGTAGTGTGGTAAATGAAGGCTTTCCCACACTCCTTGCACTCGTAGGGTTTCTCTCCGGTGTGAGTTCTTTCGTGTATCTGAAAGGAACTGGGCCAACTGAAGGCTTTCCCGCACTGTTTACACTGATAGGGTTTCTCTCCCGTGTGAGTCCTTTCGTGGATTCGAAATGAACTTCGAAAGCTGAATGTTTTCCCACACTCCTTGCATTCGTAGGACTTCTCTCCGTATTTGTTATACCCATATGGTTTGTGTTCAGTATGGGATTTCATGTGTCTGTTAAGAGATGAATGACACATATAGACTTTCCCACACATGGTGCATTCATATGGTTTTACTCCCGTGAGAGTCTTCTTGTTCAATTTCCGATTTGGAGTCCGACTATAGGGTTCTCCAGATGGACTACTTTCTTTCTTTTCACAGAGTCTCTCTATAATGTGACTTCTGTAACAAGTAAGAGGCACATTATTAATGGCTTTTAAGTAATAATTGTATAATTACTAATGGTCATTCACTTTTTTTTTTTTTTTTGATAGGCAGAGTTAGACTGTGAGACAGAAAGGTCTTCCTTCCGTTGGTTCACCACCAAAATGGCTGCTATGGCCGGTGCACTGTGCCGATCTGAAGCCAGGAGTCAGGTGCTTCCTCCTGGTCTCCCATGCGGGTGCTGGGCCCAAGCACTTGGGCCATCCTCCACTGCACTCCCGGGCCACAGCAGGGAGCTGGACTGGAACAGGAGCAACCAGGACAGAACCAGCGCCCCAACCGGGACTAGAACCCGGATTGCAGGCACTGCAGGCGGAGGATTAGCCTAGTGTGCTGTGGCGCCGGCCAGTCATTCACATTTTCACAGTCACTAACACTGGAAATATATTTGTGCAATTTTCAGGGAGAGCATACGTAATGAATGCTTTGGAAGAGTATTTGACAATAGCTACTATCAAAACAGTGATATGAATAATATGGGGTATCTCACTATTTCTAGTTGAGTAACAAAGTTTTTTTGTATATTAAATATCTATTTCATTTAAAAATATTCTTGGCAAAAATTTTCTAAAAATAAATATATGTGACACTGAGTTCATTTGTTTTACTTGTTTGACAAGTTTCACGAAATACAAAGTTCCTCTCATGAGACACTACCTTCCTTTATGGGGACAACTCACCTTAGATTTCTCCCCTGGCTTTTGTACTGATCTTCTGTGTTTGAATCTTCCCATTTTTTCCCTAAAATGCAGACCCAGAGAAGTGTTTATAAATGATCAGAAACTATAGAAAAATTATTAGTTTTTTTTTTTTTTTTTTTTTTTTTAATTTAGGCCCATGATGAGCTGCCACTAGGCCTAGTTTATTTATCAAACTATTTCTTTTCCACATTTCAAATCTTGGAACCTCACTGATGAACAAGAAACACTTGTTCTCTCATTGACTAAGTGAGGCACTAGCCTCATTCTTACCTATAGAGGCCAGGTTCCTGAAGGTTTCCTGCATCACATCTCTGTAGAGTTTCTTCTGCAGAGGATCCAGCAAAGCCCACTCCTCCTGAGTGAAGTTCACAGCCACATCCTCAAAGGCCACTGAGTCCTAAAACATCCCACAGATGTGTAAAGGAGGATACATGAGACTGACAGCACAGGGAAGCACACTCACTTCATTAAAAAACAATTTGCCTGCAGTTCTGGGTTCTCCAAACACTTACAATTTGGGTCACACGTACTTCCTCATTTAAAGCCACCAAGAACACATGGAAATTATTTCTATATTCCTACCATGTTCACTCAAGTCTTATTGTTCTCCATGACAGGAAACACAGCACCTTGCAGAACTTCCATGCATATTAAACACAAATAATCCTGTTTGCTACAGCCTGACATACTGTATGGCCCCCTGGTCTCCTGCAGGCACCTGCCACAGGCACCACACAGGGCCCCATCTCACTGTGGCAGTGGTGTGGCACAGCACACCCGACTTCATGCTCAGCACCCAAGTTGACAGTAAGACTGTTCTAAAAGGCCTCCAGTCCACGATCTAAGGACAGGGAATGGTGAAGTTAGTGCATACTTGGCACTACCATGGTTATCTCACAGTCTACACAAACAAAAATAGCAGTTTTGCTAATTTTTGAACTACCCACACAGATGAGTGTTACAGTAGCAATGCACAGGACAAAGAAACTGACAACCTTTTGAATCCTGTACAACAGAAAACAAAAGGAAATCAGGATACTACTGGGAAGTGAAGAGATTACTACCATATTTCCAGGAGGGGCCACTGGTAAATACTTGCGCATCATAGATGGGGTGCCTGGTTGGGTGCAACACACAGTGGTATGTGACAAAGATTCATCTTCTCAGAACATGAAATCCTATACTTGAAACAATTTGCAGAAAATATTCTCATTCTTAGTAGGAATGTTAATTTGGCAGATGTGGCATATACCCTGACCATCATGGACAGAGGCAAAGATTATACCAGCAAAGATACACTGCTGATTTTAAGAGAGAGGGATGACGACAATTTGTGAAACAGACAAACCAAAACTGAATATGTCACTATGGCAGGGAGGCTGGTGATGGATGGACAGTAAGAGACACATGAGAAAAACCTGTTGTCCCAACTTAGTCTTAAGAGAGACCTATCGGGTTCCAACAGAAGACTGTATTCCAGAACCAAAGCAGAGACAGTGTTTGATGACATGATTAACAATGTGACTATGGTTCCAATCTCCAAACCTCCAGAAAACATTCTACATGGGAGTTTTTCAGATTGATTATTTTTAAAATTTATTTCAAATGCAGAAAAGACAGAGAGAGACAGAGCTCCCATCTACTGGTTTATTCCCCAAATGCCCACAGCAGTCAAGACTAGGCTTGGCTGAATCTAGGAGCCAGGAACTTAGTTCAGGTCTCCCACATGGAAGGCAGGAATGCCATTACTGAGTCATCACTGCAACGTTCTGGGGTTCCGCATCAACAGGAAGCTGGAATCAGGAGCCAGGGCTGGAGCCTGAACCTAACTGCTCCTAAGTAGGATGCAGACATCCTAACTGGTATCTTAAGTACTAGGCCGGCCGGCGCCGCGGCTCACTAGGCTAATCCTCCGCCTATGGCGCCGGCACACCGGGTTCTAGTCCCAGTCGGGGCACCGGATTCTGTCCTGGTTGCCCCTCTTCCAGGCCAGCTCTCTGCTGTGGCCAGGGAGTGCAGTGGAGGATGGCCCAAGTGCTTGGGCCCTGCACCCACATGGGAGACCAGGAGAAGCACCTGACTCCTGGCTCTGGATCAGCTCAGTGTGCCAGCCCAGGCGACCATTGCGGGATGAACCAACAGAAGGATGACCTTTCTCTCTCTCACTGTCCACTCTGCCTGTCAAAAAAATAAATAAAAAATAAAAAAATTAAGTACTAGGCCAAAAAACCACCCTTAAACTGATCTTGATCTCAGTGAAAGTATTGAAGCAGGGGACTGGCATTGTGGTATAGGCACAGGTAAAGTCGCTGCCTGCAATACCAGCATCCCATATGGGCACTGGTTAGTGTCGTGGCCACTCCACTTCCGACCCAGCTCCCTGCTAATGGCCTGGGAAAAGCAGCAAGAGATGGTCCAAGTACTTGGACTCCTGCCACCCACGTGGGAGACCCAGATGGAGCTACTAACTTTGGCTTAGCCCAGCCACAGCTGTTGCAGCCATCTTGGGAGTAAACCAGTGGATAGATGCCGTGTGTGTGTGTGTGTGTGTGTGTGTGTGTCTTTCTCTCTGTAACTCTGGCTTTCAAGTGAATAAATAAATCTTAAAAAATCCGCATTCCTTATATATAAAAAAAGTAACATGAAGCAGGATGGGAAATATTTTACATAGGTGAACTGTTATGAATTTGACAGAAGCTCTGTTACTCTATGAAGATCAGCTGTGGGACTTGCACTGCCCTGTGGAATTTTTTTAAAAAAAGATTTATTTATTTATTTGAAAGGCAGAGTTAGAGAGGCAGAGGCAGAGAGGTTGGTCTTCCATCCACTGGTTCACTCCCCAAAAGGCCCAATGGTGGAGCTGAGCTGATATGAAGCTGGGAGCCAGGAACTTCTTCCGGGTCTTCCACGCAGGTGCAGGGGCCCAAGCACATGAACCATTTTCCACTGCTTTCCTAGGCCACAGTAGGGAGCTGGATTGGAAGTGGAGCAGCTGGGCCTCAAACTGGTGTGCATATGAGATGCTGGCACTGCAAGTGGTGGCTTTATCCACTACGCCACAGTGCTGGTCTCCTGTGGAATTCCTGAATGAGATGGAACTGTGGGTATTTTACATTGTTGGGAAGAAACTAAACCTTAGAGGTGAATATCCTCTAATCGTGTGTACTGCCAATAGCTTTCCTGACCTCCACATGCTGTTATGACAGGGAAACGAGTCATGGAAACTGCCTGTGAGTTTCTTAGTTTTCTTTTTTTCAGTACTACTTATAAATTATAAATTAAATTATAAATTAAAAAAGCAAATGGAAGGGCAAGGCATTGTCGTGCAGCAGGTTAAGCCACCGCCTGCAATGCCAGCATCCTATACAAGCACTGGTTCGAGTCCCAGCTGTTCCACTTCCCATCCAGCTTCCTGCTAATGCCCCTGGGTAAGCAACATAAGATGGCCCAAGCGCTTGGGTCTCTACCATCCATGGAAAAGACCCAGATGAAGTTTCTGGCTCCAGGTTTCAGTCTGCTCCAGCCTTGGCAGTTGCAGCCATTAGAGGAATAAACCATTGGATGGAAGATCTTTCTGTCTCTCTTCCTCTTTCTGTAACTCTGCGTTTCAAATAAATAAATAAATAAATCATTCTTTAAAAAGCAAATGGAAAAAATGTCTATCTTGATGAATAAGAATGTTAGCAGAGTGAAGACTGATAAATGGAATGACTCCTTATACGATTTTCATTACTTTGTATTTTTGTATTTTGTTTTGTTAGACTTCAATTGAGTATTTGGGAAAATGAACAATAGTTTTGTTCCGGAGGAATTTCTTGACAGTGTTTCTTCCCCCTAAAATTGACTTAGATGTTAAAATTCTGACAGTGCTTAAAAAATGAAAAATGCTTCAATTACAATTACAAAAGCAAAAAAGAAATATTTGCATTTTAAGACCAATAATTCTTTGTGAGAAAAACTGTCATCTCCTGCCTTAACATATTCAAGCACTCCATGAAATAAATACAGGGTCAAATCTCTATGAAGTTGGGGCTGGCGCTGTGGCACAGTGGATTAAAGCCACAGCCTGCAGCGCTGGCATCCCATATGGGCACTGATTCGAGTCCTGGCTGCTCCTCTTCTGGTCCAGCTCTCTGCTATGGCCCAAGTCCTTGGACCCCTGCACCCGTGTGGGAGACCTGGAAGAAGCTCCTGGCTCCTGGCTTTGTATCGGCCCAGCTCTGGCCGTTGCAGTCATCTGGGGAGTGAACTAGTGGATGGAAGATCTCTTTTCTGGCTCTACTTCTCCCTGTAACTCTTTCAAATAAATAAAATCATTCTTTAAAAACATCTCTATGAAGTTTTAATGCACACATATATATTGAAGAACTGTATGCCTTTTTTTCTAAATCCCACACTAAGGCCAAGAGGTTGCAGAAATCCAGTTTGTCACAGCATCCAGCTGGCCATGTTTGTCCTGAAGTAGTCAGATCCAGGGGTGGGCATTGTGGCACAGCAGGTTAAGCCATTGTTTGGGACACTTACATCCCACTGCAGAGTACCTGGGATCTAGTCCCACTTCTGCTTTTTTAAGATTTATTAATTTGAAAGGTAGTGTTACAGAGAGGCAGAGGCATAGAGAGGTCTTCCATCCGCTGCTTCACTCCTTAAATGGCCACACAGCCGGAGTTGTGCCAATCTGAAGCGAGGAGCCAGGAGCTTCTTCTAGGTCTCCCATGTGGGTGCTGGGGCCCAGGGACTTGGGCCATCTTCTACTGCTTTCCCAGGCCATACCAGAAAGCTGGATCAGAAGTGTAGCAGTTGGGACTTGCACCAGCACCCATATGGGATGGTGGCACTGCTGGAGTGGCTTTACTCGCTACTCTGGCACCCCCACTTCTGCTTTTGATCCAGCTTCCTGCTAATGCACACCCTGGGAGGTAGCTGGTGATGGCTCAGTTCCTGAGTCCCTGCTACCCTCGTGGAAGACCTAGATGGAGTTCCTGGCTCCTAAACTTCGGCCTAGCCCAGGCCCAGGCCCAGGCCCAGGCCCAGGCCCAGCCCCAGCCCCAGCCCCAGCCCCAGCTCTTCCAAGTATCCGTAGGAAGCGAATTAGCAGATGGTTTAAAGTGTCTCTCTCTTGCTTGTTTGCTCTAGCTCTGCTTTTCAACTAAACTATTCTGAAAATAGTCCTTTAGAGAAGAATTCATTTTTGCTTGTTTGTGAAATGTGCATCACAGACTTGGATTTCCCTTTTCTCCATGTCCCAACTGATGCCACTGGGAAGTAAGGGCACAAACAGAAAGAACACACGCACGGCAACCTAGAGCCCGACAAGAACCCCACAGCCATGAGCCACAGAGCTGCTTGCTGCCAGTTGTTAGCACATGTGAAGACTGTGCTGAGAAGCCAGAGCGCTCTTTGGCTTGTTACCGTCACGGTGGCGTATCCCAGCATTGCTAACCTCAAGGAACAACTTAAAAGTTGTAGTCTGCAAGGGAGCTCACTGAAGTCAACAATGGCTTGATGCTTCAGTTTGCCCATGATTATGAAATGCATAGAAGGTGCAGCAGTGGGGGGCGGCACTGTGGCACAGTGGGTAAAGCTGCCATCTGTGATGCCGGCATCCCACGTGGTTGTCGGTTTGAGTCCTGCCTGCTTGGCCTCCCATCCAGCTCCCTGCTGATGTGCCAGGGAAAGTGGCGGAGGATGGCCCAAGTGCTTGGGTCCTTGTACCCACATGGGAGACCTGGAAGAGGCTCCTGGTTTTGGCTGTTCCAGCTCTGGCAATTTGGGGAGTGAACAAGTAGACGAAAGAGCTCTAACTCTGCCTTTCAAATAAATAAAATAAATCTTAAAAAAAAAAAAAAAAAGTGGTGCAGCAGTGCTGTCATGAAATCTGTTCTCCAGGTTCAGGAGGAGGTGATTTCTAACCAGCCCCTCTAGAGGCTGCCCTCCCAGCTGAGCCCATGTGGAACTCCCACTAGGTGTGCAGTCATGTGACAGCCCAACATCTGAGCACAGCAATCCCTCACTGGGAAGCTAGCTCCAAAACCAGGGGTGTGGAACATCCAGCACCCCCCCCCCCCAATCATCTGGTCTGGCCCTGCCATGGCAACTGCAGGCGAGACTCAAAATTCAGTAAATCTACAGTAGGCTAATTTAAAAAAAATATTTATTTATAAATTATTTATGTATAACAATTCATTTGTTTGTTTATTTATAAAGGCAGAGTTACAAAGAGGCAGAGGCAGAGAGAGAGATAAATCTTCCACTCACTGGTTCACTCCCCAAAATGGCCACAATGGCTGGAGCTGCGCCGATCTGAAGCCAGGAGCCAGGAGCTTCTTCCAGGTCTTCCATGTGGGTGCAGGGACCCAAGGACTTGGGCCATCTTCTACTGCCTTCCCAGGCCATAGCAGAGAGCTAGATCAGAAGAGGAGCAGCCAGGACTCGAACTGGCACCCATTTAGGATGCCAGCACTGCAAACAGCGGCTTTACCCACTGCACCACAGCACTGGCCCTTAGTAGGCTAATTTTTAAGTTGATAATTTTGTATAGTACTCAAATGACGTTATAAATGTCCAAATGGCCCTTGGCAAAAAAAAGTGTTTCTCATCTCTGCCTCAAATGCTGGTCTTTGAAAAAGAACATTAACTAGCTGATGTCCATGTGCAGGCAACAGAGTCAAAGCTTCCAGACACCAGTTCTAATTCTAGAATTTACCTATCTGACAAAACAATAGAATATTCACTCCTGTCTAGGTGTGCGCGAGGAGTAAAATGTGCTGCTTGTGTCAGCCCTCATCACTCCTTGTACTATGGTTCTGTGGCCCTTGCTCAAAGTCCTACTACCCAGCGGGCAGAGGAGAGTTAGAGTTAACATCAGCAGGCCTGAGGCTGTTTATCCTTAGAAACGCCTGCTCACAAAGTTCATCCTCTGCTGGTTTCTGGGAAGTGGAAGCATGGAAGGGGCCTCATCTACTGAAATGACAAGAATGGCTCAGTTATCTAAACTGTTTACATTAACAATATGGTATATACACAATTCGTTTCCCTTCGGAGTCTGGATTTTGGATGGAAGATCTTTCTATGTGTGTATGTGTAACACTGACTTTCAAATAAATAATTAAAAAAAAAAAAGTAGTAAAAAACATACCACCTTACTGCTCCACATTCCTTTCCTGCCTGCAGGATTAATCAAGCGAACCAAGAGCAGCACACACTTCTCTTCTCAGACTCTCCTATCCTAGGAGGTTATCCACAGCTCTGCCTCTCTGATCCATAACCCAGGTAAGTTCAGTGTCAGGGAATTACACTTTCCTCTCTCTAAATTTACATTAAAAATGCACTGGGAACCAGCACCTTGGCACAGCAGGTGCAGCTGCTGCTTTGGAGGCTGGCATTCCAAATCCCATAACTGAGTGCCGGTTTGAGTCCCAGCTGCTTCATTTCCCCATCCAGCTCCCTGCTCCTGTGCCTAGGAAAGCAGTGGAAGATGGTGCAAGCACTTGGGACCCTGTCACCCATGTGGGAGATCCAAAGGGACTAGCCCAAAACTGGCTGCTGCAGCTATCTGGAGAGTTAATCAACTGTTTCTGTGTCTCTCCTCCTCTCTATGTCACTCTGCCTTTCAAATAAAAATAAATCTTAAAAAGTAAATATCCTGGAGGCCGGCGCTGTGGCAGAGCAGGTAAAGCTGCTGCCTGCAGTGCAGGCATCCCATATGGGCGCCAGTTCAAGTCCCAGCCACTCCACTTCCAATCCAACTCTCTGCTGTGGCCTGGGAAAGCAGTGGAAAATGGCCCAAGTGCTTGGGCCCCTGCACCCACATGGGAGACCCAGAGGAAGCTCCTGGTTCCAGATTGGCCCAGCTTCGGTTATTGCAGCCCATCTGGGGAGTGAACCAGCGAATGGAAGACCTCTCTCTCTGTCTATAACTCTACCTCTCCCACAAATAAATAAAATCATTAAAAAAAAAAGAATACTAGACAAAGGCAGGAAGAATAATCAAAGGTCTGTGGCCGTCCATGGGGCAGGATGAGGATGAGTCAGAGAACAGCAGGAGACTTACGGCTGCTTGAGGCCCACTCATGAGTGTGTGTACATGTAAATGTTCATGTGCACACAGATGTATATTTACATTCTTTTATTTTTGTTTATTTGAAAGGCAGAGAGACAAAGAGAGATTTTCCATCCATTAGTTCATACCCCAAATGCCCACAATAGCCATACCCAGGCCAGGTTGAAGCCAAGTGCCAGAAACTCAATCCAGGTTCCTCACGTGGGTGGCAGGGACTCAATTACTTGAGCCATCACCTTCTGCCTCACAGGGTGAACACTAGCAGAGCAGGACTCGAACCAGCACCCCAATCTACAGCTTAACCCCTGTTCTACAACGCTGGCCCCGGATCACAGTTTTTCTCTTTCTGTTTGGCTTATTTAACTAGTAGAAAGTCCCCATGTCCATTCAGTAGTGCAAATGGCAGCATTTCCTTTTCTCTCTCTCTTTTTTAAAGCAATAAATTGCATGTATAGATCACACTAAATTTATCCACTGATGGACATTAGGTTGTTTGCATATCATGGCTACTGTGAATACTGTGGCAATGAACATGGAAATGCAGGAATCTCTTCAAGATCCCAATGTGAATTCCTGTGGACAAATACTCAGAAGTGGGACTGCTGGCTCATATGACAGTTGTTTCCAGTTTCTGATAAACCTCCATGACGGTTGGTGCAAATTCCTACCAACAATTACCAGCGTTTCCAAATCCTCATCAATGCCTAAAAGACTGTAAATAGATTTCCCAGCTCAAAACCTTCCTGGCTAAGAGTATGGGATGATATATTCAAGGTGTTGAAAGAAAAAAAATGCTAACCAAAAATACTTTACCCAGCAAAGCTAACCTTCAGATATATAGGTGTGATTAAACACTCCCAGGGAACAAAAACTAAAGGAGCTCACTCCTAGAGCTGCCTCACTAACTTCAGAAGGGAACCCTTCAAGCTGAGACCAAAGGATGCTCATTAGCACCATAAAAATACTCAATCCATGTCTCCTTCCCGGGTGGCAGGGACCCAACTACTTAACACATCACCACTGCCTTGCAGGGTCTGTGTTAGCAGGAAGCTGGAATTGGTGGCACAGCAAGGACTCGAAACCAGCTGCTCCAATAAGGGATGGGAGTATCCCACAAGGCACCTTAACCACGAGGCCAAATGCCCACCCCTCACCATTTGTGTAAAGTGTAATGGTCACCCACAAAGGCAGGTGGACCTCCGGGAAGGTTGGGTTCAACAGGGTATCAAGAGGCTTGCTACTTCCTGAAGTGAACTGTCCAGGGAGAGCAGATCAGGCCACTGACACTGGTGTGACATGGCTCTGGAGAGCAACGAAAGGAGCCAGGCCTGGGGTTTACTCAGCTTAGTGGCGCAGATGGGGATCAGAGTTCACATACCCTGAACAGGACTGCATGAAGTAAACTCTGGCCTGCCCCAAAGCAGGGGGCGCCCAAGCTTTCCTGTCACCTTGTTCACGTGTGTGTATGTACGTACATATGTTTTTTTTTTTTTTTTGACAGGCAGAGTGGACAGTGAGAGAGAGAGACAGAGAGAAAGGTCTTCCTTTGCCGTTGGTTCACCCTCCAATGGCCGCCGCGGCCGGCGCGCTGTGGCCGGCGCACCGCGGCCGGCGCGCTGTGGCCGGCGCACCGCGGCCGGCGCACCGCGCTGATCCGATGGCAGGAGCCAGGAGCCAGGTGCTTTTCCTGGTCTCCCATGGGGTGCAGGGCCCAAGCACCTGGGCCATCCTCCACTGCACTCCCTAGCCACAGCAGAGGGCTGGCCTGGAAGAGGGGCAACCGGGACAGAATCCGGCGCCCTGACCGGGACTAGAACCCGGTGTGCTGGCGCCGCTAGGTGGAGGATTAGCCTAGTGAGCCGTGGCGCCGGCCACGTACATATGTTAGTACGCACGTTAGCACAGATGGAAAAGGAAGGATGAGGCTTTAGAGTTGTCAGCGGGCATTTGGCATGGCAGCTAAGACACTGCTCGCAACACCCACTTTCCATACTGGAGTGTCTGAGTTCAACCTGGCTCCCAATGCCCGCTCCCTGCTCACGCACACCTGGGAGGCAGCAGATGCTGGTTCAAGTACCTGGGTCCCTGCCACTCATGTGGAAACACAGTTGGAGTTCTTGGTTCCTGGTTCTTTGGCCTGGCTCAGCACCAGTCATTGTGGCATTTGGAGAGTGAAACAGAGTACGAGAGATTTGTCCATTGTGTTGTCTTCCAAATAAATAAAAACTAATCAAAAATAATTTTTAAATGCTACTGTGTGTATTTAAAAAAAATTTATTTATTTGAAAGGCAAAGAGAGAGGTCTCCATCCACTGGTTCACTTCCTAAATGGCCACGATGATCAGAGCTGGACCAATCCGAAGCCTGGAGCTAGGAGCTTCTTCCTGGTCTCCCACGCGGGTGCAGGGGCCCAAGCACTGGGGCCACCTTCCACTGTTTTCCCAGGCCATAGCAGAGAGCTGGATCAGAAGTAGAGCAATCGGAACTCGAACAAGTGCCCATATGGGATGCCAGCGCCAGAGGTGGCAGCTGTAACCACTACACCACAGCACTGGCCCCGTGTATATTTTTTTAAAAAGCTGTCAACAAACATCAAAAAATCTGGCAAGTAAGAGGCTTGGAAGCTGTCATTCCAGCCTTACATGATAAAAGTGAACAAACTTAAAGCAAACAGCTCTGCTTAGCTCAATCAGCACACTGAGATTAATGGACAAAGTACTCTCTCAAGTTCAGTAATTCACGAAAAACAAGTCTCAGAACTCACAAAAGCACTTCCCTTACCAGAACTGGCTTATTATAAAGGAAACAACTCAGGAACAGCTGAATGGGAGAGCTGCACCAGGCAGAGTATTGGCGGAGGCGGTGGCGATGGGGCGGCGTGGTGCTTCTATGCCCTCTCTTGGAAACACGGCCCTCCCAGCTGAACTGGGATTCTCCAGTTGAGAACCTCTCTGAATCCTATCATTTAGGGTTTTCAAATAGTGGATTCATCACGTTGGCATGAAACTCAGTGGCCACCAATGATGAATTCAACCTGTGGACCCTGATCTCTCTGGAAGGTGAAGGCTCGAGCTGACAGCTCCAAGTCTCTAATCAAGGCCTGGTCTCTCTGGTGGCCAAATCCCATCCTGAAGCTACCTAGTGTGGCTTGCCCAGGTTCTCATGCCAGGGGCCAGCACTGTGGTGTGGTGGGTAAAGCCACTGCCTGAGATGCCGGCATCTCATATGGACACCAGTCCCAGTGAAGGGAAAACATCAAGTAGGTTTTGTTTTTAAAGTCACATTCAGGGCCGGCGCCGCGGCTCACTAGGCTAATCCTCCGCCTAGCGGCACCGGCACACAGGGTTCTAGTCCTGGTGGGGGCGCTGGATTCTGTCCCGTTTGCCCCTCTTCCAGGCCAGCTCTCTGCTGTGGCCAGGGAGTGCAGTGGAGGATGGCCCAAGTGCTTGGGCCCTGCACCCCATGGGAGACCAGGAGAAGCACCTGGCTCCTGCCATTGGATCAGCGCGGTGCGCCGGCCGCAGCACGCCGGTCGCAGCGGCCATTGGAGGGTGAACCAATGGCAAAAGGAAGACCTTTCTCTCTGTCTCTCTCTCTGTCTCACTGTCCACTCTGCCTGTCAAAAAATTAAAAAAAAAAAAAGGCACATTCAAAGGAAAATACATTGGGGCTGGTGTCGTGTAGCAGGTAAAGCCACCACCCCAGACACTGGCATCCCATATGTGCACCAGTTCATGTCCCAGCTGCTCCACTTCCAATTCAGCTCCCGGATAATGGCCTGATAAAAGCAGCAGATGGCCCAAGAGAGTGGGACCCTGCCACCTACCTTGGATCCCTGGATGAAGTTCTTGGCTCTGGCTTCAACCTGGGCCAGGCCTGGCTATTGTGGCCACTTGGGGAGTGAACCAACAGACTCTTTCAAATAAACAAACAAATATTTAAGGAGGAAACAAAAAGGGAAGAAACATGGAATAAGGTTAAAGCTAGAAAAGTCAAGAAAAAGCTCAAATACAAAAAAGAAACAAAGAATAAGTACAACAAATAGAAATTGGTTAAAAAAAAGGGTATGGTGGGCCGGCGCCGCGGCTCACTAGGCTAATCCTCCGCCTAGCGGCGCCGGCACACCGGGTTCTAGTCCCGGTTGGGGCGCCGGATTCTGTCCCGGTTGCCCCTCTTCCAGGCCAGCCCTCTGCTGTGGCCAGGGAGTGCAGTGGAGGATGGCCCAGGTGCTTGGGCCCTGCACCCCATGGGAGACCAGGAAAAGCACCTGGCTCCTGGCTCCTGCCATCGGATCAGCGCGGTGCGCCGGCCGCAGCGCGCCGGCCGCGGCGGCCATTGGAGGGTGAACCAACGGCAAAAAGGAAGACCTTTCTCTCTGTCTCTCTCTCTCTCACTGTCCACTCTGCCTGTCCAAAAAAAAAACAAAAAACAAAAAACAAAACAAAACAAAAAGGGTATGGTGGCCATTAATACAATTAATAATTACATTGAATGCCAATGTCTAAATACAACAACAAAATGACATAAACTCTCCCATCTAAGTGCTAATCAAGACCGACTCTGCTTAGCATCTGGGATGAGATGAGACCCCATGTGATCAGGGTGGTATGGACGCATTTGACATAAACTCCCCTCATGGCTAGAAAGTTACACTTAACATGCTGTCTTTAAGATATACAATTTTAGCCGGCGCCGTGGCTCAATAGGCTAATCCTCCACCTTGCGGCGCCGGCACACCGGGTTCTAGTCCCGGTCAGGGCGCCGGATTCTGTCCCGGTTGCCCCTCTTCCAGGCCAGCTCTCTGCTATGGCCAGGGAGTGCAGTGGAGGATGGCCCAGGTGCTTGGGCCCTGCACCCCATGGGAGACCAGGAAAAGCACCTGGATCCTGGCTCCTGCCATCGGATCAGCGCGGTGCGCCGGCTGCAGCGGCGGCCATTGGAGGGTGAACCAACGGCAAAGGAAGACCTTTCTCTCTCTGTCTCTCTCTCTCACTGTCCACTCTGCCTGTCAAAAAAAAAAAAAAAAAAAAAAGATATACAATTTTGGGCTGCCGCTGTGGTGTAGCAGGTAAAGCCACTGCCTGCAACACCAGCATCCCTTATGGGTGCCAGTTTAAGTCCCAGCTGTTCCGCTTCTGATCCAGCTCCTTGCTAATGTGCCTGGAAAAGCAGTGGAAGATGGCTCAAGTGCTTGGGCCCCTGCACCCACATGGGAGACCTGGAATAAGCTCCTGGTTCCTGGCTTCAGATTGGTCCAACTCTGGCCATTGTGGCCATCTGGAGAGTAAACCAGTGGATGGAAGATCTCTCTGCCTCTCAAATAAATAATTTTTAAAATTTTTTTGTTATTTTTTTAAAGATTTATTTATTTATTTAAAAGTCAGAGTTACATAGAGAATCTTCCATCTGCTGGTTCACTCCCCAACTGGCCGCAACCAGTAGAGCCAGGAGCCAGGAGCTTCTTCTGGGTCTCCCACTTGGGTGCAGGGGCCTGAGGACTTGCACCATCCTCTACTGCTTTCCCAGGCCACAGCAGAGAGCTGGATTAGAAGCAGAGCTGCCAGGACTTGAACTGCTGCCCGTATGGGATGTCAGCACTGCAGGCGATGGCTTTACCCACTACACCACAGTGCCGGCCCCAATAATATTTTTTTGTTTGTTTTTTATTTTTTGACAGGCAGAGTGGACAGTGAGAGAGAGAGACAGAGAGAAAGGTCTTCCTTTGCCGTTGGTTCACCCTCCAATGGCCGCTGTGGCCGGCGCACCGCGCTGATCCGATGGCAGGAGCCAGGTACTTATCCTGTTCTCCATGGGGTGCAGGGCCCAAGGACTTGGGCCATCCTCCACTGCACTCTCTGGCCACAGCAGAGAGCTGGCCTGGAAGAGGGGCAACCGGGACAGAATCCGGCGTCCTGACCGGGACTAGAACCTGGTGTGCCGGCGCCGCAAGGCGGAGGATTAGCCTAGTGAGCCCCGGCACCAGCCCCCAATAATATTTTTAAAGAAATACAATTTAGGGGCTAGTAATGTGGCATAGCGGGTAAAACTGCTTCCTGCAATGCCGGCATCCCATATAGGTGCCAGTTCATGTCCTAGCTGCTCCACTTCTGACCCAGTTCCCTGATAATGGTCTGGAAAGTAGAAGATGGCCCAAGTGTTTAGGACCCTGACACCCACTTGGGAGGCCCAAATGAAGCTCTTGGCTCCAGGGTGATCCAGCCCTGGCCATCAAAACCATGTGGGGGAGTGAATCAGAAGATGAAAGATCTTCCTTTCTGTCTCTCCTTCTAACTCTTTCCAATAAATAAGTAAATCTTTAAAAAAAAAAACCCACAATTTAAATAAAAAATCAAATGAAAGGAGAAAGATACATTGTGCTAACATTAATCAAGGAAAACTGGCATAGCTTTATTCACACAAAG